>NW_022900928.1:121813140-121885640 GCF_012274545.1 Fukomys damarensis
TCTCTCTCTCTCTCTCTCTCTCTCTCTCTCTCTCTCTCCAGTTACAGGAAGCTCACCATCCCTAGTCTATGGTAGATTTCTTACTATCACCAGGTTACTACACAATCCTTTGTGATTCCCTTGCACTCCTTCAAATTTATAAGTAAACTCTTTAGTTAAACCTCTCTCTGAACTTCCAATTCAGTGAAGACTTTTCAATTCAGTAAAACTTCAATTGAGTCTATATTCTGATGAGACCCTGACTAAGGCAAACCACTATTGTGTGAAATGACAGCTGTCTCAGACCTAAATACTTCTACAGGGACTCTTCGGGTGCCATTGTGCTTCTAGGGACAGTTTACTTCCTGTGAGCTGATCTCTACACTTCCAAGACCAAAAGGAAGTGATTGATTTCCTCTAAGTAAATGAAATCTACAAACATAAAACTTAACTTACAATGACAGCCTTTGAGATCCTTACACAAAGCTGCTTAACTTAGCATCTGTATGTACTTAACACTCCACCACAGAATAGGGTGTTTGCTTTCCCTCTACACAACCAAGAGATCACTGAAGTGTGTTTATAATGGTAGGGTGGAGTGGTACAGCTGGCCCTAAGGAGAATTTTAACTTGGAGCTCAAAAATATAAAAAAAAAAGGAAGGAAGTTTGGATGGTTTTTTTTTTTTCCTATTTTTACCAATCACGGTTGAGTAAAAGTGCTGAACATCCAATTATATACAAATGGGTAATTGGTAAGAATGGACCCTCCCAGTCAGCCTAGCACAACGGGTGGAGATGTTGAAGGTATTGCAGTTTTCCAAGCAAATGTCGGGGGCAATCATGGGGCAGCTTTCCGACTGTGACAAAGTCTTCCACCAAGGAAAATACAACTGGTCCACCAAGAGGTAGACCCCTACCAAGCTTTTGGAGGTCAGCATAGGAAGGTGATAATGGTAGAAGATCCATGTTCCTTCTCCCTTGAGTTTCTTAACTGACCCTTGAGATTAAGACACCCTCAAACTATTCCTTAGAAAATTAAGAACTGTCACACTTTGCCTCATATAAGATTTTGAGTTCTATCAACCAGAGATTCCCAGAACCAGCTGTTGGGTCTTTTTACTAGAGAATCTGGGTAGCCTGGCCCCAATCTGACCCCCATACTTATTTTGTCTGGCAACACAACCATTGACACAAGACAAAAATGGAACCAGCGTGCTTCTGCCACTGTATCTGCCCAATTTCTGTGTATCCTTGTGCATGCAAGTCCAGGATGACTTTGAAAAGTTTTCAGTGGTGGGTAGACAGGGTCATGTTTTCTGCTTGGGTTCCCATGCTAACTTTTGCTTACATATTACTTGAAATCCCAACTACTGACCTGGCTTGTTCCTCTGCCCTGGGGTTTTTTTTTTTTTTTTTTTTTTTTTTTTTTTTTGACAGCAGGAACTGTGTCTTACTCCTCATTATGACCCCAGTCCTGGCATACAGTTAGAACTCAGTAATCTATGCTTTAACCAACTGCTTAGGAAATTAGTCACTGCCTACCCCTCCCTCACTGTATAAGGCATAGAAAAAAAGCAGCATTTGTTGGGATTGTTTCCCAGGCTCAGGAGCTCTGGGAATGCTCAGCTACAGAAGTAGGGAAGGAAGCCAGGAAAACAGCATGGGAAGGTGTTTAGTCTGCTCCGTTCCATCTTTACACTTCTCCCAACTGCCGCAGGATCACAGGAGCCTGAGGCACAAGAGGTCACTATACCTCTTAGGGAAAAGGCCACGCACTACTCACTTCTGCACAGAGAGGCTTTGGCAGCCTCCAGCCAGGGCAATAATGGGATAAAAACACACATCACCAAATTAGCATGACTCATCCCCCTGCACTCTGGCTGGAACTGCTGCCTTTCCACATCTTGTTCTCAGGCTTAAGAGGTGGCTGTGGGACTTGGGGGAAAAGGCTAAGGTGTCTCCATAGCAATTTCTCTGCCTTGGGTGTGCTGTAGAGAGCAACCTTACTATCACTTCAAGCCTCAGAAAACTTCCCCAAAGCTTTAGTGAAGTCAAAGGCTTCTCCTGGAGCTCTAGCTGTGTTGATCTTCCTTGCACTCATCTCTGTGGCTTCTGAGTCCAGTGGTCTGAGTAGACCTGCTGCTGTTTCTATTTTTTTTTTTTTAATTCTACGGGTTACTAAACAGCTAGGGCTATGAGCCACTTTTCTAAGCAATAAACCAACTGTTTCCATTTTATGTTCTAATCCTCTCAGTGGTGAACGCAACAAATCGTCACCTACTGCCATTTGCATTGATCAGAAACACCAGACTGGGGCTTTGCAGGGACTTGTTAACCCCCTTGTTTCCCACCCCCTCCTGACAGCTCTGCATCTATCCAGCTTTAGGACAATTCTGGCACCACTGTGCCTACCCAAGCCAAATGTCCTCTTGCTCAGAAGATCACATAGACACAGGAAGAGTGAGTCACCCCTCGTTTGCTTATTTATTCCTAGGCTCAACAGGTGGACTCTGAGTGCCCACTGTGGGTCAGACATGAGGTGGGGCTCTTAGGATGCAAAGGACAGTAATACTGAGGGGAAATCTATGAAAAGGGTAACAGTTTCCATTACTGAACCAGAAGCCCTGTGCTTAGCTCTGCTGCTTCCTGTCTCCCTCACAGCATCTAATGCTCATTTCCAGAACCGTGAGCACCTGTCTAAGGCTGAGGGCTATCACGGGACTCCTTTCACCCCTGGTCTCTCCTGCTCTTCCCTGTTCGACACCGGCTCTCTTTATCTGTGAATGATTATTATTAATTCAGAACAATTGAGGCCCGAGTCTTTATCCCCAGAATAGATTCCCTCTTTCCAGAGGCCTTGGCTCAAGTCCCATGTGTTAATTTTAATTCTTGATTTTGTAGTGTGGAGATGGAGACTTTTGTGCCATTGCCACAGAAGGAACATTCGTTAGATCACTCCTTCCATTTAAGACACTTCCTAAACTCACAAACATGAACCTGTGATCACATTCATTACCCGTTCTACCTGCCAATGTTTAAGAAGATCCTTTCTAACCTTCCTTAAGTATCCACCAGTGTCTGAAACTGCATCTCCAGATTAGGCTAATTAAAAGCAGAAAACATTGTGTTTATTTTCATGACAGATGTGAAATATGATATCTATTCCTGGGGAAACTGCTTCCCGGGATGTACCATGGTATATCTACAATTTAATGATTTTGAATTCTTAAGATCAGTTTGCAAATAAGTATGTTCAAGCTTGGTATAATGCCAAGGGCTCAAAGTTGTAGGAGTAGGTCATTGCAAGAGGTAATAGTCAAGCCCCAGTGCTCAGAGAGGAAATTCACATCCTCATTTTCCTGGAGATTGACAAGGAGAAAAGAGAGAGAGACAGACAGACAGAGATCTCCAGAGCTTGAACATGAAAAATACCAGGTGGGCAATAGCTTTTAGAGATGGGCAAAAAGAAGTCTATCAAAAAGAGAGACGAGGTACACATGATACATTCTATCAGGAGACAGAAAGAAATGTCATCATGTAAGATCAATTTCTGCTGGGAAATCCAAGCCTGGAACTGTTTCTCTCATGTACTGGGAGTGAGTTATTATTTTTTGAAATGCCTGTTTTCCCCCTGAGTTTGGCACAAGGGTAGGTTTGACATTATGGATGTTGCATGCAGCATTGGGAGAAGTAAAGTAAAAACAGCTTCTGCCATGAGGTGGTAGAAGTGTAACCGTGCTTCTGCTATTTGTGCTGCATATGGCCTTAGCTCAAGTGCTTAGCAACTAGGGGCCTTGGTCCATTCATCTCTAAGTTGGGGCTAAAAACGCCTGCCTCACAGTATTTTGCGAGGATTAAACAAGATAGCAAAAGTAAGTGTTCAGTGATAGTAACCTTTGTTTTCACTTATATTATCTTCGGAATAGATAATTGTCAGAAAAGCAACATAGTTCATCAGATAAATGTGTGACCTTAAAAAAAAAGTAAGAGGTAATTAAAATTAAGAAAATCTTTCCTTCTGTACTTCAGGTCCTTGGGATTCTTCAGATTTTAGGTCAGCTGACCAGTAGAACTCTCTACAATGATGTTCCAGAATGTTCTACAGCAATGCAGCCCAATACAGTAGCTTCTGGCCAAATGTAGCTACTGCACACTTGAAATGTGTGCCACTGAACAGCTAATTTTTTAATGTTATGAGCTTTGAATTATTTGTAAGTTGAATAATCATCCATGGCCAGTAGTCACTGAAGCAGGCCGTGCTGCTGCAGGTCCTTCTGACTGTCAAGTTCTCCCGCATCAGGATTAGAGGAAGCAGAAGAGTGTGAGTTCAAGCACCTAGGTTCTGAAATCTGACTATGTGAGCTCAAATCCAACTTCCGACTGCATCGCTGATTGATGCCACATAAGCTCCCTGTGCCTCAGTTTCCCCATCTACTAAGGGCGTCAAAGGATATGATGATTATTTTCCCACAAGAGCAGTCCTTGCTTTCTTAAATCAGTGCATCTGGATCTCTGTTTTACACACTAGGTTATGCACACCAGGCCTGGCATAATTAGACTCTGACAGAATACGAGTGCCAAGGAGGATGGAGGGAGAGAAGGACAGAGGGGTGAGAGAGACGGGAAAGAAAAAGGAATGAAATCAGCAACAATCTGTGTGATGAAGACTGAAGTATGCTGTTAAAGTAAAATAAATAAAAATGAGAGCCTAAGATCAATATTTCATGGAGAAGACGGTCGGGGATGAAAAGGAGCCCAACAGGCAGAAGAAATGCTTCCAAGTGACAGTGAAGGGTTGTGACAGCTTTCAGAAAACCAAGGACGAAAGAAGGGCAGTAGACTGCCGGGCTTTTCTAGATCCCACACGTATGAAAATACAAACCTCAGAGCGTCTTCAACGACACATCTTCAAGTGAATACAACTGTGCATTATGTGATCTTCTCTGCCCATGTAATGGTCTCACCCACGAGGGAACACTAGAAATGAAGGGCCTGCTTCTGGGGGCCTCCCATCTCCCAGGTTTTTATTCCTACTACATTCACCAGATCCCCCACAAAAAGCAGTGTTGGGCAAGTTTTCATAACTGTTTATTCATTATAAATAGTAAATATTTACTGCACTTTTTACATGAAAGACATTTTTACAACACATTGTTGTTGGCTGAGGCTGCAACACAAAGACACTACTCCTCTTTTCTGTCACCCTTGCTCACTGTAGGAACTAAACTCGGCACTAAGCCAAGGTTCACTAACTCACTACATCATAGTTCTCACCACTAACAGGAATGGATCTGTGCCTACCTCTCGGTTCCGAGAATAGGAAAAAATAAATAACACTGCCTCCCACCTTCTTGTTCCTCTTAACACTTCAAAGAACAAATTTATTGACATTCTGAAATGTCACCACACATATGTAAACCTCAGTTCCAATAATATTTTAATATCACTGTATAATTTGAAAGTACATGAGAGCCACATGACCTTTCTGTTTTTGCCCTGTCTTTCGTAGAAAAGAGAAGAATGTAAACGTGATCATTTTTAAAAGCATTATTCTGTGACATCGTCTCTAACCAAAGGAGCAAGCCAGGTGTCAGTTGTCCAGCAAATAGCGAACATCACTTCATTCTATCTACCACAATGAATTATGGGCTGCAAAAATAAAAGCACCTGCAAAAATATAGTTCTGATTTTGTTTCTATCGCCTTGGCCATGGCCAAAGCATCTGTGAGGTACAGAGTATTGCACACTGATAAGCAGATATGTGAATGCCTGTCACCTCCTCTCCACCATGCCTTTCCACCTGCCCAGGTTGGCTGCCAAATGAATGTGACTTGGGAAAACATCACCCTTCTCCCAACACTGGAAAAGAAAAGAAGCTCTCCTTCCTGTTACCCCACATCCTACTGGTAAGACATGCGTCTGCATCCGGGATATTTATTGACAACTAGATTACAAATGAGAATACGGTGACAAATAATTTATTTGGGAGGTCCTTTACATCTAGTCTAGCTTCCTAAAATATGGTGGCAATTATTTTGATATCGATTTCCAGTGTGTAAAAGTCAAGGATTCCTCCATTCTTGCTTCATTAAGTGAGCAGTTTTAAAGTTGTCGAAGTATCAGCCTTGGACATCAAACATATTATACTTTACAGTATTATCCTACTGTATTTTAGAACATTCTGCTTTCTCAGGCCAGTCCACATAAATCTCAGATACACACACACACACACACACACACACACACACACAAATGGAATGTTTCAGCTCCTTGATCTTCAGCAATCAAGAGTTGGGATATTTTGATATGAAGCCAGGTTAAGCCATTGCCTTACAATGTCGCCTTTGTTTTTTAATTGTCCCAGATCTTCCTCTTCTCCACTGCTTTTGTCCAACATGTTCAAAAGTATTTGAAACCAACTACTGGAGAAAGAAAAGCCAATTCCTTTTCGTTGTCTCCACCTCCCCCCAAAGGGTGACTTATTTCTTTGTTATTTATGTATTTATTTTTCTGAGAAGATTCTTCAGGTCTGGGCTGTGGAGATGGGAAACAGGGCCAGTTTGAGCTCCAAGTGGACAGTTCACTTATGCAATATCTGGCTTGAGATAATGAAAGGCACCTGTAAGGAAACACATGCAAGTTTTTAGGTCATGTTGGGACAATTCCCAGTCAGGGGCAATAGCAGCTACAGGCTGACAATGTCATATTTAATACTGTGGTATCAAAGGATTCAGACTAATATTTTTATTCCTCAGACAAGTTTGACACAACTCTGTGTCCCTGGGATTACATCCCATATGATCCTTGAGCTGACCTCATTAAGAACATGTGTTTCTAATGCCAGGGGTTATTTCATTTTGGCCAACCCTCATGTTTTACCTACTGGCAATCAGGTTTTATGTCTCAGCAATTAATGACCACAAGATGTTGTTGACATCAGTTAAGAAAATAATTATCCAAGGGAGCCCTGCCTGAACCAATTGACTGACTCTGCCACAAAATGGATTCCAAGGCGCAGGGCTTACTCCTGCCTCTAACTCCTCTCTCGTAAGCAAGAGTTTGATCTCTCTCCCTTTCGGAGTGATCACCCCCTAGAATGTCCAAGGCTTACTTTGTCCATATTGCCCATATTGGTAGCCTGTGACAGGGTCCATACTGTAGCCTGTGGTACTATAGGTGGGTGGACAGTAGGACTGAGATGTTGGCAGACTGTCCAAGCTCTTCATGTGGTCTAGTCTCTGACTGCAGCTGGCAGACACCGTGGTGGTGGGTTCCAGGCCCCCAGTGAGAGGGGAGAGCGCGTAATCCGTCTGGGGCTGATGAGGCACCCCGCCATGGTTGGTCAGGAGTCCCATTACCTAAAGGAGACAGGGAGATTGAAAGAAATTAAAATGCAGGGAGGACCAGATGGTAGCCCACCAAGTGAAAGAATCACTTGAAAGTCCAAGTTCTCTTTCTTTGGAAATCCGTTAAAGAACTGTTCTGAAGACTGTGACCTCAATTCAAAGTGGCAGTGAATATGACATCATGCCCGGTGATAACATCTGACTTCAGTTTCAGAAAGAGGAATGGAGCGGGGGGAAGGGAGAGAAAAGGAAAAGAAGGAGGAAAGGAAAAAGAGAGACAGGGAGGGATTACACACTAGTGATAAAATCAGACTGGATTTTCAAAGAAAAGGAAAGAAATGACAGGAAGGGGAAAAATTATATCAGTTCCTATAGAAAAAAAGTGCCTAATCATATATCACATCTGGAGCTTTCACATGTGATTTTAAACAAACTTTTTTTAATGAGCACTTGGGGGTAGCTCAGTGGTACAGCCCTCATCCAGCACACAGAAGGCCCTGGGTTTGATCTCCAGCACCACAAAAAAAATTTAAAAAACTAAACAAACAAATTAAAAAATGAACCCAAGTCAGTGTGTTTGGGTTTTGAGAACTCTATGCCTGTTTTCACAATGTTACCTCTCAAGAAAGCTCCTGTCTTTATCTTGACCATGATTAGCTCTGCCAGTGTTCCCTTGTTCTTTGTCTCTCCCACTATATAATCGTTAGTTGCATGAAGCACCTACTTGGACCAGGGAGATTCTGAGAGGTGTCACTGATGCCTTTCGAACCCAGCACTGAAGTGATCAGCATCAACACAGTGTTGAATGAATCAAGGATTCTCCAAGCAACCAACTCCACCACCAGTCCATTCCATCCACAGGTGAGAATTGTTAAAGGGAACGACAGGCCTTTTAACAAGAAGTGTGTTGAAAGGAACACAAATGTGTTCTTTAAAAGGCCAGCTTTGTAAATGACCCTGATGGACAAGATAAATTTAAAAACAATTCCAAAAGCACTGGTCACAGAACAACTTTCAGACAAGCCTGGTTAAAAGTTTCACAAACTCAGGCTCGCTGACCCTATCAGCACCTCCTGATGGAAATAAGTAAATAACTAATTTTGCAGCTGGAAAATGGCCACACAAGAGAGAAAGTGATTGTTTTTCTAAAGCAAGTATGGAAGAAATCTACAGTAGAGCTGGGTGAAAACATATCTATTACAAAGTATTTAAATGCAGGCTCCCACAATTGCACATGTCCATAATAGTCCTGCAGAAATGGAAATCAAACCCTCACTCAAGGCTCTGGTACTATGTGCAAAGCAACTATCACTCAAAGACAACTCAAGCAATGGATTCCTGAATCAAAGGCTCCAGCAGGATGGGGATTTGGGAGCTCATCTTGCATACCAGAAAGTATTCTAACCAAGACTGAAAAACATGGATCACATAACTTCCTTTGGGAAGAGTTTGCATAATCTTGCAGCTAAACAAAATCTTTACAAACTCAAGCTTTAAACTGATCCATCTTCAATGAGCCCCAAGGGATGAGAGACACAGGGTGGGGAGGAGATCTGTTCACCTTCTGGAGATTATGGATGATCTCTCTCTACCGCAATGGGCCACTCCACTCCCCTGGCCTCCCTTTCAGTTACTGTGCACCTTTGCAGGTGGGGAGGTGAGCAGATTTGGACAGATCATCACACTATGTCCAAAAGTGGTAAAACAGCACAAGGATTCAAATTTTCTTGATATATGTGAAATATCTTTTTTTTCAAACCTCTGCAAATTAATTATATTTTTTAAAAAATAATCATTGGTAGCAGAGCACAGCTCTGTCTTTACTGGGGACGACAGGAATGTGAATGTCACGAAATAACACAACTATAAGATAGGATACACAGCTATGAGAAGCACTGCGTCCCAGATAAATTTCCATCTCCATGGATATTTTTCATCTTTGTCTTTCTTTGAGCTTATACTGATAATTTGACAGTGTATACTTGGAAAATTCGTAACTTCAATTTATGCGGTAATTTACGAAATAACTTTATATGAGCCCAAGCTAGGAAGATCTATTTTAAAGAGTCACTCTACTTTCACACTAAGCAGCACAACTTTTTGTAGTGACCAGAGAGCCAAGAATGGACAGAAAAATTTAAAATGTAGAAGCTGTGATGTTTCAAACAAAGCGATAATGACAAAAAGCAAATCGTATACTGTAAATAAGCTGTGTTAAGTAAAAGACAAAAACTTGGAAAAAATCAATTTTGTAATTCTATCAGCCCAGAGAATATAATTATCCAGTGACATAAGATTAAAAGGAAATATATACTTGAAGTTAATAGTATCCTTCATGAAGATGCTTACTTGAAACTCAGTTTATGGAGTGCACTTTAAGGGAGAATGGAATGTGCTATGTACCGTTATAGTTAAAGAGCTTGGAGTATGGTTTTATTCAAAACACGTACATTCTCCCATGAGCTATAGACGCACATTTTTGTGATAAACTTTTTAAAATCCCCTTGCATACACTTCTCTTTTGCATAACTTTGAAGGCAATAACTTTGTCCATGGAGTGAAAAAAAAAAAATGAAGACCCTACAAAAGAGGAAACAAGCCCTTCCTATAAGCAAAAAATAAGCATAAGATGTTGTTCAGATGCCATCTTGTTTGCAGTTTCTGCAGTAGAAAAATTTTAAGGACAGAACTTTAAGATCTTAAAATATGTCTACTAGGAGATGGAGAAAATAGTATCATCTTCAGAACCCAAGGCCACATATGATAATCTCCCAATTTTTCTGAGATACAGGGCTTGGGAGAAGACCCAAATAAGAGCTCCTAGTCCAGCAGTAGCCCTTAGCTGCACAGTACAAGAGATGAAAGAGACCTGAGACCAGTTATCATTGCCTCCACGATAGAGCGCAAGAGACAGATTTTCTCCTGCAAATGCTCGTCCCCACTGTGATGGTCACATCTCCTATATCATCACAACCTTTAAGACCGCATAATGATAGGGAAGGGGGCACCAGTATTATTTCCATCCTTTTGGTCTAAAATTTATGAGTAGATATCAGGTGATTTATTTTCAGTATTTCACAGTGAGAAATATGCACCATTTTCAGAAGCCGCCATTTAAAATTAAGAAGGAAATGGGGGTGAATATATCAATAGAAAATGCATTACTTTCCTCTAACATAATTTTAAACCTCAAATCTCTATGGAAGGGTCCCATTACACTTTTATATATGTTTCTTTAAAAGCTATTTTTCGTTTCATGTGGTTCTAGGGAAGCTATGGAAATTTCCTTTTGTGCACAAAGACGTCGGTAAGTGAACCTCTCAGAGCACCCCCAATAGGGTTCGGAACACCATCCGTCATATTCTTCCTAGGAATACTGTCAGGATTTCTTTTACACATGCTTTTCCAACAGCAATTTATTATTCAAACCCTAAAATAAAGTTTTCATTTGCTGTAAATGGGATTCTTATTGTCATTATTCTTGTTGTTGCTCTTAAATCATTAATAAGCTATTTCTACTATAGGGATAACATTCTTCCCCCATTTGGTTGTTCTGTTTTGTTTAATTTGGGGATGGGAGAAAGCACCATTGCCTAGTTCCACAAACAACTTCAAAGGTAAAGAAACAAATCCAAGGCTATTCAATCCTGCCTATTGAACACTGACCACATTCTTAGAAAAAGCCAGGTAAATCCAGGAGATAGGACAGCCAGAAAGAATTTCCCATGGGAAAAGACTGAGGCCTGCGCTTTGGCTCTTAGTTTTCACATTTAGTTGTATACAAGACTTAGCCAAGCCATCTGGGGGTAAAATCTACTAAGCAGATTTCTAAACTACCACCTCGGAAATGCCCCCTAGACACTGCTTCTAAATTGTTTTATGAGTGACCTTAAAAAGCAATGCAAAGCCTTGGCATCTTCTGCTCACACTTACGCTGGCTTCGCTATCATTTGTGTTATTAGAGACATTTTCTGAAGTCTTATTCTCAACTTCCAGAATTCCAAACAGATTGGTTTCTATCTTGATTGGAAGATTATATGGTTCAGGGAAAACTAACTCTTTACAATTGTTTCATGCCGTATGTCTCTTGAATTAATTTTCCTATTGTAACATTAAATATAAAAGATAAAAACTGTGGGCTAAATTAAGATTTACATTGAAAACGATGTGTCTGGAAAATATTTGTCTTGGCATGACAAGCGTCATGGTTTTGCTGTCAGATAAAAGTGCTCAGAACTTATCATCAGAAATCTAAAATGACTTAGCAAATTAGTACGTATATCTAGGCACTTCTTTTTCCTCCTTTTCCTTAGGAGGAACCCTGGTTAATGTCTTCTTTTTCTTTTGTGTTCTTAAGTAACCAGATGCTCTCCTGACTTACTTTTTAATAACACACATTTAGTTTCTCTTTCTCAGAAAAAAACCATTATGAATTATAGCTTGGTATGGTATAAAGGTTTGTTTGTTTTGTTTGTTTTTCATGTACCTTATACCCTTCCCTTCAAAAGCCTACTGACTACATCTTTTATTTAGATAGAATCTTCCTCCAGAACTAAACAAAAAAAAAACTTCAAATATTTTGTTGCCAATATGGGTTTTGCTGAAGTCAACTAATAGTTGTATTTCAGTGAGTCTATCTTTGAAGCTGAAGAGCCTCAATTTAAATGGCAGAGGCTTTTCCTGAATATTTTCTCCAGATTCAAATGTGGGAACTATCCTGCACTTGATTAGCATCTAAATAATTAGATTTTTGGACCTGTCCATTTGAAAGCTGTGGAGGGAAGTTGCCTGAAGGCACAGGTTTCTTCTAAAGTCTCTATGCAACCTTCTCTCCCATCCTGATAGTCAGGGCAAGGGCATGATGACCATCACCTGCAAAAAATGGCCCAACTACTACAGTCCTTATTTTTTATGTTAATCCTTAGCTCATACTTTACAAGTAGCTATGTTTAATGCATGACAAATGAGTATGAGTGCCAGACAAGCATGGTTCATATGCCACATACATTTTCAAGTTTTGTTTGTAAAGAGTACGGTAAGAATTGTCCCAGTAAAACTCTGTGGCTGATATATACACACATAAACACACACCAGATAGATAGATAGATAGATAGATAGATAGATAGATAGATAGATAGGGATAGATTCTTTCATCTCCAGTCCTGTGATCAATTAGGCATATAATTTGGATTTTATCAATTTTTTTAGAATGTCTATTACTCAATAAAGCTATGCATTTAAACTGATAGAAAAATTCTTTTTGTATTGTGAGTTGTTTGTTTGTTTGTTGTTTGGTGATGGGATCCAACCCAGTGCCTTAGACACACTAGGCAAGCACTCTACCTCCAAGATGCACTCCAGCCTGGCAATATTCTTTAGGGACTGATGACAGAAATATAAATCTAGGCAAAAACCACAAAAATAGCTTGCAAGGGAGGCATGTGCATGTTGATGTATACTTAGAGGCCTATGTGCAGTTTATTTGTAGCCAATGATAGACAATCATCTCAAGTCCACTTATACTTAATAAAATAAAGTCCATTAAGAGAAAAGGTCATTCCACCTAAATGAAAAAGTATAGCACTGATTACAGTAGGTATTTAACTATGTTCCATGAGCATAATAAAATTCTCATATGTTTTAATTCATGTACGCATGCCTGCATTTAATGTGCTTTGGGACCTTGTCTACAATTAATATGATTTATGAGAAATGAACATGTGCAATATTGGGAGGGTAGAACATATGTATTTCCTTTCTTCTTCTATGAATTAAAAAAAATATAACAACAGGGCTGAAAGAGAAATCGTCGGCCCACAGCATATTAAGATGGGCTAGCAGAGCCCTGAGTAAACTTGGGTGAGTTAATGATCCCCTCTTATCTAACCCTGACACATTTGCAGCATGTAATTTACAGAAGCTCTGTCCAGGGAATCTTGACAAATGTTCCTAACGATGTCAGGGCAATGTTCCATTCTAATGGAAAACAGATGTGGGTCAGATACCCTCATTCATCACTGCGCAGAGTCCCAAACACTTTCGGGGAGGAATGACATTACCTGCTGTTAAATTTTCTCAGTTGCAGAAAATGCTCACAACCACGGTAGCCCTCTGAAGACTATGTACTCAAGCCCATCACCGTTCAAAAACCTGCCTGAGAACATGACTGTGGAAAATCAAACATATATCTTGCTTTCATTTCGTGACTACTTCAGAACGCACTTGCTAAATACTAATGGCACCTCTGGGACTTAAGGATTCTAAATATAGAAAGGGTGAGATGGCAGGGAGACTATGCTCAGGCATCCCACAATTGTTCCACGAGATGGCATTTAAAGATTTCTCTTGGCCTGAGAATACAGCTCCGTGGTAGAGAGCTGGTATAGCAGGTATATGGCCTGGGTTTCACTCCCAGCAACACAAAAATAATAATCATAACTAAATAAATAATAAACATAAATAGAAATTTTTCTGCAATTGCCCACAGTCTAAGCCTACATTAAAAAAATAAATAAAACTGCAAGAATGCTTCACCCCGGTAACATTTTATAAATGCAAATTTTGTTGAACCTTTACTGCTCGGGTCTCTTTGAGCCTCACAAATAACAGAATAATCTAGAAATACTTTAACTTTTAGCAAGAATTTTAACTCTGCCTCTCCCAGGCAGAGAATGTTGGGCGACCTATATGAAGTATGACTGAAAACTAACATGTGTGATGAAATTTTTAAAAATTTATTTCAGTAGGGCCGGGGATTTAGCTCAGTGGTTCTGCCACCTGCCTCGCAAGCACAAGATCCCAAGTTCGATCTCTGCCACCAAAAAAAAAAAAAAATTTTTCAGTAAAAGGCAAATTGTTGTGAATCCCTTCAAAATACTCCTCCACTTGGAACATGCTTATCCTATCATTGCTGCCACTTTTTGAAAGTGGAAGTTCTGGAAGGCCTTTTTTGTAAATGTCTTCAGTTACACTGCCATGGTTGCCTTGATGTCCTGAATCAGCTGGAAGGGTTTATCTTTCGTAGTCATTTTGCCTTTGGGGAAGGACCAGAAGTCGCAAGTTGCCAGCTCCAGTGAATAAGATGAATGAGGACGTACAGAAATGTTTTTATGAGCCTGCTTCTCCATGGGATGGGTACTGTCCAATAGTATTCACTGTATTTTAATCACACCTCGTAAAGATACAAAAGAAGACTTACAGCACAACTTTGGAAAGTGGCAAGAATGATGGGATATGGTAGGTTCAAAGGAAGGGAAGGATTCGAGGGAAATTAATGGCAATGTTTTCTTATACTTATAAATTTTTTAAAAATTTAAACATGCAGTGTATATTTGGATCACACCTTGTATTTCCTTTCCAAAATGGAGGGCAGATATTCCAAACAATTAAAAGAATAAAACAGTTGCTCCAATCAATAACAACAAAAAATTCTCTTCTTACTTCCAGACCAAGTGTGATCTAGACACATGTTTCTGTAGCTGCCTAATGTCGCTGTCATAAGGCTCCATCTCCAAGTGCCCAAGAACTATAAAAGAAATGCTTTTCTACCCTTTTCTTTATGTAAAGGAAGGCATATCCTAAAGACAAAGAACCAACTGAAAAGACGAATGCTTTGGGATGCTGCTGTGAAGTAGGTGTCAAGAAATGAATTTCTAGGCCGGGGATTTAGCTCAGTGGTTCTGCTGCCTGCCTCGCAAGCACAAGGACCTAAGTTCGATCCCCGGTACCAAAAAAAAAAAAGAAATGAATTTCTAAACCAGGCATGGTGGAGCACGCCTGTAATCCCAACACTTGGGAGGCTAAGGCAGGAGGATTGCTGTGAGTTCAAGATCAGCCTGGACTACATAATGAGTTCCAGGTCAGTCTCAATTACATAGTGAGACCCACAGTTTGTCTCAAACAAAAAAAGAGAACTTCTAGTATCCAGATCAGGTAGAGTACAGCCTTGCCAAAGTCTAAGTGTAACATACATTTTAGGAAATGCTTTCTGGTCCGTTTCTCAGGCTATTCAGTAAGGTGAAATAAGCATTCACTTAAGATACACAGAACATGCTACAACTCTACCACTGTAAGACAGCTGAGAGTGCAGCCTTGCAGGAACCGGAAGCTTCCACAGAACTAAGCTATAATGCTATCCAGCTTATTTGCTTTCATACCAATTCTAGGAGCACCTTACCAGTAACAATGTTGTGTTCCCTTTTCTGAACTCCCAGAAATTTTCTGGTGTTTCCGATAGTAAATTGGGCAGAACCAATGTCACCTGTGGTACAGAGCGCTTCATGCAGGCTGACAACTCACAGGGCCCCAGCGAAGTCACTGACATAGTTCTTTGGTCTACAGCAATTAAGTTGGCCCTCATAGTCCTTAACAAAGTAAGATCTTTGTAATTGGCTAATTAAAAGATTGTGCCCAAATTGTTCACCCAAAATTATCCAGTTAGCTTGGCAATTAATTTCCAAAGTCTTCCTATTGTACAGATTGTTGTTTTCTGTTGTTTGTTGGGTTTTTTGGGGGGAGTGTTGAGTTACTATGTAGCCCCAGGTGGTCTTGAACACACAGCGACCCTCTTGCCTCAGCCTCCCGAGAGCTGGGATTACAGGTGTGAGCCACCACACCCAGCTCAGGTTGTTGTTTGTTTGTTTGTTTGTTTGTTTGTTTTACTGGTGAAACAGAAGCTTCACCAGGCCTCAGCATCCCCTGCCCTTGAGTTTAAGTATCGTACTTGTGGTTCATTTAGTATCTTGTATTAACAATGATGGAAAGTATGGGTTTTTTTGCTTTTGTTTTCTGCTTCATTGTTGATTTGTTTTTGTGGTGTAGGAACCTGGGACCTTTGCACTGGGTTACATTGCTAACTTTTTTAAAATTTTGACACAGGATCTCACTGTGTTACTAAGTTGCCCAGGCTAACCCTAAACTCACAGAGCTCCTCCTGCCTTAGCCTCCCAGCATGGTGGAACTACAGGCCTACACCACCACACCTGGCTACAGTATGGTTTTGAAAATACATTAATGTCAATACTAGATTTCAATAAATCAAAGCAAGAACGAGAAAAGAGAAATAATAGGTGAACCCTCTCCCTTCCCTGCTCTTAGCCACATGTAATGAAAGATGATTGACCAACCATTTGATTTCCCAAATGAAACAACAGTATTTTAGAATAAAAAAGAAAAGGTATTGCTTTAAACAAGGCTCGCCTCCTTCATTATCCATTCGGTGCTCAGGATTGGTGGCACAACCATCTCACAGCTAAGAACTATTCCCTTCAATACAGAAATACTATGAGTCTACAAAGTGCACTCTTTTATGAGAAGGTAAAATAAGTCAGATCAGAAAGACAAATTTCACAGACTCATTTCTATATGGAAGCTAAAAGTCAATCTCAAAGAAACAGTATTAGCAGATGCGAAGGATACAGGGGAGGAAGGGACAAAAATGGGACAGTTAATGGGTGCAGGTGTGCAGTCGGGTTGGCAGAATAACTTTCAATGCTCTAGTTAAGTAGGATGACTATGGCTGATAATTAATTGAATATTTCTAAATAGCTAGTAAAGAGAATTTTTTTGAATGTGCCCAACACAAAGAAATAATCTATCTGAGGTGTTGGATACACCAATTAACTTGATCTAATTCTTATACATTGTACACATGTATTGTAATGTCACACTAGACCCCATAAAGATGTACAATTACTATGCATCGATGATAAAGAAAAATATATTTTAATACTACACTGCCTCAAAAGGCCTCCATTTGTCATCTCTTTGGCTGATAAGCAGGGACAACTGGATTGCTAATCTCAAAAACTCTTGGGACTGGGATTTAGCTCAGTGGTGGTGCTGCTGCCTGCCTCATAAGTGCAAGGTCCCAAGTTTGATCCCTGGTTCCAAAAAACAAACAAACAAAACAACAAAAAAACCTCTCATTTACTGACCTCAAGCTAAATGTCAAGAATAATTTTTTTAAATTTTACACTCTACTTTGAAAAATATACACCTCTGATAAAATTCAGACTGTTTTGCAGAGATAGATTCTTTATGGGAAAAAGACAAAAACAAAACACAGTACACAACTAATAACTGAGTCAAGTCTTCTGTGTACACAGTACAAAGCACACATTCAGCTTCCAATTCTACAAATATGCAAGTATTCAGATTTCTGTAGATATTATCATTTCATAAGAGCAGTATAAATTAAAAGCTTTACATTGAATTCCGAGCATATAAAGGGTTGATTCAGACCATTTCCGTTCCATTAGAAACTAGCACAGCTTTTCTGCATATTACTCATTACAAAGAAAAACTTTTCTTTTTCCAGTAGCCTAGTTATAAGCTAAGCAATCGCACTCAATTTCGTTTTCTCCTCAATGGCTAGAGGAGTTCAAATGGACCTAAGCATCACGGGGCCATTACATATGATTTGTCCAATATTCAGAAGAACATGGCTGACAGACTTTCCATTTAAACAGCTTGGCAGGCACAAACATATTAATTCAGCAAGAAAAGAGTTCTTGTGGCTCACTGAGCGGCAAGATAGAAGACATAGTCATTGGCTGCTGCTTCTTCCCTTTCTGTAAAAAGGGCCAAGCTATTGTTACTCTCAGAATTCTCCAAATCTAGCTAACTCAACTCCATGGCTACAGCCGATACAAACTAAGGATTTCCTCATATTCTTGAAGGGTGGCAACCAGAGCCTGCAGAGCAAAACCAAAGGCACCAGGTCTGTTACAGCCTCCACACATTCAACAAATGGATTAGTACTAACATTTTCGCCACAGAGCAGAACTTCTCAAAAACATAACATGGCAGACTGGAAAAACGCAAATGGCCCGTGGTTCTCCAGTTATCCCTGGAATAGGCTCATTTGTGATCATAAACATCCTCTAGCCTTTGTAAACATGAGACTTCTCAAGCCCCAGTAATGAGCTCATGAGCTGCTTTAGAAAGGAAACGGAAGATGTCCCAGCTCTTGGGAGGCTTCAGAATGTCTCTCTGCCCTGGTTTTGTTTGACACCCAACAAATCTCTTTAATTAAAATCACTCTTCTTCCTTCCACAGTTGAATTTCTGGAAAATGTTAATGGAATGAAGTGCCTCCACTGGGAAATGGATTGGTGGCAGGCCACCTGCTTGTCTGGTTCTTCACAATGGTAAAGCTAGGCTGAGGGCACAGAACTTGTAACCTATGTGTCAAATGAAAACAAAAAAAAAAAATGCTGATCGGCAAGACATGGCTTCTGAATGTGCCCAAAAATGTCCAGAAAAACTGCTCTCTTGAAATAGGAGCTGGCTGTACCACAAAGGTAAACCTTTCTGCTTTTACCTGAATCAACAGCATAAGAGAAAAGCAAAGAATTTCACGCATAGTGAAAAAGATTTTCACTGAAACAGATGAGAAAGAAAAGCCCCACTGCAATCATTTTTAGTAGTCCATTTTTAATGACTATCTCCATCCACTTAGCAAGTTGGTCCTTCCTTACATCTTCAGTGAATGAACAACCAACATCTTGCCTCGCAGCTGAAGAATTTCCGATCATTGTTAACACTGGAGCCCAAAAACTGACAAGCAAAATCAAAAGCAGTCTTGAGTTTTTCGTACACATATTAACACTTAAATACTTCTCCCTAATAAGTTTCAGGATTAACAAATGTTTGTCAAAAGAAACTGTGCTGAGCAATTGAAATCTAATTTGAAATGGAACCACGATAGTCTAATACATATATGCATGAAATGGAGGCTCTGCCTAACAGGCATAGCTGACACCAAATATGCAATTTACATACATTACACACTAATAATCTCCATTTTAATATTATTCTTTACAAGCAACTGGATAGGGAGTGGAGTTAAAGGTTTCCTTTTGTAAAATGTGAATAAGAACAGAAGTTGATCCTGGCACCTGATACCATTAACTGCAGTCCCGCTAGAGTAAAGATCTATCTGTTCTTTCTGGCTCTGTTTCAGAGCTGGTGCCTTAGCACTACGAGCCTGTGATGAGCCAACCAGACGTAGACGCATGATCAATAAACTTGATGAGATCTGCAGACCTACTCTTTGTTCCCGAGTGCTGAGCAAACATTCAAGCATGTTCAAGGCTGGCACACAAATCTTAATGAGAATTTTCCTTCTTTCCTCAGTAGCTCACCCATGAAACAGGACAGGTGTACTGGTTATTCAATTACCTCTTCACCCCAAACCTGGACAAAATTAGAAATGAGGCTTCTGAGCACAGCTCTTTCTATGGGGATTTATTAATAACAGTTAAATATTCTCTATAACAAAACCTTTTTTTTTTGTAATGCAAGCCTATTTTCTTATTTTATCATTGGTCTCACTCTTACACCAGAAGCTAATACCTGTCCATCTGCTCTAAACACAAAATGTGTTCATAATAATCCAGACTTACACCAAATGTATTTTTAAGTATCGCTGAATTGAGAGATACTCAAAATTTATGAGCTCTGAGGTTGCAAACAGGACTTCCTCTTTTTAAGAAGAAAAAGACTTAAGATGAACATAGGAAGGGCTTGGAAAGCTTCTTGGATATCAAATGGCTCCGTAGGAAAAAAAATGCCAATGATATAAGAGTAAATGAATCAAAACCATATGGGTCAAATTTTCCCTAAAATACACAGTTTGAAAAATTAAGGAGGAAAAGTGCTTGGCAAAAATGTGTTTTAGGTTTTACCAAACCCAAAACATTTGAAGAATCATTTGCAATGGTTGATGAACCCTAAATGCAGCCAAGTTGGCCCACTTTTGTACACTGAAGAACAATAGAAATGCTTCCCAGAAACCACGCAACCCACTGATACTGTATTTCACTCAAGAAATCATTAGAAGCTGTCACCCTGACACTGAGGGGTTTATAGCAGTGGGGTGGAGGTGAGGTGTGAAGTGATATAGGTTTGTTAATTGGCCTTATTTTGGGGGGTTGTCTATGTGTGTTTTGGGGGTGGGGTGCAGCAAGGGTAATATTTCTTGCAGAGGAAAGTTAATTAGAAGAATATGATCCAAATGTTAATTAACCTCATGTCTTGAGCATATGGTAGTATTTCTGTGCACTCCACGCTCCAATTCAGCATTCCTTGTCCCCTGCACGTGTACCAAGGTGCTGGGAACTTATTCACTGGGGACACAGAGGAAGTAAATGCTCTGTATTTCCCCAAGTTCTGCATGGCCCCACACCAAGCAAACACAACCTTTCAGAAAAGGCTGGCAGATGGGACCAAACAGAATCCTCACTAGAAGGAGTGGAAGGCTTTTCTCGCAGGATGCTCTGCCCTTTTTCCTATGTCCCATCTCCTAGAAGGGTTATGAAGTCCAGACAGCTCTTCAGAAAAAGAAGCAAAGTTTGAGGTATTTAGTCCATCATCCTAGCATCCTTCACGGAGAAGCTCTCTTCAAGCTCCCTGGCAGCTCTAGTCTGTGACAGAATGTGACACCCAGCTCCATGCGTGAAGCTATTCCACCAGGCTCGTCAGAAAATCAGATTGGAAAATCAGGTCAGACTGCAAGGCCAGAGCCCCTGGAAAACTGTTGGGATATTCTGCCTCCTCTGGAAGAGACCAGCAACTGGAATGTGTAACTTGTGTGATGGAGGAATAAGTAACAATTGGAAGACAGATCTGCCTCTTACCCTGCCAGAAACTCCCTCTGCCACTATTATGGTTGTATTACCTTGGCCTCAGTTTCCCGGTTAGTGAAATGGAAATAATCCCCAGGTAGAATTGTTGAGTTACTTAGAGCAGCAAAAGCTGCCAGCAGCTAAGTAACGCACAGACCCTTTCAGCCACTCAAGAAAGGATACAACCAAAGTTTCTAAAGGAATTTTTTTGATATTCTGGGATTTAGATTGGAATGAATATGCATCAGCCCACTGCTCTGCTACCTGATCATCTGGACAGGTGCAACTCCCCGAGACCTGCACCCCATGAAGCAGGGACTTTCCCTGTACAAAGGCTCAAGGGCTCCAAAGCACCATTGGGCAAATGACTGATTTTTTTTTTAAACTTTAGAAGAATCTTTGCTTGAGAAAACATATATATCAGAGACACCAAACAAAAACCAACTATCTCTCAGGCATAGCATACAGAGAAATGATTTGCCTGTCTTTATGGTCTCTATTAATCCTTTGACAAAAAAAAAAAATACTAGAAAGACCATTCTACAATGTTTCAGTCTCATTTTAGCTCATAATTTCCAAGTCTGAATGGTCAAAATTACATAAATTTCAATGACACCAGTGAAAACATTAGGTAAAATGTTCATACACATTTTAGTATGTCATGTACACTTACTGAAGAGACCTACAATAAATAGATCACAAATGACTAAGAAACTTTATATTCACTTCAGTTTAACTTAATAGGTAGAGAAGGCCGGTGATGGTGGTGGAAAGGCGGAAAAAACAGCAAGATACAAAATTATATACATTATTATCTCAATTACATCTTTGTCTTATTTTGACAAAATCCAGAATATCCTCATGGAGCTACATTTTTGAACTCTGAGACAGGGTCTTGTCAAGTCGCTAAATTGTTCAGACTGGGCTCAAACTTGTGATCCCCCTGCCTCAGTTTCCCAGAGTGCTACAATTATAGGAATGTTCTACCACACCAGGCTTTATTATGCTTTAAGTTTTAAAGCTCAAAAAGAGCCAGAAAGAAATATGCAAGAATATTAATAGTATTTCCTTGAGATAATTTTTTTCTACTCTAAAGGAACTTTTAAATTGTTTTTCCATTTTTTGCAGTAAAAATGCAGTGCTTTCATTATTAGGAGATGTTACTGGGTTTAGCAAAGAGAGTACACAATAACCTGAAGTTCAAAGTTTAAAAAACTAGTCTGCACTGTTATTTTAAAATATGATGAAAACCGTCTCCCCTGTTTAGCCATGAAGCCTATTTCCTCTTCACTCAATCATGTGGTATAACGGAGATCCTAGACCAGTAGCCACGAAATTTAGATTCCAGGCCCAATGCCCTCCCTATTCATCCTACAGCTGACAGCGGGTCACAGTCTCTCTGGGCCTCAGCTGAACCTTCTGCATTGTGGCTGACCAGACAGAGGAGGAACAGTTAAAACAGTAGGTGGAGAGGAAGAAGAGAAATGACAGTCACAGCATCAGCCCCCACTGTTAGAGTTATGTAGTCCCATATGTTAATCAGCAGTTCTCCATAATACGCATTAACTAAGGAAGCTCCACCCCTTTTCTTTAGTTAGCAGGTAAACAAAGTCATTAGATATAAACTCTCTTTGCCTCAAATTTTTCTTTATTTTTCATAAGGCCAGCCAACCCAAACTAGCATAAACATCTCATGTCTAACCAGAGGCATCCTTAAGAAAGGATTCGGAGAAATCTGAGTTCGAATCCCAATTTTTCTACACCATTATTTCATAAATGTTTGGCAAGATAAAGATCATTCTCTTGTTCTCTACTTTTGCCTGAGTAAACAGGGAGAGATTTCATATTACTTATCTCTTTTTCTAACTCATCAAGAAGATACAAGATGGGATCCTGGGGGTGGTTTGAGGCCAAAATATATGATAGAAACACAACATGTCCTGGATATTTGCACAGTGAATGAGTAAGGGATTGATAGAATATGTAAAAAATACAGCAAAACATATTGGGGTATTTTCCATCACTCCATGTTGAGATGATTCCCACCCTATACCCAACCCAAATTCATCACCAGTCTTCAAGCCCAAGGTTAACCATTGGACTTCCAAGCTGTAGCAATTCCACTTATGTGATGTCCACATAACACGGTGTGATACAATTATCACTACATACCAAGTAATGCGAGAAACTAGCAGTTTCACTATAGAATACAGATTTGTGTTCTTTTCCTTGTGACTGAATGAAATAAGATGCTGGAAAAGCGTGGACAGAACCCAGCATCTCATTTTATAGAAGTGCCTAGGGTTGGAGTTTATTTCTATGAAAACTTTCAACCAAATCATATTCATAAAAATGCTTTTCTATGTCCCCAAACTACTAAGGTTAAAAAAGTCACAGATAGCTACTTTTGACATTCTTTCAAAACTGTGGTAGAAGCTTTTATGCAGTGCATTTGGGCTTTTCAAAGATGACTCTGCTAGTATAACTCACAATTGTCCTGCAAAATCATACTTAAATATGTCACTACTTAGAAATCAAATGCATTAAAGTCCTGTAGGAAACACTGTCGACTGTTTTCATGTTGTTCTTTGTCAGCTCAGGTTTAAAGACACCTCCTACTTTAAAAAAAAATTTTTTTAATGCCAGGATGTGCTATCGGAATCTATGAAACTTAATTACATTTACTGTTATAAAAAAGGATTTATGAACTTTTGCCTGTAGGCAGAAATGTTTATTTCATTGCCTTTGCTATCCATTCTTTTCAACTCCAATGGCTTTGAACTCTTCAGCTGCTCAGAGTTATCACAGTTGCGCAGAGCTCAAGAGCCCTACTCCCAAGAATCACACCCCAAGTTGAAGAAAAAGAAGGAGGCAAAGATATATGAGTCGTTATTTTGGCCACCCTTTGTGCCATTAAAATCTCATTTTCTGCCTATTAGAATGCCCTCTTGGTGCTTCGGCAGTGGTGATAGTCAGTGATTAGTGTGTAATTGAGTATAATTGTCTTTTCACTTTTCATTTGTGTCATTCTGAGCTTCTCTCTGTTTTTCTAACCACCAGGAGGAAGAGGGAGGTGGGGGGGGAAGATAAAGCTGTTAAAACTCTCACTCTCAGCCCTGAAGAGATTCTCGATTGCAATTATAGATTGCTACCCCTTTGCGACATTTCTCCAAATTTAGTGGGCAGCTATTCTCACCACCTGGGCCAACTGCTCTCTAATAAAATCAAGCGATCTGTATTTAAACAACTGCTAATAATGTCAACCTCAGACAGATGCCACATGTAAGAAATTTAACCATCTTTTTGACATGCAATTATCAAGGCAATTTATTAATCTGATCTCCCAAGAAAAGCTCATAGTCCAATGCAAATTAGAAAAACAATTACAACATTCAAATATTTATATATTTCCAAAGAGCAGTAATTCTCCCAATTTGTGCATTTATAACTTGTGTGTTTCAGAGTGCTGTAGTGATCAGCTGGGTCTCTCTCCACATCCTTTGTTTTCTCCTTCTCAGAAGGTACTTTTGCTCAAAAACCTGTCAACTCAACAAATACCATTTGAAACAAGAAACAGAATGAAAGCCACCATGTTTGTGGGTTCTTAACCAAAACTTAGAGCTGGGCATAGAGAAGACACGTGAAAATGCCTCAGCAAGCAAGTATAAACACAAAGTCTCACTGATTACCTTGAAAGTTATTTGAATTTGAAGTCTAAACTACAACTTTTGCTGCAGCCAGTAGGAAGGGTAGAGAGAAAGGAAACTAGAAAACTAAAATCATGTGGCTTGTATAAAGAATACATTATGGTTTAAATTTGGCAATTCATTATACTACTGCCTCAGGGAATTGACTATTTGGTTCTGGTATACAGCAAATCGTCTGTCTAGAAACACGGGACTGACCTGAGGTGAAAGGCCATTGCCAATGGCGGGGTTCATGGGGTTGGAGGGCCCCGACGGAGGCACAAAGCTGTCTGTATAGCTGGAAAATCCATGCCTGGTGCTGGGGAGGCAGTAGGCAGAGCTGCTGTCCGGATTTGAAGGAATAGTGCCTTGGTGTACGGTGCTTGGAGGAAGTGGCTGAGGCCTGTGAACGGTGCTGCTGGGATCCGACACAGCTGCAACAAAATAGACTGTCAACCAGCAAGTTCCTCTGTGGGCCAGCAAAGCAAGTTCAGTGCCAAAGTTCCTGAGTCACCACGCCACCCGCAGTACGCATTGGTGAGATGGAATGGTGATTCAACTGCATTCGTAGCGTGTGCACACTCCCCCAGAATGTGAATACAGAAATCACATTCACAATGCTAACAGTGAGCACTCTCCATCAATGCGACAATTAGCCAATATATGTGTGAGTCTCAAACGTCTCATCAAATGCACTTTTGCAGTGCCTACATATTAATGCAGTAGCAGTTCCAAATGCCTGAAATGCTATCTTTCATGATCCAAAATAATTGACTCTTGCAATTTAACGATATCCCCACTCACCTCGGAGTGCTAAGAAACAGTGATTTATCAAAGCTTTCCTTCTCCATGTTACTACTGCGGTTAGGTAACCACCACAGAACTTCGGTTAATTACAAACCGGTGTACAAATGTAGCAGTAAATTTTTAACGAAAGAAAAGCAAACCTCGTGTTTATTTAGGAAGGTTGTTTTGTTTTAAAATACCGAAATGGTATTATATTTCAACGCCGTTTATCTAGAGAAATTCAGATACGTCACGGAATAAACCGTGTCTCTGAAATGTGACAGGAAACGTTTCGGACAACCTGAGATGTCAAATAATCGACAAACAAACAGTATCAATGTCAACAATGGAGAAAGAATTCACTGTATAAAATGTTCGCCAGAGAAAGCGACTGGAAGTTACAGTTTAATCTCTGTGACTCTTCTTCTTTATACCTTGTGGAATAGACGTGGGCTGGTACGAGGTCTCCGACAGCTGGTATGTTGGCAGGGTCGGCATGGCAGTGGGAGGGAAACCCCCCGGAATGAGATGGTTGAAAGCCATGAGTTGATTGGCCCCAGCTTGTTTCCTCCATCTTGCACGGCGGTTGCTAAACCAGACCTATGGATTTAATTTAAAATTTGAGGATTTCACTGATGAAATAATAGTACATTCTTAATGAATTTTTCATGCTAAAACAGATTAAAGGCCCCTTACTGACAGGGTGAGTAGATGCAAGAGCCCCCCGCCTTTGGTTTTGGGGAGCACTGTCAGGTTGAAAGGAGAGTTGAATGGCAGGGGTCAGTACAGGGGCATCAAGGACCTTTCTGAGCCTGCAGCAGCCCCCATGAATTTCATGATGACCTCAAGCAGAGATCACTGAGCAGGATTGAGAATAACGACAGCAACCCACTACTACCACCAGCACCCACTCACCTGCACCAGCTTCAGTCTTCTAAAGAATACCCATGAGCCTCTTTGACTCCCACTTGCCACAAGTCCTAAATTTGGCCTTACCTGTTCTTTATACCAAGCACTATGTTTTATATTTTTATCATCCTGTCTCTGTGTTTCTTAGTCTTTGTGAGCATAGCTCCTAGAGAGTCAAAGGGACGGAAGGATAAATAAATGGAGCCACGTTACCATGTTTTTCACCATGTGAGACACTATCCTGATCTCAATGGAAATAAAAGAAGGATCTGAACCTAAAGTGCAGGTGATGATTAGCTCAAAACAAAAAAGGATTTCTACCAATTAATATGTTCTAATTTTTATATCAAGAGTTACTGAAACTTGACTTTAACGCGTTGTGCTTAGGGATCGAAGGGACAGAAGAGGAGTAAGGTGGGACACTGAATTCATAAGATTCCAAACTTGACCTCATGGAGCTCTCAAAGGATTCAAGGAAACCAGAACAATTACTTAGAGGAAGAAGCTCTGTGTTTGGAAGTGCAGAGAATCAGGAAAACTTTCAAGCAGAGGGCAAGTTTCAGCTCATTTAAAGTTTGGACATGATTTCAATGCGAGATCACTCCAGAATGAGGTCACGGTATAGAGTAGAAAGGCTGGACCACCCCAAGAAAAAATGAACACTGATGTCTTCATAGGACATTGCTAACACACAGCATAATTATAATTTTTACATCATGCAATTTTAACAAGTGAAAGTTTTACCATTTTTGAAGTAAGAAACCCAAGATAGCAAATATTTTTACACAGGCATCTGCTCAAAGTTCGAACACTCATCCCAACATCTGTCTGAACAGTGTTTTGTCCTCTCCAGCTACTGTTTCAAGGTATTCATTAAGGGAAGTGGGTTGAACTTCCTCAACATATTAGCATTTAATAGCCGTTATGTTTCCAGTAGGAAGAGAAGGTAAGTCAATCACTTCTCAGCCTTTTGGCTAAGATCAAGTGGGGAAGGTGAGTCAATGTTTTCTCGTGTTGATACATAACTGAATTAAGAGTGTTATTTCATAAATTGCCACCCGGGGTAACAGGTCACCCCACAGTGCTCATTGTCAGGTCTGCATTAATTCTGTTTTCTCACTGCAAGTCTGAGTGTCTGTTACAGTTTTTAGGTGCATTATTGAAAGAAAGCCATTTCTTACTAAGGAAAAGTTTGTAACAAACTGTGTCAGGCTAAGGAGGCTGAGGCTGGGAAATCAGGGTCATATTCATGCTGTCCCACCCACTGCGGTCATAACATTGTACCACCAAACCTCAAGATTGAAGAGGCACTGGGCTGGAGATTTAGCTCAGTGGTGCCACCGCCTTGCATAGCAAGCGCAAGGTCCCGAGTTTGATCCCCTGTACTTAAAGAAAAGAAAAAGGAAAAAGAAAAAAGAGTGAAGAGGCACTCCCAGCTCACATGAAGTGATCCCTCATACTTTTCTAGATCAACTACACCCAGTGCATCTCCAGCTTTACGCACTAGGCTATAAGGAGAATGGAACCCCCAAGAGTTGAGATATAACTTCACTCATGCATACTTACTGTCCACTGCTGCAGGGGTGAGACCCACTGTGAAGAGTTCAGAAACCTACACTTCCCTTGTATCAGAGCATGCAGCCCAGCTGCCCGTGCCAACTTCCCCTATAACCTCTGGATAAGTAACCAGGTCTGATCTACCCAAGGGGTGGCTCTGCCCAGTCTCCCCATCAATCTCAACCTATTATTGATTGAAGGTTCCTTCTAACTACACCCTAACCCAAATTTTAAAAGCCAAATTGTCACTGCCCAAATTATATAAAAGAAGGAGCATCATAACTTTCCACAAATTCCTTCAAAAGATGAAATCCAAACAGACTAGACATTAAAGGCTTTTGGAGGTTGCTGCCATTTTTTCCAAACCAATAATAAAAGAATATCAAAAGTACTGAGTAAATCCACTAAGAGATGTATTTTTTAAATTCTTATGTTTATGGTATAATACCTGTTATATCTATTATAAAAAGATGAAGACAAATCAATGAAAATCAGGCCAGGTGTGGCAGTGTACACTTCTAATACCAGCACTCAGGAGGCTGAGGCAGGAGGATCACCATGAGTTCAAGGGCTACCTGAACTACACAGTGAGTTCCAGGCTGGTCTGAGCTACATGGCAAGACCTTGTCTTGAAAAAAAAAAAAAAAAAAAAAAAAAAAAAAGAGGCAAATCTTTATTTAGGAACAAAATCTTCAGCAGAAGATTTAAGAGCTTCCCAAAGGAAAGAATGTAAATGTTTAAATTTAGTCTAAACAAATCCAGAGGGCTAGTCCTGTGAGAAGCGGGGCTTAATTAGGACTGGCCTGCTTGTCTCCGGCTATCAAACCCAAATTTTTAATCATTTACCAATGCCAGCCTTCTGCATTCTCTAAAACTAGCTGGGCTGCCAAAAGAACCATGAAAGGAAAAATATACTAACATTGAAAACTGGGAAGTAGCCCATGCCCTCATTGCACTTTGAAACTCAAGAAAAAAGTATCTTCATTTTTTAGTAAGGAAAAAATGCTCCTGAAATCACATTCATTGTAATTCCTAAGTGGACCAAATACTGATACTACTGGAAAGTTGTTATTACCATCTATTTATCTGAAAAGATAATTGATACTTGATACTCAGAAGCTAAATAACTCAGTATTGAATCACTAATCCTGCATAGACAATCAATGGATAAATTACTGAACAGCACATATGAGTGAGTGCAAAAGAATGAATAAGTTCACCTCAAATAGATGGTGGGTATTGAAGACTCAAATCCAGTACCAGAAATTTCTCCTCATTTTGGAAAGAACAGCAATAACAACAGAAACAGAATGTCCTTGATAACGCTCTGGGAGAGAATAGGAATTTTTCACCGATGTTTCTGTTTTCCAGTAAGGCAAACACAAGTCGTACAAAATCAGCTACGTACCCGTGCAGTGTAGTTCTGAGATCTCTAACCCAGTGTAATTTTCTTCTCCCCACAGTACATCGTAATGGCCCTACATATGACTTAGAGTGGGGAAGAAGGGAGGGCGGAGGCACGCACTGCTTGGTCACCTGTTACACACCACTAGTTAGCTATGGTGCGGTATCACCGTCCACCAAGACACATTCAAAACAACTGTTTACTTCATGCCATAAGCAGCAGCCTGCCTCGTCATCATCTCCCCGCTTGACTTCACTTATATGTCTCCCTAATGAGTCCAGCCATAAAACTATCACCATGCCTTTTGAAAAATAATAATACTCCACGGGTTTCGGCACTATTGCAATGTTCTATAATTTTTTGAGGCAATACTTAAATTAGTTGAAAGAGCTCCATAACATCATGATAACTGGGAAAAACAAAGTCAGTGAATTACAGAAGAAAAATAACAGTTTAATAAATTTCCCTCTTCATGGGTAAAGTCATTGATTCAGGTTCTAAACAATACAAGCTGGGAAAAATTTAGGACTCTTCATAGTACAGATACAGGAATACTTTTTCTTTCAAATGGCTCTGATTTCTATGCCCTCACTTGCTAGTTCTGTGACCTTGAACTATCCACTTAACATTTGAAGAGCTTCTGTTTTCTTCTCTGCTCAGTGGAGAACAGATATATGTAAATTACTACACAAAAGTTGTAACAACTTAAAAATGCAATAGAATCAAAGCACTTAAAACTTAGGAGCTATGTGTTAAATAGATATTAGCTATTAGGTCAAAATTTCCACATTGACGCTTGTCTCTGAAAAAGCTAAGAATTAATGGATTGCTTTTTTCCCCCCTCTGTGTTCTATAGCCAATGCCTCTGTGCCAATGGGCCCATCGGAAAGTGCTCCAAAATAGCTCAGATAATTGAAAGCCAGTTGGACTTGAATGGAGCTTAGGTCAAATTTGCTTCCGAGTTTCGTGGATTAGTGCTAATTGTCCAGTGGTGTGAGCCTAATTTTGCCCATCAATAAATCACTGCCTCGCATTTTTGGTGTTGCCCTCAAAGGCAATCTAACTTACATTATTCCAGATGGCTTGTTTCAAAGCCATGCTCTTTGAAAAAAAAATGGAGAGAGAATGAAATACTTAATCCTTAGAAACAGAATTTACAACCAGATTATCAATTGCTTGATATCAACACTCAACTTGGTGATGTCTAATGGTGCAACGTGATGCTTTCTAACTAAGTTGGGGAGAAGCTGCTGGTTCCTCCAGACTGTCTCACTCTTTCCCATCTCCTTTCCCTCCCCATGCCAAACTCTCCTCTGCCCTCCAATCTCTACTGCTACCCAGCTTTGCCTGCTGTGTGGAGAGCAGACCTCCAGGGACCGTGGACACAGCAAAAGCACCCACAACAGCATTTGACACCTCAGGAACAAGCTCCCGTGGAGAACTTCATTGTGGAGTTCAGAATATTCCACACCTATCCTAACTTATGGACTATGCAGATCTGGTAAAAGGCTTTAAATCACTATCGGCTTCCCTGAGAATCCCAAATTATTGATGCAAATGGGCCCTGCAAGAACATGCATCCTATTACTTTTTAATCTGCACATGGAAGATGGTATCTGAGAGTATGCGGAAAGTTGGGGACACTTCCATCTAGTTAACCCCTATCCCCCCACAAACCCTGTGTATAAATCTACTAAAGTCCATCCGAGATTACCCTGGTGATCCATTCACCCAGACTGAGATCATTTGATCTAACCCCATAGTTTTAAAATTTCAAAACACAAAAGCCTGAAGCCCAGTGGGGTGAAGTGACTTGCTTAAAATACACTTCCAGCAAGCTAGAACCAAAACCCATGTATTCCAACTCCTTTAAATTCTCTCTCCGCAAGCAGCTTCTGCCCCTGTCTTCTACTCTTTCATTGGTAAGATACTTGCTGGCTTCATGGAATTCTTAGGTGAGATGGTTATTAAGACTTTTGTACATCATACATGTAATTCTGTCCTAAAAAAAAAAAAAAACTGTAATGTTTGTCACCGCTTGCATTGAAAAGCTAGCTCAGTGACTTCAGTAAAAAGACTTCTTTGCCATTGTGCCTCCTCGTGTGCTAATGATCTTTGGTGCACAACAGCTCTTAGATTTTATACTTAGATTTAGCCAGGAAAAATACAAAACAGCTACTATCAAATGAGTTTTTATGACATGCTGACAAAGGCCTAAGTTATTATAGCTTTTGTCTCATCTCTATCCAGAAGAGATCTAGAAATAACTTTTCCTCAGGAGGAAAAATAATGGAATGTAGATATGGCTTGGAGTTTGGGGGGGCTTAGGGTTGGGCTTTCTCAGGTGCCCCAAATTAAACTAACTCATACTCTCTGGCTGTCACTCAAAGTGCACGCTGACTTAGCTACTGCTTTTGCAGACCCTTCTAGACACGAAAGGATTTTCTTCTGGCATTTTAATCAGTGATTCACTACTCCCTTCTTTTTCCCTGCTGGGTTAAGTAAAAGATCCATATGCTGGGTGTTCCAGGGAATTTGTTAGGCTGTAGATCATAGCCCGGTGCCAGACATGATGTGTCTCAAGGGAACTAACGAGGCCATAAGGAATGTGAGGAGTCACCGGGTTAAAGCCACATTAAGACAGCTGTTACGTTAATGAGGGCCCTGCTTTGGAGAGGAGGTCACTGTATGGAAAAGTATGAGCTGCTCTTTATTGATTTGATCCCATGTCCTCTGAAAGTTAATGGGCCATTATTATTATCCTCTGACATTCATTTGGCCAGACTACTGTACAGCTACATGGGTTAGAAATTCATTCAGCACCCCATCCTGGTTTTCAACAAAAGCAGGAATCAGGTAGAGCAACTCTGAATGCCCTTCCGCTTTGGTCATCTTCACCCCCTCAGCTCTTCAAAATACAAATTTGTTTATTCACACAGAGTTCTGAACTAATAATCTTTCTTAAGAATAGACCCAGCAAGTGGATTTGCCCTGTCATGTGGTGGGAACTCACCACACATTTAAACCAGGTAATCCTAGAACTATAATAAAAATCAAAATAAGACATATATATATATATATATATACACATATATACATATATATGTGTATATATATAATATACACACAGCAGTGTTATAATTATTATTATTATATGAAGATATAGAAGTATTGAATTTCTCTGCCAACTTCACTGGGATACAGAGTAAACTCAGTGTAATCCACAGTGAATGGAGATTACTTCCATACTTTTCACTGGGATGGAGCATCCTGCCTCCCAATGAAATGGGTAGAAGAACTCAACAGCTCTAAATGTAAGTCACCAGCCCCACAAGACCTCTTGTTGCTGTGGCTCCTTCATTCACCTCTCCATCCACCGCTGGCTTACACAGCCAGCTGCACACATCCCACTTCTGAGTCCCTCCCTCTGTGGCCCCTTCCTTACCAACCCCACCGCCACTACATACTTTGTGCCATGCCCTGCATTGCCTTCACATCAAAGATGAGCTCACCAGCCTGCACCCCAGGCCCTCTGTAAGATGTCCTCAGCTTGGCTACCCAACCACATGTCTTCTACCACCCTACCACTCCTCGCACTATGCAAACTGGACTGGAAAGAGAATGTAAAACCATCTTCTGTGTAGCTCAGGTGCTTCCATCAACTCCATGTGTGCAGAATTCCCTATCACTAATATGCTTTCCTCACTCTATGCTCAACAGAAATGGTATCTAGCCTAAAGCTCTATTTGCTCCAAGACCTCTTCTTTTCCTTTTCTCCACTCACACTGCAGTTTTTCCCTCTCTTTTGGAACCTATGACAGATGCTGTGTTCTAAAGTCCCTGTATGGTCACTTCATTGCCCATGTTAGACTGTAGCTCCTGGAGAGAACTGTGTTAGCTCCTCTCCACACTCCTTGACTTTCCTGGCACTGTGATGATCATCTGGACAGCCAAATAGAATAATCCCTCTACCTAGACTCTGCAGCCTGGAAGAGGTTATTTCTGTAAAATGCCATGATTGGAGAGATAATGGATTGTATATGTGCCGATCAATCTTGGTACCATGTAAACTGAGAAGCTCACTGCCAAGATGCCAGCCTGACTTTGACTGTGAAATCCAAGTAGCTAAGAGAAACATACCACATGTCCTGATGAGGTAACTTAATTCCTGGGACAATGAGGCGTTCCCAGACACTTTAACTCTTTTATAATCTATAAAATCAATGCAAGAGGAAAAGTTCACCTTTGACAATGAAAACATTATTCTACATCGATAGGAGCATATTACATCTATGTAGACCCTTCCAGAAGGCTCAGAGCACTTGTAAGAGTTCAAAAGATAATTCAACATGATCTTAAAATAATGTAATTCCTTGAAATACTTCCAGACTATAGATTCCTTAAAGGGAAGGACTTTGCCTTATGCACCTTTTCCTAATGGAAAGGCACAAGTGGTGAAGTGTGTGGGGCCCAATTATCTCTGTATTAGGCACGCGGCTGTGTAACCTCGGGTATTTAACTTAAGATTCCGTTTCTTCATTTATAAATCGAGGATGGTAAAGCATCAACTCGGGGTTACAGGGACTCAGTGAGTTAATTTGTGTAAGGGATTTAAAGTGGTCCCTGCCACAGGATAACCACTCAAAATGTGTTTGTTATTAGCCAGACATCACCCTGAAGTCTGTGAAGTGCTCGTTGAACAATAAGGAAATGACAAGCCAGTGTGGATAACCTGAACTCTCGAGCATCCTAAAAGAGAGGATCAGATTCTCTTAAATCTAAAACTGCGCATCCACCTCGACATCCATTCCTAACACACTTCTTTTCTTGGATTAACATACGTTTGGGAGGAGAGTGTGCTGCTGTTTCCTCTCTGGATTTAAGTGAGCTGTGGACGGCTGGACGTCCGTACCTGCACTCTCGCCTCGGTGAGCTTCGCCCTCTGGGCCAGCTCCTCCCTGGTATAAATGTCAGGGTAATGGGTTCGCTCGAAAGCGCGCTCCAGCTCTTCAAGCTGCTCGGCTGTGAAGGTGGTCCGGCTCCGGCGCTGTTTCCTCTTCAGCGGCAAATCCGGTTCAGAGTCAATGTCCGAGCCTTCATCGGACTGGGGCGCTGAGGCTACAGGCACGAGCAGAAGAAAGACATGATAAAACACGATGGGAAGAGCAAATCTGACCAAGCCACAGTGATCGAAATCTGCAGGTTCTGTCGCGATGTCGTCCCAAGGACACCAGACCCTTCCGTGCACTAGGTTATTGAATGATATTTACTATGTTCCCTTATCCCATCTCTCTGCTCCCCAGGCAAAAATAATTGTCTGGCTCTCTATCGTTCTGCGGTCATAGGAAACGGCCAGGTTTACTTCCACAGCCTTGCACTTGGCAACTTAGTAAGCACTTCACTGGTGTCTAACGAAGAAACCACACTTAATTTGGTTGCTGGTAAATTTCCACCAGCCTTGTCATTGAGAATTCTGCTGGCAAATGCGATTTCTTTAAAAATATTCCAAAATCAACTTAATACCTAAAAACCAATAAAAGCAAACGATTGCAGGACTATGTGTTTACAGATTCCACTACTTTTATTTGAAAATCATGTTCCAAAGTAGTCTCATAAGCAGATATGGGGAAATGCTGTCAAGTGAATTTATACTGTATTAATGTAAATCTGAATAACTGATCTAAAAAGAAGGTGATATTGTCTATGAACTGTCCCTAGCTGAAGTTCAGAGTCTGGATCCCTGCAGAATGGGCAGGTAGCATCTGAGGTGCTCAGTGCAAAAAGAAAATGTGAGGTCCCTGTTCAAAACATCATTACAGCCGGGGATTTAGCTCAGTGGCACTGCACCTGCCTCGCAAGTGCAAGGTCCTGTATTTGATCCCCGGTACTGGAATAAGAAAAAAAATAACAATTACAAATGCCAAAACAGCAACAGCAGAGCACAAGGCCCTCCTTGGCATGGGGTCCCAAGTGACAGCATGGCCCCAGTGCCCCACAAAGTCCACCTCACTTCAGCCCCTCCCCACAATGCTTGCATTTATTTACCTGTGCGCATATAAGGAAAGGGATTTCAAATTTTAATGTGCAGGCGTCCAGAAAAAAAAAAAACAACTAGGAACTAGGGGATCAGATAAAATTTGCCTTACTGTACATTACTGAGTCTTCTCCATAGAACATGGTCTGAATCCTATAGGAAGAAGACGCTGCGATAAAAGATAGCAAAGTGTGAGGGGTAAGCAGTGCCATTTCCAGGCCAGGATTTGATGAGGCAGGAAAGAGCAGCATTTTCCCATTTCTGCTGGGGTTACATTTGGGCTCCCACAGTAAAATGGGTTGTGACTTTAATAGAGCACCTGTGGCCCACAGAACATTCAGGGGTTTGAGGCCACATCAGAGCAGGGCCCTGAGCAGGAGAGCAGATTGCTCCAGGCACTGGGGCAGGAGGCAGAGACCTGTTCCAGGGCCACTGGGGACAGGACCTCAAACCAGAAGAAGAGCCACAGCAGCCTTGCTCCCAAGGACAGCCAAATGTCCTCGGAAAACTCTCCAATGAATTGGGGGATTCTCCAAAGAGACTGAGATGTGCTGTTTGCAAACATGAACAATGAACCAGAAAATTGCATGTTATTTATGTCGATGTCAAGGCAAATCATTGGCACCCTCGGGGTGGTCAGATCTGGGCAGGCACAAGTGGCACTTGAAGCCAAGTAAGAGTGTAGAATGTGTTACAATGTCCTACACATGTAATTTCTTAAGTTCCGATCTAAATCTGCCATGCAGAAATCTAAAATTTCATTCTATTTCACTGTAAATTATAAGTAGCCCAAAAAGGTACATATCCAAAATGAAATCGTAAATATGATCCTAAATTTTCTAATATTTTAATGTATTCTATACACAGTGTGAAATGAAGAGGCAAGAGAGTGTATCAGTAATGCAGTTTATATGAAAAATTAAAGTGAATGGAACTGAAAACAAATACTAGTGCATAAAAACAAAAGAAGTACAATGCACTGAAGTCTATGCGTCAAAAGTTCCCGATACAAATTACACACACATATATTTGATAAAGGTGAACTAAACTAAACGAGCAGTAATCTGCACATAATTGTGGAGTTGTGATTTTCAAGCTTGGGGAGAGCTAGAATCACCCGAGTTTCGGTACAACACAGACTGCTGACTGCCCTTCCTCAGTTTCAGACCTGGCCTGGGCCCCTTGAATTTACATTTCTAATGCACTTGCTGATGACTGATGCTGATCCTGCCTGTTCTAAACACACTTGCAGAGAGCCAGGGATTGAGCTCAGTGGTTCCACCTGCTTCACAAGTGCAAGGACCTGAGTCCAATTCCTGGTACCAAAACAATAAAAAATAAGCACACTTGCAGAACCATCTCCAGTATTCCAACTGAACTCTTTCCCTTATCAAATTTTCCTAGAATATAAAATACTTCCTACCCCAATTTATCAAAAAAGTCACTTCTACCTATGTATTTTTAAATTGTAAGTAACACTCCCTAAGAAGCAAATCACGTATTGCCCTAAGAAAATAATGCATTTCCACAAAATGTTTTCCTTCCAGACCTCCAGTTTCTGTCGCTCTGACTTTTGTTTCCAGGATGAACTCAGGTGAAAAATTCAATGGTTTGGGATTGCCCCAAAATGCCCTTTGCCTACAGGAACCCTAAATCTTGCACATTCTCTGACTGTGACCCCCATTAGGATAAGAGTATTTGGAAATTTTCATGTTTCCTTTGGGAGTCTCTGGGGTTATTAAATTCTCCCAAGTAAATATGATGTGCCATGCGCTGTCAGATCAATTAATCAAAATCATCTCTGGTTTTCCAAAGAAAAAGACCGGTTAGGTTTACAAGCACCAGCGAGAATTAATCCTGAGGGTCAAGACCACTGTGTTTCACCTTAACAATCCACATCCCCAGAAGACGAGCTCTGTTATGCCTCTTTCATTGCTGGGACCCTTGGAACACAGTAGGTGCTCACTGTGTGCACACTGAGTGGATAGAAGTGTAGGATGAAACTCCAGTTTCGCTCTAACACTGATTTCTCTGACACTATTGTACATCTGTGGACTGAGAAGTCTGCTCCTGCAAGTCTTCCAGCATTTATTTAGATGAATTTTGGGACACTGATGCTCAAAAAGTATTGGGAAAGTTTCTTATGAAATTATATACCTGCATTTCCAGTGGTAATAACTAGCAACATTTTTTTCAAAGAGATGGGGCAAGTGTGTGTTTTTTAAGATGAAGAACTACCACAAACTAGCAATTATGAAGACACAACATTTTTAAGAGTTCAGTAGGACAGCCTTCACCACCACAAATAAAATTTGCTAACAAATTTACAAATCGCTACTTTCAGTTCTAGACCATTTATCCAAAAGCTACGGAAAACTTATATCTAACTAGCAAAACCTCCATGCAGCATCATTTCAAAAGACATTGAGGAAAAAACTGGCCCGATTTTTGTACTGAAAAATTATTTGAAGCAACTGATCATTCTTGGCAATATGAAGCCACAATCTTACAAGTAAATTCTAACCCTTCCCCATGTGTAAACCCCAAAAGGATGTGGGCTTCAAAATATGTGAAGTCAGCAACCCGGAGATAATTTACTAGCAAGGAAAAAACTAGCTCTTTCTAAAGATGAAAATGCTACTACTATTCCTTATATCACAATAACATTCCTCGTTCATGTAGAATGTAATTCACAATAATTACCTGAATTTGAATAATTCATTTCTCAACAAGAACAAATCTAAAACTTAAATCTCACTTTTAACTACATACAGAGAACATGCTGCTATTATGTATTTTATATTCTCAGTTTTACTCAAGCTACTAGAACAGATTAGACAATAGATCCTAAACAGTACGTGAAAGTAAAAACAAGCCTTTCTTCCAGTAGTTTAATAGAAAGAAATGATATACATTTTTGTACAGAGTATCTACTGCTGTAGCTTGGAAGCCCACCACAGTGATGCCAACTAAATGAGTTAACAAACTGCTACAGTATAGAAACTAGACTCAATACAATCTCTTTGGACTCTTACTGTTGTACACCCTTAGTACCACAGGGAGATTTTCAATTACATTTAAGTTGCACAGTTGTATTTCTCAATACCCTCACAAACAAAAACGTGCTTCATTATTCATTAGATACAGATATTGTTCCCAAATTTTGAAATTGCAGAGTAGCTCCCACAAGAAAATATACATCAAGGCTGGGGATTTAGCTCAGGGGCACCATGCCTGCCTCACAAGTGCAAAGTCCTGAGTTTGATCCCTGGTACCAAAATAAATAAATAAAATAAAAAACCTTTAAAAAAAAAAAAAGAAAATGTACATCAATTCATAGTGCACAGCCTTGTAAATGGAAACTTTGTTGCCTTAAATTGCAAAACAGCTCACAGATTTTATTCCAATTTATGGCTATGTGATTTTGAAAGTTTGAACTCTTAGGATCAGAACCCCTTCGCAAGCCATTGTCTGACAGATTCAGTTCTCAGAGTCACAGATGGCCAGGGAACAAACCTGTCCAGGAGGATGACTTTTCTCCATTCCCTGGGGAACTGCGCCACAGCCCTTTTAAGTACTTACCCACTGCGCAACACAGGAAACTGAGGTTCTGAGAATAAACAGGCCACACAGCTAAGGAAGGTAGAGTTAATCCAGGCCTACGATTTCAAAGAACATTCTCTCCCTCTCCTCTAGACTAGAGTATCTAAAAAAGTGTTGGTTCTTTTCACACACACACACACACACACACACACACACACACACACACACACACACACACACTCACACACACGCACACACGCTGTCCTTTTAAACAGCAACAGGGGAAATGACCCAAAATAGTAACTCAAATGTCAGTCATTTCATTGATAGCCACTATTGGTAACATTTCTCTCAATTTTTCAAAGACTGCCCAGAATCATAAGTAATTTACAGAAACAGGACACTTGGACCAATACTGTACATCAAATCAAAATATGTTTCCAAAGGAACTCAATTCACTTGGACAAAAATTTATTGAACCTTATAAATGTATTGAAATTTGCTCTGGTTTTTATACTTTTTTTGGGGGGGTACCAGGGATCAAACTCAGGACCTTGCACCTGTGAGGCAGGCAACAGCACCGCTGAGCTAAATCTCCAGCTCTGTTCTGGTTTTTAAACACTGATAAAACAAAACAAAACAAAAAGGAATTAATTTGGCCCAAGTATGGCATGAGTTTTAAAAATCAAAAGAGCCAGGCCATTAGCAGCCTCCACTAAAAATCTTCATAAACAGTTCACTGGTCTTAACATCCTGGGTCATTCTGGAACCTAACATTTACCGCACTCAGTTGAAATGGTAACTTGTATATCTTTATTGAAGTCTCCTTTGGGGATTTTTCATTATACTGTATTTAGCAAAAGGCTATCAAGAGCTGTACAGTTCTGCTTAAGCAAAAGTATAGGAATAAATAACTTGAAGCATTTTGGAGTGTTCCTACATTACTCGGCAGAACTTCCAGAGCAGTAACTGGAAAATGTAACCTCTCACTGAGCTCTTCAGTGTTTCAATTCTGCATTTTATAAGAAAATCCATTACATCTTTCTCCTAACAAAGCCAAATTTTTGATTATCCCAATAATTTCACATTAACTAATTCTCAAGACTAGACTTGGGAAAATGGACACTGCCAGTAAAAAGAAAGGAAAATCAAGTGATCGACAAATGTCAGACCCCATCAGATTACAAACTATTCCTTCAGAAACAAATCAAAATGAGAAGAAGGCAAAAGTGTTACCACCAGCAGACCAAGCATGAAGTTTAATTAAAGGAGGAATTACAGAATTAGAAAGTGTGTCTTTGTCCGCTAGCCCCTTGTGACCTCTTCTGGAGCCTCAGGAAATATTTTATCCTAGTTAACGCTATTATACATGAAATCTTGCCTCAATTTTATAGGGATTTAGTCACATGGAATTCTGCAATTATTAGTTTCCAGACAAATATAATTCAGAGATTGGAGACAGGCAAAAAATGGAGAAACAAAATAATTCACAGGCATGAATTTGGCACACTTTCTTCTCATCAAGAACTTTCATTTGAATAATTAAGGAATCAAAACACAACAACCATTTAAACTCTAGGTTTGCCCTAGATATAATGCAACATGATTTACAGGCATGGGGAGGAGGCAGGGGAGGAGGACCTATGGAGGACAAACTTCCTAGTCATCCCTTGCTTCTCTGAAATGACCCCAAACCAAATCCAACAGGCTCTTCGTTAGTTTTCATCCGTCTGAGGTAGACTTGTCCACATTTTTTACTCCAAGCTGTGTGTCACAGAGGAAAGCACAAGACAAAAAAACAACAAAAAAAAACCAAAACCCTTCCTGGACACTGCACCACACCGCTTCACATCGAGCCTGACCACATGTGGACATGTGGGCACCTCGGTAGGATAGGCTGCAAGGGCTTCCGCAGGTCCACCTGAGTCTGAAGCACCCACCTGGCTAGGTGCAGGATGCCTCCAGCCCTGGAGAGCTCTGCCATACAACCCAGAGGGTACAAAGGGACAGCTAACTGGTTTCTGACCTGAAGCAGCCCTTTTACACTGAGAAAGATGTGAGTGACCTCTCTCGTGTTTACTCGGGTGAAAGTCAGGAGCAAGGCAAGACTGATATTCCCTCACAGGCCCACAGTAAATGACAAATGACATTTTCCCTTTGTGATCTTTGGGATTTTTGTTGACTTATTTGGAGGCTTTTGTTGGATCCCAAGAAATGGCCTGTGGCTGAGGCCTATTCTACCGATTTCCACGCTCCATCTGTGGAATCCATCAGCGGGGCATTTACCCTCATTCAGGGTTTTGACACCTGCCTGGCGGGGTGCAGGAGACACAAAGGATGCCTGGCGGATGAGAAAGGGGACGTTGGGTGTTTCTTTTTCCAGAGAGGGGAGGAGGGGGAAAGCCAAAATGGATGCACAGTAGGGGTTAATCCAAGCCAGTTAAGAGACTTCAGCACCTGCAGGCTTCTCTTCCACATTAATTCACAAAGCTAAGGAGTAATCGGCGACTTAATTTTTTAGTGTTTTCAACGCGTAGATATGCTGAGAAAAGAAGAGATACACCTTCGAAGGCACATACCAAAAATTCACCACAGAATCCTAAAATATAGCTGGAACTTGTGTAACCTAATAACCTATCAGGCAGTAAATTTATTTTTCGTGAATTTCTTAACCCGGATCTAAAACTCCAGTAATCAGGATTTTCTTAGTTGTTACTCTTGGAGAGATGCTTTATAACCTAATGAGGGGTTTATGAGAAGAGTGTAGAAAGGTCTTGTTATTCCAGCTATTTCTCCTCCAAATGGGCCAGTGAAATATTTTTACCAAGTGTAAAATTAACAAGAAAAAAATTTTAAAGGATGATTTTTGTCAAGGATCTATGCCACACTTTGTCCAGAAAAGGTTGTTTTCTGTTTGTTTGTTTGCTTTGTTTCCTAATTCAGGCCCTCCAGCCATTTACCTAGCCTTGTTCCTGCCCAGCAGTGTCCCTGATTTTTGGCTAGAGAAATGTAAAGCTATTCCCCTCCCCTCTGACCCAAGCCCTTCCTTCGGAAGCTGCCGGCTCACAGCATGAGGTCATTAGAAGGAAAATAAGCTCCTGCCAGGTTGGGGCTAATCAAAATAACACAAATAAACCCTGACACTCGACAACTCCCCGAGTGCCTGCTGCCCCGGGAGGAGAGTACAGATTGGTTATAAATACGGCCAGCCCAGCCATGGGCGCGGTCCAGCAGAGGTCTGAGGGCATCCCTGGGAGTGCCACAGGAACTGGCAGAGTGGCCAAGTTATGTCTGAGGTGCTGGACTGAGTGGCACCCAAAGACCCCACCTCCTAAGGGTGACCTAAATTTGATTTTCTGGTATGGTCAGGTTTTCTGTGAGCAACTTTCAGACACCTTTCTGCAGGTGAACTTCTCCCCCATCAGCCATCACCTAACCATTAGTCCTTTGAAAGGCCTTCTCTGTAACAACCAGCTGGAAAGAAAGTAGCTGTATTCAGTGATATTTAAATAAAAGCATGCTTGTGCCCTTTCTAACCTCCTGATTCAAACAACATTTTGCTTACAGGAGCCAGGAAATACTGACCATGCTGTACCTGTTTAAGCACCACTTTTCAAGGGCTTAAAGCAAAAGAGGAATTCTTTCCTGATTTAGGAACCCTGATGTCGACCCAAATTAACCCAGTGACTTATTAAACCCTTTGTCTACAGGCGTGTGCGTGCATGTGTGTGTGTGTGTGTGTGTGTGTAACAAGAATTTCTTTTGTGACATGAACCTCTCTCAACCAGCAAGGATTGTTCACTGCCGAACTGAACAAGCTACTTCTATCTGCAATTTTTTAAAAATAATAATAAATGGCTTTGTGAAACTCCATGGTAACCACCACCAGCACATTTCAAAGAGAAAAGGAGACTAAAACCCAAGAAAATGTGCTGCTAGTCAATTAGGAAAACTGATCAGTTAACGAATTAATCAGCTAACAGCTTTCTAAGAATCATCTCCGGTACTAAGAACTTTCCCCCTCAAAAGCTTAAAAGTCCCTCATAATTAAAATTAAGAACCCAGGCTGCAATTTATATTAAGGTTCCATGTTTCTAAAAGCAGTCAGCTAAGTTTTCGTTTACAGGGATGGGTCCAGTGGAGCAGAGGGAGGTAATTGGCACACTGAAGGAGAACAGGAAAACAGTAGTTCTTGTGAAAAGGCAAAGGGCCAAGTGACTTTTATTTACAATTGCCAAGAGAGAGGCCATTATAGACCATATGTGCCACAATTGCCCTCTTATCACAGGCTAGCCATCGTGTCCTTTGGGAGCTGTTAATGAACTGGGTAATTGAGCCACTGACATGTGTTACCAAAACAAAACAATAGGAAGAAGAGACAAATGAACATTTTATTTGCCAATCAGGGTAGGTTCAGCCTTTCATGGAGCTGCAGCTAAGTGACTTGACTGGATACATAAAACAGTGCATTGAAAGCCAGCAGATGCAGACACAATAATAGTTAACTGACAGCTTATGGCCCATCTGTGCTTAACATTTTGTTAAAGAAATTACTTGACTTGCTAAAGAGACGAATCATACAGCTGCCCTGAGTGCTGCATTATAAGAGATAAATCATTAGCTAAACTGTTTCATGCTTAAAATGACAATGCTTATTAACAGTTATGTGGGGGCATTTTGTCAGCACAGCTTGACACAGTTATTACTTACTAAAAAATGTGACAACTCATAGAAACTCAACAGAATTCAGTTAGGGAAAAAACAGAATACAACAAACCATTTGAAAGAGCAATCTGCACGCTTAATCTCTCTCAAATAAATATGCACTTCAAGGCTTCCAAATGAAAAAAAAATCTCTATGAGATGGAACATAGGATCATGTTCCATACAGTAACAGAATACCTGCTTCCATTTACATCTTTATTCAAAATGTAGAATATTAGAAATACGCTCATTCTGGGTTGGTTGCCATTAGTTTCTATCAATGATAGAACAGCAAACAAGTAGGTCAAAATAACTGTTTCTAATCACTTCATCTTCCCAAATATACTCACCTTCTTCCTTTGGGAAAAATGTTTCTTTCATAGGAAAGAAAAGCCACGTTGCAGCGGACTGGTTTTATAAAGGGATTTGGCTTATGTTTTTGTTACTGCAGCTGAATTGAAATCACATTTGTCAGCCCAAGAGTGGCTTGCCCCTTGCTGCACAGGACCGTTAACTCTGAAGTCCTATCAGTGTAAACTGGTAAACCAGAGGCAAAAAGTACTTCTCTCAAATCCTTTCCTATGGTGGTTTCCCCACCACAATGAACAAAATTGACTGAATAACAGTAGAAGAAAAGCTGCTACTTATAACCAGCTAATAGCTTACACTACCCAACACTTTCTATGCGAAGTATTTTGTGCACATTTCCCTAAATGTTTACCAAAACTCTATTTGGAAACTTAACATTTCAGACCTACAGATGGGTAAAAAAAATTAGATTTACCTGATTCAGGAGAAGGCAGCCTACCCTGATGTACAGACTTGTTAGCACTGCCATCTGAGAAGGAGGATTGATATAGCTGGAAGAAAAATTGTAGCCTCTATATTTACTTTTTTTCTTCCTTGTGTATAGAGCCTGAACTCAGGTATCACAGTCAAACCTGTAAATCAGTTGTGAAAACATGAGCAAGCGTGAAAGGTGAGGGATAGTTTCAGCGGTGGTTGGTGTATGAGAGAAATATGTTATGTACAGTTACTAAGGACTCTGGCTATGAAACCTAAACCTTAGTTATATTTACAGAGCTTTAAAGAGGACACAGTGTGTTCAATAAGGCTCATGGCATATATGAGGGAAACAAAGAAATGCCTTGCCTTCATCTATATTTGCCACTATCAAACATTTTTTGCTATTGTGTACATACATTGTTTGAAAGTCAACAAACTATGGCCCAATATGTAGAAGAGGTAACAGGTTACACAGAGAGCCTTTCAGGGGGTAGAAAACTAAAGAATGCTTCTGTCAGCTTTTATTAGGACACGACTACCCAAAGACACAAAACCCAAAGAGCCTTATCCACAACTAAGCTTTTCTAGGATTAGCAGGACACAAGATGTTTGAAAACTAGAAGGCAGAATTAAGAAGAAAGATAAATACAACATTTTGGGTGCCAGAAGCCTACGTAAAGGAGTAAGGAGATAAATGACTACAAGAACTGAAATGCCAAGCTAAAGGACTGGTAAAGCTGCAAGATCCCCATAAAAAAACCCTATACCAATGGTGGCAAACCTATGGCATGCGTGCTGCAGCAGGCTGTTTAACATTAAAAGCTCTGAAAGATTCACCATCACTACCCTAGACCAATGTCTTCATTTTACAGATGAAACACCCACAGAACAAATGATGTTACCCTAAATCACCAATCATGAATATTTATTGACTGCCTATGTTGTGTCTAATCATACATTTGGTACCAGGGGTGCAAATATGAATAAAATATGGAAACTAAACTCAAAAAGCAAAACATTCTCCCCAGGGCTCTTTCTACCCAGGCAAAGACAAATGTCAGTGTATATAGGAGAGAAGGTAGCTATGCCCTGTGGCAATAGAAAGACAGCCTCCCAAGTCTTAGAAACCTAGATACATTATTTACTAAATAACAGCCATAGGTTCTGTGATCTTTAATACAGAGATCAAATAGCACATGAATGCTTTAGTGCTTCCCATGAGGTATTTCAAGATTGTTTCTTTGCTCCACATTTTCTCTTGGGCTCAATATGGAAGAAAAAGGGATGGCCCAGAAGCCTATTTGCAAACTCTAAATCTTATCTTGGCCAATTATTGCTTGTTGAAAGATAGAAAGAGGTAATGACCGAATATAAACGAAAGAGGAGACATTTCCTGGAGGCAACAGAGAACCCTCAGCTTAATCCTTAATGGCAAACAAATTAGAAGCAACATCAAGGTCATCATCAGAAACCGTAGACAAAGGGCCGGGGATTTAGCTCAGTGGTTCTACTGCAAGAAGTACTTCTCTAGGAGCTGGGAAGAAGCTGGCAAATAAGCAAGAGACAATGCTTTCCTCCTTCAGCCTGCAGGAGCAATAAGGTTCTAATCTGGAACCTGGGCTTTCAGATTACTATCACAATCCACCAAAGGACCTTGGGAAGGTAAGAGAGAAACTATTAAATAGGTGGTATAAATGCTTTATCCCCCCACATAAAGCAGGGAAAGCTGCCAAATAGAGAAATTTTGCTTTCTTTGTGCCTAAATGAGAGAAGTGGTGATATCAAAGGTTTGGGCAAAGGGAGGTGAACCTCCCTTTGGGAAGGTGGAAAACCTTTGGAATAGTGGAAAACCTACAGCTCACAAAATAGGCAGACTCCTTCAAAAGGCCACTTGGCCTCTTCTCATCTGATTTGGGCAAGCTTTACTTAGTCCTCTGAATTGGTTCTTCAGCAATACAGGGTATTAAACACCTGCTTTAACTGGTGGCTTTAAGGAAAGGATAGTTTGAAAAACACACACACTCTCCCCACATGCTGTATCCTGAGTCAATCCCCTCTCCCCTTCTTGTTGCCCACCCTTACCAACCATACGAGAACAATGTGGGAACACTCATTACATTGTACAACCAAGTGAGAAGAATGTCCTCAAAATTTTGAAGATATTTGTAGAAGTTCCCAAATTTATGAAACAAGAACATCATGTAATCTCCCATCTGCTTTCTTTTCTGGAGACACTGTCCATACAGAACCAGCATCTGTGTCCACCAAGAAGAATGTCCATTTCTTGTTCGATAACTAATACCCTTAAAATTCCAAAATGGAAGCCAAAGTTACTCAAATCCACCTAACCCAGGACACACATCTCTAGTATGGGACTAATGATTAAGGTGGCTAGGAAAGTAAATAGATTCTGTGCTCCCAAATACCCCCGGGCCTAAACAAGAAGGCTGAGCTTAATAAAACTCAAGCAACCAGCCTAAAAGAAATTAAGTGCTATTTACATGGCCTTTCCTTTATGCCAACATTCATTTTAGTTTTCATGAGGAATAACTCTGAATATGTTTGCTTGCAGGCAAATTCTTGTCTTATGTCTACTGATATGAATCTATGAAGGCAAAATGAAGTACAGTTTTGAGTAATTCACTATCAGATCTTTTTGATTAGCACCCACAGCCACTGTGAATAGGTGAGGTACCAGATCCAGAAAAAAAAGAATCAAGAATTTCCTAAATTCCAAGCTTCGATGTGAATTATTAGACAACTGGCTTTTTGCTCCATGTTGCCTTTTGAAGAACAATCTTACATAACTGGAGGGAGGTGACTAAGGGAATGGTATGTAGGAGAAAATAAGGGAGGGGAGAAAAAATCAGAAGAGGGGGAAAAAGAAGGGAAGCAAGGGGAAAGAAAGCAAAGAAGGGTCATTTTTCCCCCCAGCAAACAGGAATAAGGCTATCAGTGTTTAAAAGTCAGTGGGTTGGGCCCTATCATTTTTTGCTCCAAAATCCTCTGATGACAACTCTCTGAGAGCACGAAACCTGCTCCAAGGAACCAGAGCTGGAAGTTAAGGATCTGAAACGTGTCCTGGTCCCTGGCAGCTTTGAATAAATTAAGGCCTTTCTTGAGTAAAGACCAAAAACAGTCACACCCATCCTTTCCACCCACCCCAGCCAAGGATTTCAACTGGAAATCATCCCATCGATGTGTCAGGACGGATGCCAACATTCAGAGAAACTGCTGCCAGTTCAATTTAAACTCCAGCCTTATTCTTCATCACCTATGCCTAGAGTTTCTTGGACAAAGCAATACATTATTTTGCTGTTTGATTTTCATGTTATAAAATACATCATATTAAAAATTTGGAGGACAATGCTTACAAATAAGAAACAATGACAGTTCCAGAATCCAGGGGAAAAAAAGTCACCACTGATTGTAAAATAGATAATTAGAATAAATTGGGAGGGTGGATAGACAGATGGCTAATAGACCAATAAATACAGTCAGATCAAGCCCTTTTATTGGATTTCTTTACATTTTTTTTTTGTTCCATGTAGTATTAACAAAATCAAAGTCTGTAAGAAGCTTTCCTGACTAGTTACACATGCAAAAAAGCAAATAAAACACTTTCCACTAGCCAGTATCTGAATGACTTTCTCTTTGTTTTAGTAATTTTAAAATATTTGTTTGGTTGATAGTACTGCTTATATTTAAAATTTTAACTCACATTCTGCAATTTGAAAACCCTGGCTGGTTCCAAAGTGTTTGTGTATACTTGTGGATTATTTAAATGTGTAAATAGGAACACTCGTCAGACTTTCCCTATGAAGGTAGAGGTCAATGCAAGTACAGTGTATTTCCATTGCATATATTGAACACAGGTAGGAAATTCATTCAAATAAGCAATTGAATTCACTCTTACCGATCTCTCTTTCTACTCTCACGAAAAATAAGTCACAGTTTTAAGAAAATTTGTCAAAGGCCTGGGTCATCAGAGGTCATTGTCCTTCAGGACCGTCCCTCCCAAATTTTCATCCCAACTTCGATCCAGGCTGCAATTAAGTGGGAGGGGTATCTTAAGATGCTTTCTTCTTCCTAATAGAGGAAGCAGGGGGCAGAAAGATTGTGTGCCTGTGCACAGAGCACAGCCTGAGAAGGAAACCAGCTCAAGACCAGAAGACAACATCTGGGTAATTAACAGCATAGTTAAATCACCTGGGTAGGGATGGGGAGGGGACTGGGGATACATTGCTGCTTAAAATTGTTTCCTGCTACTTTCTAGAGTTGTTGGTATTTTGTGTTAAATGTGTTTCCTAGATTTTTACAAGCTGGAAATCACTGTACAGATCATCAGGAACTATTTACAAATCACAAAGAAAAAAGTGACATCTCCATCATCCCCTGGTTGTTAGTGGCAGAGTTAAATCTCAGACCCGGATCTTCAAATTCTATATCCTAGCTCTTTCCACTTCATCGTGCAATCAGTGTGCTTTCTTTAGACTTGGGGGTAACTTAACTTCTATTTTTCCACTCAGCTATGATAGCTAATGCCTTCCTCCGACCAAAAGAAACACTGAACACCCAAATTAATGAAATAAAGTGAAATACACTGGATTTGAGATTGGGCCCAGGCCGAGAGAAAATTCAATGATTTTCTTTATGTCTGACCATTATATGAGGCTGTTTTGACTTGTGATTTTTAGAGTTCTCTCTCATTAGATTTTTATACAACTCTGTGTGTTAGATAACCTTATCTTTGTTTTTAAAATGAAGGGCTAGGGATTTAGCTCAGTGGTTTGGCCACCTGCTTCACAAGTGCAAGGTCCTGAGTTCAATCCCCCATACCAAAAAATAAATTAAAAATTTAAAAATAATAAAATGAAGCTGATATTTGGGGTGCTTAAAAGGATATGTCCAAAGTTTCAACAAGTCAACCAGATATCACAGCTACCAAGATGACCACCAATTCTCACTCCAAATGTACAAAGAAACCATATCTGTGTTATCGGTGACTCAGTATCATCTACAAAGTTTTTCACTCAAATAACACCTCTTTTCAAATATTGATCATTAATAAGCAATTCTTTTATGAAACAATGAGTACTACATTCCTAAGGAATTCAGCATTAGACTATAGAGAGATAGTTATGAATGTAAAATTGAACATGTATTCAAAAACCTTAGTGAAACTTAAAATCTTCACTGGACCATGACAATCCTACTTCCCAGAACCTTATGTGCTTTAAAAAAAAAAAAAAACCCAAAGTTTGGTCACCTCTTGTCTCCCTTCCTCTCTTGCTTTTGCTCCACCAAGAATGCCTTTCTGTCCAATTCTGTGGCACACATTGGTCTCAAAACCCAGTCCCACAAAGCCTTCTCTGAATTTCCCAGCCACAAATTTTCCTCCCTTCTATGTAAGGCAAAAGGATTTTGTATTTTCCTTACATTCAGGAACTCTCCTCCCTAATTGGACTACTGACTGAAACTTACAAGTCAACTCTTGGTGTAACCACACATTTCTCTGATTGACCACTTCCTTGAATCTGTATAAATTCAGCTGTGCCTCCCAGTGGTACTTTTCTTATTTGAAAGGGTCAAACAGTCAGAGGTCAGCAAAGCATCTAGTAAGTTCATGGAGAAAAATTAAACACATGCAAACTCTGCCTTACTCTAAGCAGGTTTTACGGGAGCTGGGTTCTTTGCTTGCCAGCTAAGTAGCTTTCCAAATGAAAAATTAGATATTGTTCTAAGAGAAATGGCTTTGAGTGTCAGAATTCAGTGATTATTTTGATGCCATAACACTGGAGAAATCAAAAAAGAGGAGAAACTGACAGATGGGGTAATACAGCATTATCACAAAATAAGGAAAGTAAATAAGATGCTTACAGACAGTTCCACTTCAGTCTTTCATGGGATTCTGACTAATTTTAGAGGCATCTGCAAGTGATATATAAAGACTCTTGGTTTCAGTAGTAGTTACCAATGAGACAATGTGTGAAGGTTTTTCCCAGACTGAAACACTCATGAAATACACATGCTGTCTCCATCCCAAACACTAGATTTTTGCAGTTATGAGAGATAACAGAGAGCCAGTCCAATAAGCTTTACTAGCTAGTATGAAACTAAAAGGGCATTTAAAAAGAAATAAATGTTTGCAAACTAAAAATAGATTCTAAAGGGGCATTATATAAGCCTTTCACATCCCATAGAAAATTTTAAAATGAGAGGATAATTTCTTCTCTGATCATCTCAAGACCCTGCCTCTCTTTTTCCTCAAACTTCTTGACTCTTTGGATACAGAAAGACACCAACAATATCATTCCTCCATTAGGCCAATGAATCGTTCTTTGAGTAAATCTTATTTTTATGTTCAGGCCTCCTGGAAGTTTTATGCTTCAACTTTCAGAATCCTATGTATCTGTCAACCAAGACACTTTTCTTTTTCAAAAAGAGCTAAGTCCTGGTCGAAAAACACATAGTCAGAAGGTCCTTTAGCGGGGGGGCCTGAAGCTTTTGTAATTACACAAAACCGGCTTTCTTCTACATATTTCACAGAATTGCAAGACCATGCAAGACACGTGAGGGCCCTCTTGCAAGAATTCCAAAGCACCTCTTGAAAGGAAAGCACTCTGGTGTTCCCTTCCTTACAAATCTACTCTGCCAGTCATGGTGGTACATGCCTGTAATTCCAACAATCTGCGAGACTGAGGCAGGAAAATTATAAATTTGAGCCCAGGCTAGGTAATTTAGCAAAACAGTGCCCCAAAATAAAAAATTTGAAAAGAGGTTGGGATGAAGCTCAGTGTAAAGGCCTTGAGCTCAAAACTCCTTCAATCCCCAGTACTAGAAAAAAATTCCACTTCTACTCATGATCCTCCAATAAAGTCAAGTAAAAGACAGTCTCCTTCTACATCAGCTCTTCCTGCAGCTACTCCCACCGCCATGTTGCAGGGAACAAGCAAGTCAACCAATGTTCATGATTGCTCACTACCTAGTCTTTGTGGAAGACTTTTTCTTCACTAATTCCACTGAAAACAAACATTGGATGTAGCCACTGCTTCAGTCTACTCATAAATGGAAGACACAGGTCACGGATGGCTGAGACAGCCTAGCATAAATCTGGGACACCATTTTTCTTTGTGTTCTAAACTCACAAAAATGTCTTGTGAGTCTAGAACTTAACAGAGGTAGAAGGAGCTCAGGAGTAGGTTGGTACCTTTTAAAACAATGCTCATGAGTCCCTTTCCAATATGTATAATTTTCCTGTGCTCTTTAGGCTGCAAAAGAAAATGCACCCCACACAGTAGCACATGCCAATAGTCCCAGCTACTAGGAGGCTGAAGCAGAAGGGAATGCCTAAGCCCAGGAGTTCAGGGTCCACCCTAGGTAATATAGCAAGACTCTCCCTTTAAAAACAGAGGAGTCAGGCATAGTGGTGCATATATGTAATTTCAGCACTCAAGAGTCTGAGGCAGAAGGATTGACACAAGTTCAAGGCCTTTCTGGGCTACATAGTGAGATCTTATCTCAAAAACAAGAGAGACATAAGATTACTGACATTTAGAAATGGGAAGAAAGGAGCTAAAGGTGTAGGGAAGGTGGGATGGGTAGGGGAAGGATAATAAGGGAAAAGAAAATATGTGAGATAATGAAAAGATGGAAATAAAGTGTTTATAGATGGGGAGGGGGAGAGGGGGTGAAGGGAGGGCAGGGACAAGGGGAAAAAATGAGAGCCAAGACATGTCATGTAGAGGTACAAATTCCCAACAATGGATGTAACTGTACTGTATCCCTAAAATGTACCAATAAACTCAATTAAAGCTAAAAAAAAAAAGAGAGAGACAGAGAAAAAGAAATACACTTGATGTGACCTGTGAACTCCTATTTTAAATATTTTTTCTATAATGAATGTGCATTACTTTTATAATAATGGAAGTAGTTCCACTATTGGAAAATACCCCCCAAAACACTTGGGTGTTTGTGATGAGAATTTGCAACACACTGTAAATGAATTAAATATGTCAGCCAACATGTAACATCCTTTTGTACCTAAAAGATAATACTGTTGGCCCACTTCTAAACTTAAAAAAAAAAATCAAAGCTGGAGATGTGGCTCAGTGGTAGAGCCCACGAGTAGCAGCCATGAGGCCTTAGGTTTAATTCCCAGCAGTTTTTTAAAAAATTAAATCAGAATGACAATAATAAATGCCACTGAAAATTCTATGAATGTTAATGAACTTTGTAACATCTTGCAAAGGGAATATTTCCACCAAAGAAACTTGGAGATAGTTATGAACAAGAGAACACAGACACAGACACAGGACACACATAACACAGTGCCCCAGAAGTTGAAGTGGATGGGATGCAAAAACTAGAAAGTTACAAGAAAAAGTAATGCATTTGGTTAAATTTGTTGGCCATTTCAGATACAAGGATTTAAAAATTTCACTTACTTAAACATTACTTTATATTTCTTCTTTACTTGCATCTGAAAATATGGCTTTATTCCCATCTGAGTTTACTTAAACTGTGAATATGATATAGGAACTTACATTTTTGCCCAAATAACTCATTAAGAGTTACATTTTCCTATATTTATTTTCACTTTTAAATTGGTAAAACACTAATCTTCACTTATCCCAGCAGTTCTAACACATTACCATTTGAGGAAGATTTATTAAACACGAAGTCTTGAAGTGACTGCCAAGACTTCTGCATAAAAAACATAAAAAATGTACATGTGCATTTCATTAAGAATGACCCAAAAATAATAACAATAATAATAATAAAAAGAACGACCCACCCCAACACCCACTTGTCCTCTGGAAGTGTCCCATTGTGTGGGTACCACCAACATCAGATGAAGGAGGAAAACTGTCGGCACCGCCTCATCATTTCCCATTGGCTTCCTGAGATTGCCACGTGATCAGGATGTACCAACAGAGCTCTAATACGAGGCATCATGACCACAGAAGTGGCGCTGGGACATCAAATACTATTTCCAAATTGAAAATGTGAAGTTCTATACCAGGGGCCAGCAGGACATGGCTCACTGCCTGGTTCTGTAGATCCCTTGAGCTAAAGATGGGTTTTGCCCTGTGGATTGATGGGGGAAGAAGAATGACATCAGCAACACATGAAAACTACAAAAAAATGTCAGTGGCAATAAAATATCCTGGAACACAGCCCCACCCATTCACATAAGGGTTTGCCATGACTTATATGCTACAAGAGCAGGGCTGAGCAGCTGTGACATGGAACAGTGGCTCATAATATCAAACACTTTTGCCTCATAGGCCCTGGTGGGAGGATGTGCTGAGTCTACACGGTGTGATCAAAAATGAGGTGAATGTCTAAAAAAATTTTTTTTTAATTAAAAAGAAAATCACACTGTCATTAATATCCCTCAAAGGACCCTCCCTCCCTTGAACACACTTATCCCATCATGGTCACTCTCATAAGCAGTTCTGGAAGCCCTCTTTCACCATCTTTAGTTGTACTGTCACGCCTATTGACGTGGTCTCCTGAATCGATTCAAAACATTTCCCTCTCATAAACATTTTGACTTTGAGGGAAAAACAAGATGTCGCACGATGCCTCATTCTGTCAATAGGGTGGCTGCTGATCCTCTATAAAGTTGTATCGCCTGAATTTCCGTATTTTTGATCACACCTGGTAAAGACACTCAAAAAAGAGAGCTGCAAAAACTGCTGCAGAAAGTGGTGAGGGTGATGGGGTACATCTGTTTGAAAAGGTGGGGGGGATATTTTGAGGGGAATTACTGGCAATGCATCTTTTAATAATAAGTCTTTTTTAATTTAAGCATTCACTATATATTATGATCACCCCCTTACGATAGCTAACGTTTTAAGAGTGCTTACTATGCACCAGGAACCATTTTCTCTTTCCTTCGTCTAATCAACATTATTACATCACATTTTGTCATATCACATGAAGCTCAGAGGTTAGACAGCTAGTGGTAGCAGAGGTGAAACTTGACATTAAATATCTCTCCTGTGGGTGTTTAAGAATTAATTACGCACCAAACTTCATCCCACATTCTCGGTCACCACCAAAGCCCACCACCACGGCTGTCATCCAAGAGCAGGCAAGACATAGACTCCAAACTCCCAAATCTATAGCAGGATGCGAGTCCCAAGCTCTCTGCAGGGTGGAGGGAAAAGGACTTGCCCTGTGCCCTATTGTTATTTTCCTGTGTTCAAGCTTGAGTGAACCCAGAGTTGTATGGGGTTTTCCCCCACAACAAGAGTTCAGATCTCTGTGCTGTTGCTCGACTTTTTTGGGCAGGTTCAAAAGTTAATTCATAAATGATTATACCCAGGAACTGAGGCGGGATAAACCAGGAAACATTTAACAGGACGATTCTTCTAGGAAGCCTGTCATCTTGGCACTATATCGCATTAGCTTCATGCCAAGCCTCTCTTTGACTGCAGACTCTTGGATCATCTTGGAATCCATGCCACGGACTCAGTGACATACAACACAAGTCGGTGGTTACATCCCCAGAAATGCTAGCCCCAGAGTTCACCTTACACCTGAATCCTATGCCCTGATATTTATAAGCTACTTCCATCATTTCAAACCAAATGACTATGGCAGCAAGGTTACCCATTTGGTAAACAAGAAAAATGAAAAAGAGCTGCTATTCTGTCTCCAGGCCTCTGTCCTCAATCCAGACAGTCACTTGGGCAAGTTGCCCAAAATATGTGGTTCTCAGATCCCCTCTGTAAAGGAGTGATGACAATCCACAGGTGACCACGAGAAACAAATTTACAGGGGAAGAAACAGGCTTTGGAAAGAGTGATGCAGAATACAAGATAAGTGTAACACAGTATTAGAGTACAAAATATAACTAACTTTATCACACTCGAAAGTCATTGCAGGTTGTGATTTAGGATCCAAAACTTTATGCTAACCAAGCTTCTGTGTACATGAATCAATCTAAATGAGGCCCCACCAAAATGGCAAGCTGTCAGAGATATAACCATAGGCCAGGCATGATGATGCAGGCCTGTAACCCCAGCTAGTCAGGAGACTGAGGCAGGAGGATTGCAAGGTGGAGGCTGGCTTGAGCAAGACCCCAAGAAAGAAAGAAAGAAAGAAAGAAAGAAAGAAAGAAAGAAGGAAGGAAGGAAGGAAGGAAGGAAGGAAGGAAGGAAGGAAGGAAGGAAGGAGGAAGAAAGCGGGCTTAGTGGTAGAGAACTAGCCTAGCCTGTAGGAAGCCCCTGGAGGTTAGGGTTATGTTTTCATTCCCAGAGGGGGGAAAAAGGTTAAAATTTTTAATAAGCTCATCACAGAATTATTCGCTAAATCCATATGCATTTATCCCTCAAATGCTCATTTAGTGCCCACTTTTATGTCCAGTTCTCTGCAAAGCCATGCACACAAAAAGTTCTGCAGAATAGAGCTACAGTCTAGTAAATATCAAATGAAAAAAAAAATCTGACATCCAATCTCCAGGAAATGCCAATTGCAATTTTTTTTTTTAATGGGGAGGTTCACTGTAAGTTTTCAGTCAGACATGTTAGATGGTTAGCCAGATAATACTTGGCCTTCTAATCCCATTTTGTGTTCAGGGGATATGTTATTTGCCTGGGGGAAGGGGGGGCGCTGTTACAGACTTTTTTCATCTTAAATTTTGTCAGTCTTTTCTCACCTTACATTAGGTTGGTTTTGTTATACTGAAACATGCTTGTCCGTTCTGACATGCTTCCTCTTGCAATCAGCAACATCCAATGCTTTAGACATATAAGGTTACCCTGAGGATCTGAAATCTCAGCTCTCAGACGACTGGGAAAACCTTTGGAAACCTGAATTTTCCATAGTCTCTTGGACCTGTCTTTGGATCTGTCCCTAACTGACATCTCAGGATGCAAGAGACCATGGAGGCTGGCTGGGGACTACTGGAAGATGGATTCGAGAGAGTGAGCAAGCATTTTTTTTTACCATGTTTCTGATGATAGTCTACAATTTAAGCACAGCAAAAACAAATGCAGTTAGTATCAATATGGAATTTACAATAGATTGACAGATGCTAAAGGTTTACTATTCAGTTTTTTGCTCTCAATTTGCAGAGTTAGCTGGGCAAGTTGCAACATTAATAGAAATTGAGATTTTGTTCTGTTCCATAGCAAGACTCCTTTTAAGATTTCACTGGAGAAGAAAAGGATCATAGGACCCTCAAAAACTTGAGGACCCTCCAAAAACTGGGAGTTCTAGCTCAGTGGTAAGGTACTTGCTTAGCATGCTAGAGGCCCTAGCTCCATCCCCAGCTGCACCAAAAAGAGGTGAGGAACATGCAGACTCCTAGCTGCAGAGGCCCCAGTAGGTGTCACTGTGTAAATTGTCTATCAGCAGCCGCACTGAATCACCTGAGGTGTCCATTAAAAAGACAACTCTTTAGCTCAGTGGTTCCGCTGCCTGCCTTGCAAGTACAAAAAGGAAAAAAAAAAAAGACAATTCTTTCTGGGCTCCACTCCAGGCCTGTAAAGTCAGTCACTTCAAGCTGGTTCCAGATAGAGAATTAAAAAAAAAAAGACGTTAGAAATGAATCTTAATCACATTGACTCTCCAACATGGGCCGTGTCAGTGTCCTCAGTGTTTCACATATATGTACTAATTGGGCTCTCTTTTGTCAAGCTGTTAGGTTTCCTGAAGATAGGGGACCTCTGGCCCTCTCTGGACATTAGGATAAGAAGCACAATGAAGTTCTGGGGGTGGAGCTCAGTAGTAGAAGCCTAGTTAAGGCATAAGTTCAATCCCAAGCACCAGGAAAAAAATAATTCTCTATGTGTCATTTGTCACCAGCGTGGCTGGGAACAGTGCATGCTCTCTCACACTGGACACTTACACACGCGGGAAGAAACACCTACAGGAGAACAGTAGCATCAGGCCCCACCACGTCTCTCCACCAGTTGTTGGCACCTACCTTGAGAAGAGGCAATCGATTCTACTTGTCTTGTACCAGACTCTGTCTTTGGAAACCTCAGCGCTCCCAGACTCTTGTTCGCCTTTGGTGTTTGGAATGTGCCAGAACCAATCACATTCCACGGAGGCAAACAGGCTGGTAAGCAGATCCTCTTAAGCATTTTCAGTTTGCGCTCGGACTTTCTGGCTGTTCACAGAAAGCCATTCTTCCCTCCAGCCAGCCCTCAGCCTGGTCTCACCGTCCTGGCAATGGGGATTCCCCCAGGCGCAGCTGCACCTCCTCCCTCTGAGACCCCAGCAGTCCTGACTTGATCCCTGAGGCTCCCACTGAGCCAGGCGCTTCCTGAGCCTTCCCTCTCCCTCTCCGCTCCCACCGAGACAATCCCCAGGCACAAAGACCCCCTAACCTCCTCCAAGTCCTTGGGGGCTGGAGACTAGAAACTGCTCTTTGATTTCTCTACTGCAAAGAATTAATTTTTTTTTTTTTTTTTTTTTTTTTTTTTTTTTTTTTTGCACTGGGGATCGAACTCCAGTCCTTGAGCTTCGGGGCAGGCAGCGGAACCACTAAGCTAAAACCCTGGCCCAAGAATGAATTTTTCCTTACTAGTAGCTTGGAAGTCTTATGTTCTCATGAATACAAAATTCAGTACTGTATGTAACAGTGGTTTTTAAACTAATGATATATATATTTTTTAATTTCCTTTTGCTAACAATTACCAAGTGAATACTAAGGTGTTATTTTTAAGGCTATGTTTTAATTATCCAACCTGTTCTGGGAAAACTAACCTGACTTCATCTCAGAAACAATAATTGGGTTTGAAGAATTGGCTTTTATTCTAAACTTGACTGGTTGTCCCAAGATCCATTCTACCTCTAAAAGTATACATACGGCCACCCAACAGACACTAAATTTGGGCTCGACATACATTCCTGAAATAGACCCTGCAGTTTTGAAACGGTTGTTTTTAAAAAGATTGATTTGACACGATAAGTATAATCAATCGGTAAGGATGGTGTAATCTGCAACAATTCACAGGACGGTGCCACATAGGCACACAACTTATCAAGATGTGGTAAGATAAAAATAATAGTAAAGGGGACGATGGCACCCTTCATATAGATAAATGTTTAAACTGCCCAGCTTTGTTTAAATGTCTCCGGGAGCCTTGCTCTTAAGGGACACAATCAACCAGTCCGACTCATTATTACTTTTCATGCTGTAGCTTTGTTTGTTTTCCTTTGCTTTAGCTCACAGAGCTAAATGTAAAGGGTTGATTAATAATACCTTTTTTATTTTTTATTCTAGAACAATTAATCATCTTCCTCCCGAGTGGCACCCCCCCCAACATAAAACTCCACGGCTGCTCGCAAATATTTAACAAATAATTTTTTGAAGTTTTACCACAGCAATTATGGAGACTTGGTTCTCTATGATTTCCACTGAGAAGCTGCTATTTTCCAGAGTCAAAAATATTGCATTTTGGGTACCAAAGTAATCTAAATTGACTGCTTGTCTCTATTTAGCTTTTTGAATGTCAGTAAAATGTATGCAGTGGTCACTGATCATAAGTCCTCACCAAGAATTATCAAAAAGGGAGAAAGAAGAAGAGGGAGGAACAACCCTTGAGAAGGGTAGAGGGTTGCTGTGGCCCCTTGGGAAATGAGCTGTTCTATTTTGCGCCCGCTGGGGCCTCTCCACCCGCCAGCCCCATGCTGCTGGCTGTGTCCCTGCCCTGTCCTCCCTCCTAGCTCCCTCCTAGCGTTCCCACACCACCGCTGTGGGAACATCCCGGCCAGGGCACAGAGGAGCTTTGTAAGGGGAGGGACGGCAAACTCTTCTGAGGAAAAGAACTGCTTTAAGGAAGAGGAATATTGTAGACACTCTTCCATCCTAAGGCTGACTTTTCCAGAGGAATCTCAAGCACATCTATATTTTCAATTCAATTCAATCCAATTAAGATTAATCCAGGGCTGGGGATTTAGCTCAGTGGTTCCACTGCCTGCCTCGCAAGCACAAGGTCCCAAGTTCAATCCCTGGTACCAAAAAAAAAAAAAATTAAAGATTAATCCATCACACGTCATCCAGATCTTTTGGAGGGAATTACAGCTGTGGAAAGGATAGCATTCTTGCTCCATACCATGACCTCAGAAAAGCTAGTTGCATTTCTAAGCCTCGATTATTTCATCTGCAAAGTGGGAATGCCCTCTTAAATTATATAATGCATGTGAAAGCTTATTAGCATTATTATTACCCCATCTTAGATCACTGAAAGGAAGAACACAATTTTATGACTCCAAAGTAACACTGAATAACCCTAATAGAGTAATTTACTTTTAAAAATCCGAATAATTGGCCACATATTTATTTAAATTCAGCTTTAGAACCAGAATGATGGGCCCACACACACCCCTTTTCACTGACCTAGAGATAAACTTTGACCTGTGGTTTGATAATCACACTTTTCTGATGATGCCTTGTGCCTTTAAGAACAACAGCCTGACCTCAGAACCTGGGAACTGACAATGTTCCCCTCCTCCCTCCGCTGGTCAGCTACAAATTTTAGCCCTGGACTTGGTTTCTTAACCTTGGATATTGTTTGCAGCTAGACAATATATTTAGGGTAGATGGAGGCTTCCTTTAACCTGAGTCATATTGGGTGGTGCTGACCATGTCTTTCTAAGGTATGGATCTCAACTTCAGTTCTTTAAAAAAACATCCTATTGGTAACATTGAGACTCTTCCCTGTGCCCCCCCCACTGAGTCTTATTCTCTAGAGTCAAATCTGAGACTGCCTACGTGGCACTGATTTAACACAGGCTATGAAAATCCCAAGCCCCAAGGCACACTGTGAAGTGAGCCAATAAACTGGCCACCAAGAAAACTACAATAAGGAAACATCTTTCTGAGGATGTATACCTTTATGAGCTGCTTTTTTAAAATTAATCTTAAAATGTTGTTTCCTTAACTAAAGGTGTTCTAAAATTTGCCTCATTTACAGCATACAGGATCTGCCTTCTAAGAGTAGTTTCTTATGAGAAGAAAAATCTATTCATACTGTTTAGAAAAGAACACATACACACACACACACACACACACACACACTCAGCACACATACTTGGAAGCAACCAACACAACTTATCCAACAGAACATCATTGTTTGAATAAGCCCATTCCCCACTTCCTGATACATTCTGAGATGGAAATTCCTAATTCCTGGAATCATATTACATTAGCTGCAGGAAACACATTGCTTCTGCCTGTTTTATATCTAGATCAAAAGGTAAGACCAAGAGGTTGTACAAAGCAAATAAGCACTTTGCAGGTAATAGATGAGATATCAAATATAAAGGCTAGGCAAAGCATTATAAGAATAAACATCTATTAAGAACATCAAAATAGAAATGGTTTGTAACTACTAGTTTAAAGAGAGAAATCACATTGGAAAACACATCGATTGTGTTTAGAGCAGGAAAATCCAAGTACCATTTTTATTTTATTTTTTTAGCATTTTGAAAGCAGAACTAAGGCTATAAAAGTTAATGTTTTTTGTATTTTTTTATTTTTTCTTTAATGGAAAAAAATTTAAAACTAATTAATATTTTTGCCTTAGAATCAGAAGTTCAATACTTTGAAATTATCTTTTCTTTTTCTTTCTTTTTTTTTTTTTTTTTTTTAAGAAATTTGTTTTAGGGCCCGGAATTTAGCTCAGTGGTTCGGTGGCTTGCCTTGCAAGCACAAGGACCTGAGTTCAATCCCCAGTACCAAACAAAAAAAAAAAAAAAGAAGAAGAAATTTGTTTTACCTAGAAGCAAAGTAATATTTCAGACTGGCCACAGGATAATAAGGCTTACCTCTTAACTCTGCTACTTACTAGCTCCATAACCTTGGGCTAGCCAGTTCCCAGTACTGGGATTTGAATTCAGGCCTCAAGCATGCTAGGCAAGTACTCTACCACCTGAGCGATAGCCCCAGGCCTGACCTTCTTTGCCTTAAAGAGGAAAAAGTAATGTCTTTTTGCTGTTCATCACCAGACTGAAGTGCTAAGTAAAAGCTACTTGTAAAATAACTAGTATTCTAATTGAGAAAAAAGTATTCTGTCATTGTCAGATTGTGGTCATTTTCCTGAATAATTTTTCTGTTTGTTCTTCGAGGAATCAAATAACTACCTTTTATTCACCTGCGTCAATATTTTAACAACATAAGGTCATGGTTGACGGGGAAAAATACTTATTTCTGCCAACATAAAATTTAAAAATAATGCTTTCCTTGGAACCATCAAATAAGCACCTATGGCTACCTAGACTTTGCAAAAATGATTAAAATATGCTTGGACTGTAGCTGGAAACATTCAGCATCACATGGTTCACTGTAGGGCAGTCTTGATGTGCAATTCCTAAATTTTATATTAATAAACTACAACTTTAGATATTCATTTTAACATACAGATTTAAAGTACTAATCTGAAATACAGACTTCCTCTAACCAAAGCTTCCTGAATTATATTAACAACCAACTGTCCTGCTGTGCTGGCCAGCACAGCAGGCTGCCAAGATGCCCCTGCAAGGAAGGACTGCAGCTCCCTCCCTCCAGTAGCCAAGTGTTTCCTCGGCTGTCTGTCAACTGTGAGACTCACTTGTTGAATCCTTGATGATATGGTAAGCTCATTTTCATAATGTTCACATTGACTTAGTCAGTATTCTATTTTAAACCTACTCTGAATTTAGAAAATTCACTGGGTAGGAACAAAGCATACTAAATACTTCAAATACAGGCCCACTTTTACAGAACTGTAGGACATGGTGCTCAGAGTCCCCCGGAACTTGGCAAGGAAATTCTAGGCCAGGAGGAAAAGACACCAAGAAGTTTGTGAAATCCAATTGTTCCCTTTTAAGTCGGAGAAAGGGGTGAATTTCTTTTTTCACTCAAACAAAGAGAGAGAGAGAGAGAGAAAGCAAAACTCACCTTTCACTTTCCTTCCTGAGTTCCTGATATGCTAGTTTTCAATTTGTGGGCCACTACTTTGGCTTGGAAACCTTATAATATGGCACATTTGCAAATGCTTTCTACGGGACCCAAATGCTTAAAATTATGTAAATTAAATAAATGATATAAAAGCCATGAGTAAGTTGACCTCCTCTTTACAAACATACATTAAGCGTTTCATGTATGCTTCCCTTGTTCTTTGGGACTGGCTTGGAGTGTTCCATGACAAATGAGTAAAGCAGGTTAAACACGCGTGGTAATCCGAAGTTTTTCTCTGCTATAGATAGCGTGACTTTGCTCAACCTCTCCGACTTCCAGACAACCATTTTACTGAAACAGAGCATGCACACAGAGGAAATAACTGTTATAGAATGACATCCCCAATTAGACAGATAATTTTATTAATTTTGTATGTAATAGAAATAGATTCACCTTTGGTTTCCAAAAACTCTTCAAAAAACAAACTAAAATCTCTTTTTAAAAAATACATTGTCTCCAGGAAGATTTTGGGGGAGATTGAAACAAATTCTAAAATGTGTACACAACACATAGAGAAGCTAAAAACAATTTTGGAAAAAAGAAGAATCAAGTCAGAAGAATCACATGTTCAGACTTTAAAAATTATTATTATAGGGCTGAGGATATAGCTCAGTGGTAGAGTTTTTGCCTAGCATGCATGAGGCCCTGGGTTCAATCCCCAGTCTCATGCATACACACACACAAAATACTAGAAAGCTAAAATGATCAAGACACTGTGTACAAGCTAAGAAATAAGACATATGTCAAGGGAACAGAACACAAATCTCAAAAAAAGACCCACACAATTTTGGCCAGTTGATTTTTTCCTACAAAGGTACCAATGCAATTCAATGGAGAAAGGATAGCTTTTTCAAAACTTGTACTGGAACAATTAGACATCCATCTGCAAATATAAATAAATAAATTTTGCCTTAAAGCCAAGAACAATGAAACTTACTGTAAATGGGACCTAAACCTAAAATCTTATCGGTTATAGCAGAAAACCTAGGACTAGAAGCTGGTCAAAAATTCTTAGACCTGTAAAAGATCAAATCCATGCACTGGGGATTCAGCTCAATGTGCCTGCCTCGCAAGTGCAAGGTCCTCAGTTCGAATCCTGGTATGAGGGAGGTGAACCCATAAATTAAAAATTGAGGAATTTGACTTCCTCAAAATAAACTTTTTATTCCACAAAAGACATTGTTAAAAGAAAAGATGATCAGGTAGAGACTTAGAGAAAATATTTGCAAATCCCTTCTCTGACAAAGTAGTTGAAGTTGGGCTGGGGATTTAGCTCAGAGGCACCACCACCTGCTTTGCAAGCACAAAGTCCTGAGTTTGATCCTGGTACCCCCCAAAAAAAAATTCCAAAAAAAAATTTTAAATGGTTGCAATAGGACGTATTGACCAAACAAGGGTTGCCAAAACAACCTTGGGGAAATGAAGAACTCTGAAACTTCTGCTCGTTGTTGGTGGGATATAAATGGTTCAGCTTGTAACACTGTTCAGAGGTTTCTTCTAAAGTTAAACAGTAAATATCTGATCCAGAAATCCCACTCCTATGTATTTAGGGAAAACACAATACCTTGATACAATGTTTATGTAATTCTATACATGATGACTCCAAACTGGAAATAACACAAATGCTTCTCTACATGCAAGTGGGCAAACAGACTGTTGCCTATCATTCGACGGAATACTACTCAGTAATGAAAAGGAGTGAAGTAACAGTACATGTAATGACTTGGACGAATCTCAAAGTAATTACACTGAGTGAAGGAGGCTAGTCTCAAAAGGCTTCACACTACGTGGCTGCATTTATATCAGGTTCTGTTTTTAATTATTAGCACATATTTGTGACACATAATGAATGAATTCATCGTGGGGAGCTGATATATGGGATTTTTTATAAGAACAAAACTTGATTGATAGGCATAAAATCAGCAATTTCCAGGGAAGAAGGGCAGGATGAGGACACAATTTTAAAAGGACACTTTTAGGGGCTGATGGACCTTTCCTCTATTTTGATTGACATGGTGGTTACAGGAATTAGAATATGCTAAAATCAAAAAACATATACCAACATGTTCATAGCAACACTATTCCTAATAGCCAAAAAGAAATAACCCAAGTATTTACCAAAGGATGAATGTATGAATAAACTTGGTTATATGAATGTGGTAATGTGGGATATTACTCATTCATAAAAACTGATTAAATACGAATACATGCTATCCCATTAAGGAACCTCTAGAGCACAGCCCCAAATGGAAGAAGACAGACACAAATGGCCAGATGCTGTATGATTCCATTTCTGTCAGATCGTCAGACTTGTTAAATTTAGAGATGGAAGACAGATTAACAGATATCCAGCGATGGATGGGGAATTATAAAGCAATCACTTAACCTACATAGAGGGTTTCTTTTTTCCTTCCTGGGGTAGAGGTGCTCTACCAGCGAGTTACATCCCCAGCCCTTTTTATTTTGAGACAGGGTCTTGTTAAGTTACTCAGTTGCCCTGACTGGTCTCAAAACTTGCAGTCCTCCTGCCTCAGCCTCCCAGAGTGCTGGGATTACAAATGTAAACCATCATTCCCTGCTCAGGGTGTTGAGATGATGAAACTATTTCAGACATAGATAGAAGTGGTAATTGTACTACACTGAGTGCACCAAAGCCCAGCAAATACATTCACTTTAAAATGGTTAGTTTTGGAGCTGGGGATTTAGCTCAGTGGTTCCGCCGCCTGTCTTGCAAGCACAAGGACCCGAGTTTGATCCCCAGTACCAAAAAAAAAAAAAAAAAGGTTAGTTTTGCTTCACTATGAGATAATTCCAAAAAAAAAAAGTCATTTGACTGTGATAACTTTAAAAGATAAATTTAAAGGCACTAAAAAAAGAAAGTTAGAAAAATTAATAATAAGGTGTTACTCCGTGTTAAGATTACCACCTTGAGCGAAGAGCACAGGAAGGGTGGGAGTTAAGTTATAAAAGCGCAGAGGGCCTTCCTTCTTCTGTACAGCAAGCTGTGTTCTTCCCAAAAATGCTCCTGCAAAACAGTCTACTCATCGAGGGCTGGGGACTTAGCTCGGTGGTGTCACCACCTGCCTTGCAAGAGCAAGGTCCTGAGTTCAACCCTCAATACCAAAAGCAAAGTAGTCCACTCATCATGAGAGAAGTTTTTGTTCCAATTTGGTGGTGGGTGGGTGAATTTCATTTTTTTTCAAACAACACTTACTTAAATACAAATGTTTAAGGTTACCTACCGAGTCTGGTAATGTTTTAGATTTAGACCATATCCTACAACAGAACAGAGTTGAAGACAAAACAACTGTGAAGACAAAACTTCCTGTGAAGACTGGGGGACTCCGGCCACAGCACCCCTTTTTGCCTGCAGCTCCTGCCCCTGCCACATTGGCTGTATGTTCAGTGTTCTGTGTCTTTGCTTGACCAGTAACGCCTTTCTTCTTTAGCCCTTACTAGGCTGCTTCACTTCTAATTACCCCCTAACACTCAGCTCGGAGATCTGCTTCTCCAGGGAAGCAATCCCTGAACCTGGGCACGGCCAGGCAACTTTCCCCTGCATCGCCACAGTGCCCTGAACTTTGAACGTACTTGAGGGCATGATGCTCATGTGACTGCATTCCCTTGCCCACTACAGCCTCTTGGGAAGGCAAGACACTGCTTATTAATCATTATTCTCCGCAGGAACTGGCAGACAGTAGGTGTAGTTGTGTAAGTACAATTGGTTTGTGAGGATTTCGTTGTATTTTCCTCATAAATCAATCTGGATTGGTTTCTGAAAAGGCCTGATCGCTCCTTAATTTATACAAGTTCTGCTACCCATGCTTTAAAATAAATTCTGATTCCCTGGGTTTTCTGCTTTCTCAGAGGCTTTTCTCAGCCTCCTGTGAACCCTTAATATTTGCTGTGAGATTTTTCCTCTCTTTTGGGATACTGGGTATTAAGTCCTCTAGCAAGTGCAACTTCTAATATTTCCAAAATCAAATGTAGTTTCAATTCGTGCACATCCACAGCGAATCTGAGTAAAGAACTGCAATTCTCAGCTAATGCCTCTGAGTGTCCACACAATCAGCAAACCAACAGATACTCATGCTCCTGAGGGAACCTGGCTTACAAGTGCCTACGGAGGAGTCTCAAGGCAGGGCCAACCCTGCAGCGATGAGGGCGGCCAGTGGTGGATCCAGATGTAGAAGTCCTGTAGCTAGAAGCCCGTAAAATTTGAGACACTCTTTACAAAAAGGAATTTAGATCTACAAGTACCAAATCAAGCAGGAAAGGTGGACATTGTTGAGGATGGGGGGCATCACACCAAATCACTGGAGCTCTCCTTTGTGTGTCTCTGTTGCAGCAGGTGACCAGGAATGCTCAGGGAGACACACATCCTGACAGCACCCTGGCTTCCCCTCCCCACGTCACTGAGAAAACTCAGCACTCTCAGGGCTCCTGCATGAAAGAGCCTCCAAGTTTAAGCTGTATTTGCTTCCCGAAAAATCCTCCTCTGCACCACTTCATACAAATAGGATTAACAACAGTACCTGATGTTTATGAGTCAAAGATCATTTTGTATTCCTATGAGTCACCTCACAGCAGTCATCATAATTTTATAAGGTAAATACTACCATTTGCCCCGTTTCACAGACCTACCAGCTGCAGAGGCGGTGGACACACTCCCTAAGTAACCTCTTCTTCCCTACACTGTTCATGTCACTCGTCATCTCTGGGGCCGCCAGCCAGTCAGGCTGTGCTGCGAGGAGAACAGGCTCTGCAGTCAGCAGTCCTAGCCCACCCTACCCTTAGCCAGCCATGCTACTCAACCTCTCTAAACCTCTCCTTCCTTACCTATAAAATAAGCAACAGGGCCGGGAATGTAGCTCAGTGGCACCGCATCTGCCTGGCAAGTGCAAGGTCCTGAGTTCGATCACTGGTACCGCAAAAAAAAACAAAATAAAAAATAAATTCAAATCCGCAATAGGTCACTGCTGCTACTTTGGGCTTATCTGCCTGGCCCTTTAAAGAGCTGCCTATTGGACCTAAGAATAAATCTATGCGTAAGCAAGGTGGGAAATAGGAAAAAACACCCTCTAGGATTTGAGGAAAACACTCAAACTGTGAGATCCCACAGATTATACAGAGGGCAGAGGTTTGTTTTTGTGTATGTTCAGGGAGCCACCCAGGGAGTGACAGAAATGGTTTGCTGTGTCTGAGCCCTACAAAATCACAGGGCATTGAACCTGTATGAAGCAGGGACCCCAAGAACAGTAACTGTAAGTTTGCCCTGTAAGCAGGATGTAGACTCTTCCATCCAAACTCACCAAAGCACAGGCAACACAAAGGACAAAATTCATGGAAACAAGGAACGTAAGTGCTCTTCTTTACTACTGTTTCCTAGCCATCACCACTCCTTGTAACAAACGATGTTGGCTAGTGTAGGAAAATGAATGAAAGAAGAGAAAGTAGACAGGTAAAAGCTGATGAAAATTTGCAAATTACCTAGGAAGAAGTGGTAGAAAGACACAATTGAAAGAACGATATCCTACATCTTTCTTCTTATTTTGCTGACTGTGATGTTCAAGACACATCAATATTTTCAGGATGCTAAGATGACGGACATCTCCTCATCTTTGCAGACATTGTGATTTCTGTCATCTTTAGAGGGAGTGGGGGAGGACTGCAGTGTGGGCCAATGGTAGACCAGTTGCCTGGTATGCACAAAACCCTAGGTTCCAACTCCAGTACCATATTAAAATAGGGTACAGAGGGCATCAAAGTGAGCTGTGTGTTTTTTTTTTCCATTAAGTTTATTGGTATATTTAAAGCAAACAATACAGTTACATTTATCATTGGGATCTTGTATCTTTATGAGTTATATCTTGGTTCTTGTTTTTTCCCCATACTCCTGCCCTCCCTTCACCCTCTTCACCCTCTCCTATTTACAAAGACTTTGTTTCTGGTTTTTCAGAGCTATGTACTTTTAAAACTAAAATAAAAGTTTTTCAAAATTACTGTGAAAAGAGTACTTAAAAAAAACAGCAAGTTGCCTCTGAAACTATTAGTGAAATTGTCCTAGCTTGTTCTATTTCTATTACCTGAATTTCCCTGTTTTACAATTTACTGTTTAAGTTTTTATTATTATTTAAGGTATCTCATGGTATTTCCTTCCCAAGACACCTAAGGAAATTTGCACCACCACACAATTGATACCATTTGGTTAAGCAGCAATGGCTCTGTTAACTGTTTCTATGAGAGTAATATCTCCTAATCTCTCAAACATTGCTCTGTTGGAGCATTACAATGAGCAGAAGAAAGAATTTATTGGTTGGTCCTGCTAAATAGCTGAGGTTACTAAAATGTTTTTTTAAAATCACATAATCTCTTTTCATGGCTTTATACTCAATTCCTCTTGGGTGACCCTAGCATGGAGATTATTTTTTAAAAAGAGGAAAGTTTTCAAGCAATAGTATAAGACTGGTGTGTTGAAATGCACAACTGAGTACTCAGTGATGGACATTTTACAAAAGCAGTCACTTTTATATTAATAGGAGCATTGTGCAGCACTCTGTAAAAAGCTGCGTAACAGATCCTTCAGATCTATTACGGTCCCCTCCAAACAAAATTCATTATGCCCTAATGCAACATCTAACAAAAGTCTACAGGAGCCATGCTGCAGGTAATGCAAACACAGTCCACGGGGACCTCAATAAAGCCAGCCATACCTTGTAATTACAGAGACAAATTCATCCAATCTACAGACAGCTGTACTGGCGCTCGGGGTTTTGTACCATCTTACCCATACACCACTGAGGAAGTCTGGCTATCCTTTTTTTAAATTGGCTTGCTCACAGTCCCAAAGATGAGCTTCATTGATGATGTTCTTTTGCTTTTTCTAGCAACCAATAAAAATGAGATGGAAAACTGTCCATCCTGACCACAGGAAGAAACTGATCCGATCTCCAGGCCCCTGGCCCACCCTCCTCCCCACCCCCTTTCTAGGTCACAGGACTTTCTGCCGCCTCTCCCCAGGGGTGTTTCAATAGCCAGGCACAATGGGGAAAACTAAGAAATGGGTTTCCGATCTCATTTTCAATCTCCTCTTTCCACAGAGACAGTGAGGGGTGTTGACCAAAACCTTCATATTACTTGTGCACAGTTCTTGTGAGTTCATTTTTTTCCCCTAAAAAAAGAACTCTCCTAGATGGGTAAACATGTTTGTCTTTAAGGGTTGCTCTAGGAGAGATCATGCATATTTCAGCCAGCACCAGATGAAACGAGTTAAGGAATCCTTCAGCACGCCAGTGTTTGAAAGCGCCATATTTGTGCCATATCCGGACCTTTTCTTAGGAACCGCACTTCAATGCAGTCCCCTGGCCCCTTGGGGTGGCCCTCCCACCCCCCTCCTCCTCCTTTATGTATATATGTTGCATAATTATGGAGCGGTGAGTATTTATCACCTTCTCTGGGCAGTAAGCAGAAAGAAATATAATACTATTACTTCCACTTACTGCCTTTCCCAAGATAATTAGGTAACACAGTGGAAGGAGCCTTGGTAGCCTAATGCTGGTCAAGTTAAGTGATTGACATGGCTCTGTCTGGCTGCTCTATTAACTGTTTCATTTTGTTGCTATTTGCAGTTTGCTTGGCTAATACTCCGAACAAATACAGACTGTTTCTTTAGCCCCTTTTTTCTCTTTGACCTTCCTCTGCCCATTTTCTTTGACTCACTTCAAATTGCCTTGAAAAGGCCTGTTGAATGCGTAGTCCATCAGAGGGCCAGGTTCTTCCCTACCCTTGCCCTGAATGCCTTACTTCAAAGATGGGCCGCATTCTTTAATTGCCCTTTGAATTAATATCAAAGGGTCACAATGCGAGTGCCAAAAGAGAAAGGGGCTTTAATGAAGCAAAGAGCTGCCATTCATCTGCAGATAAGCACGTTTTTATGCCTGAATGCTCAGCACGGCTAAAGGCTGGCGAAAGAGAGGCCCGCTTGCAAGGCTTTTCCTTAAGTAGTGATTAGTTCAAACAAACAAGAGTAAACAAATAAAAAAAAATCTACAAACAGGACAACATAAAATAAATAATAAGGCTGAATTCGAGAGCCGCCCCTCCCCTCCACACGCACACAGTCCCATCCCAAACAACCAAACCAAACCAAACAAAACGCCCGGCATGTAATTAGCAAATCTTTTCACTATTTTTAATCCCATATCTCAACATTGAAATTCCAAGGACGGAGTTCAACAGCGTGCCTGAGAGAAAGCATTTGCAGCCCGAAATTGGGGGGCTGTGGGTAACCCAGAGGGAAAATGTTATGACTAAAATGCACGGCGAAAACATAACTCCTTCAAAGGTGTCCCAATGTTCTTGTTAGAGCTACTACTTCTGATATGAACGTTGATACTTCAATTGTTGACATTGGAGGCTTCAGCACAGAGAGCCAATCTATCTTTCTGGGCTTTATTTTGCATTTACCCCAAACAAATCAATATGAGTTGTTGAATATTTGTTCTTGGTTATCACTGTAGCCAAAATCTCCAGTGTGCTCATAGAGGTCAATGTAAGGTAAAATACAGCTCAAATCATCAATGATCACAGAGTGAAACAGTGAGCCAGGCTTCCCCTCTCCATCCTTCTTCTTTTGGAAATGTGGGTGATTAAGGAGGGAATTCAGTCCTGGTGAATTATCATCTATCATCGTAGCTACAGCATTGACTGGCATCCCCGGTGCCAGCTTCAAACTGGACGGTTGGCCTTGGGGAGACATAACCTTCTGAGCATGGCCTGGACCTCTGTCCCTTTCCTGGGTGTCTCTGAGAACTTTCAATGACGTACAAAGGGAGGGCCTTGTTCAGATGCTTCAGTCCGTATCAGTGAATGAGCTGCCAATTTTAAATCCATGCACAGAATCACGAGTACTATGTTAGAAAAGAGAAGTCTCCCTTATCTTTGGGGAAATCAAAAGCCTTTTCCTCACTGGCCTTATTTTCCATGAGCTTATCCATCTGGTTCAGAGTTGCCAAAACAGAGTGAGAAAAGGGCAGCAAATAAATGTCAGAGAGTCAGCCAATCTGCATAAATCTCCAGCTCCTTCCAGAGAAACTCCTTCCTGCCCTGCTGGGCCTTCCAGTCTTGTGACATGAGCCAACAGGCATTGGAACAATGAAGAAATCAAAAGACTTATTTTACCCAAATCCAGGCCCTTTAAAAGCTGTTTCTCCCATACCAGTTTTCCACTAGCTATATACCAGTGTGCTACTCTGCAATAAACCAACAGTTATCATAGCAACTGGGCCCCATATGCCATGGGTACAAAATTAGTTCAGTATATTCCAAACTAACCACAGGAAGGTCCTCTTAATCCTCATTAAACTGTTCCCTGCATGAAGATAAATCAATCAGGGATCCGATCTTGTTTCAGTGAGTACAAAAGTAATTATCAGATTATAAGTAAATAATATTTTGTTTGTTCAGACCTTTTAATGTATTCCTGGTCATTACAGGAATCCTTTGGGACAGAGGAGCAAATACTTCCAACACCGTTTAAGGAGTGTCCAGCTTAGCATGCATAGTGATCTTACCCTGATCACCCAGCTAGTCAGTGGGTGAACTAGGACAAAAACCAGCCTCAACCTCAAAATCTTTCATAAAGGCAAGGTTATAGCTGATGCAGAACTAAATTTTGGCAGTCCAATGCTCTGCGGTTTCTTTACCAAAATCCACAAGTGGAATAAACTTCAAGACACTGCAAATCCAAATAATGAGACACAAGAAAAGTGTTTGGCCCACATATTCCAAAGCTTACCCAGGATACTCCAGTCATAAAACACAACCATTGATAAACTCCATCCCAAACACAGGGATAATGATGTCAACGATGAGAGAGTCCGCGCTGATGAGGATGATTATATCCCGCAGATGTCTAGGGCTTCAAAATGTTTTTCACACGCACTGCGTGACATAATTATGAATCTTTGAAAAAAAATTTTTTCACTTTGACTTCAAGTACAAAGGGATAAGGAAATATACCTTGATATCAGATTTTTTTTAATCAAGCCATTAAAAGTATTCAAACACAGAGCGGGGGAGGAGGGATATAGCTCAGTGTCAGAGCGCTTACCTAGCAAGCATATGTAAGGATACAGTTCAATCTCCAGTACCACAAATAAGTAAGTAAATAA
>NW_022900928.1:121888039-121903317 GCF_012274545.1 Fukomys damarensis
TTTTTTTTTTTTTTTTTTTTTTTTTTTTTTTTTTTTTTTTTTGCTGTTAGAAACTCATTGTTCCCTTTGGATAATTTGACAGCTCTTGGGACCACGAGAGAATAAAACTGCAATTACAAAGCAAAGTAGGTGCTATCACTTTTAAAATTTGCTCCTTCGTGCATTTCCTTCACTAGAAATTTCCTTACTTTCTAATAAAAGCATGTCTAAATTGTAATCTGCCCTGATAGTGAATTTGAAGTTGGGTATGTTAGATTGCTAGGGAAATTAACTTTTTAATCCTAATAGGAAAAGTCTATTTCACAAGACTTGTGAAATATAATATACAGAACCCTTAGAGTTTGAAGAATGTTTAAAATACGTAATTGCTATACTGGGTTTTTCTCTTCTAGCCTCTCTCTCTTCTCAGACAGCAACACTTTCATTTTCTTCAAATTCTACAGACATTCTTTAAATCTCAAATATCCAAAATAAATTGTGTAAGTCTTAATATAAATAATTCTGGTGAAATGTACATTGAGCTTATCTTACAGAATGTCATTCTGCAGTTTTACTTTAGCATTTGTTGATTTCAATTTCTTTAATGAGTATACATTTATATTTATGTTAACTTTAAAAACCCTTAGAACAATCACTAAAATAATCATAATACTACTTTGCCTATAAATGAAAAACATCTCTTTCCATTGCAGAGTGGAAAACAGCAAATGTCTCACCATTGCAGAGTTAACGTGTTCTTTCAAAGTGTTCAAATTACTGTAATCAGCAAATGTAACCTCCTGCATAAAGAAAGTTTTAAAAAGTCTGCTTTTGCTACTTTAGAGTGGAAATGTTGTTAAAATATCCAAGATGGCTCAATATTTTAACCTGAAGCATATGTATTTTTGCATTCCCTAAAATGTTTTAATGTTTTTATATAGTTAAACAGAATAACAACACTTCTTCAAATCTCAACTAGCACTTCCCTAAGAAAACATGGGGAAAAAAATAAGTCTAGGAAATCAAACACTCAGATCGAATACTATTCACCACCCCAAATTTGGCAAAGCATTATAAATGCCTGCTGTTTTAAAAGTTATATGGTTGTCTTGCTATTCAAACTATATTAAACAAATTTATGCCATAACTCACAAATTTAACTTCTTACAACCTGTTGGACCTGAATTCACATGGTAGTATAAGTCAGAGTCTGCCTGTGCATATAGAAAGGAGAGTAAAAAATTTAGATTCTTTTGATTCATATGGAGTTACTCAGCAAAAAAAGTTTAACATTGTCTAAAAGTGGCTAAGATCAGATTTCTTCCTTAATCTCAAGGTCACTGCCTTTCTCTGTTATCAAATAAAAACTTTAATTTGCAATTCAAAGTTCAAAATTGCAAAATATGTTATCTGAGTACATGATAATCACTAAAAAAATAAGAAGAAATAAACTTTCATATGGTACATAGTAATGCTTTTAATTCTAGATGTGAAAAGTGATATGGCTTATCTTCCAAATATTCTCATTTTATAGTATTCATCTTCTTTGTTAAAAGATTAGTAAATATCTTATAGAAATACTTGCTTACATGTTTTTCTGTATAAGCCTATGTATAATAAAAAAAACTACAACAAAACTGAGACATAGAAAACAAATACATAAAAAGTGATTATGTAAATTTCATCTTGGATATTTTATATGCACTAAAATTTCCTCAAAACAAAGAAACAAATTTCTAGAATGCATTTCGCATGGTTAATTTTATGATCCAGTCTTTGCAGCAAAGGTTTGAAATATTTGAATAAATTTTTGTCTATTTTCAGAATATACAGTGAAGAAGTCTAGAAGTTGTAGACATATGAAATAATTCTTTTGAAATAATGTTCATCCACAAATGTAAAATAATAGGGGATAAAGCTTACTAAAATCACCTCTTACTAGGATATTTTGCCTTGAGATGTTTTCAATATAAAATAATATTTTTTACATTCTCTGTGAGTTTCTAAAATGTTCACAGCAAAGGAGTCAAAAAATCAAATAAAATTTTCAGATTTGAAATAATCTCTTGTTTAATCTTTACAAAGTTTCTCCCAATTTTTGTTTTGTGTAGAAATTTTTAACTGACTTAAGTATGAGTTTTGAAAATGTGTGCGTACTTTAACACAGAAGTTTAAAAAAAAATTTTTTTTTACCTGATTCAGTTTTTTTACAACTGCCAAGTATGAGATAAGAGGAAGTTTGTTAAAGTTTAAGATATGTCTTAGAGTCAGCTGAAGTGAATGCACCATTCTCTGAGTCTCTCTTCAAGCCCAGACAGTTTCTAGTATTGGTCAGTGACCAGAGATCCCTGCATCCCTTATTTAGGGACAGATGATTTGAAAGAGGAAATGTGACCATCTTGCATAAGGTTCTCTAACTTTTCCACACACACAGAATCATGTGCAATCAAGTTAAGGTCACACTCCAGGCCTTTCTAGCCTCAGTTTTGACAGGAAGTGCAAGGAAACCATTCCCCCGGTGGATGGTGTAGAGAAGTGTGGCCACCTGTGTGACTGGATGGAAATGTAATTTCCAGTTGCCACCATCCTCTTCCAGCACCTAAAGGCATCCTGCCCCCCACCAAAAGTAGGAGTCCTTCACTTAAGACATCAAGTGACCAAAGCCCTTTCCGGCCTGGCTGCCTTCAGCCCCACTGTGTCTTCACACAGCTATCTGGGGTTGCGAAGAGTGAGGAGACCAGGACGTGCCCTTGGCCAACACAGCCTTCCAGAGCTGTGCCACCACAGCCTGCACCTCGCCCAGTATTTTTGTCAGAAGAGGACATATGAGGTCCAGAAAGAGAAAGCAAACTGATCCCAGAAACATGTTCAAAGAGAAACAGGAAGCACGTGAAAATTGCCTCAATGTCACCTTGACAGTGAGACCATTAGGGCCCCCCCCAAATGAAGGGCTTTGCCCTCCTGCCCTTATCTAGTGAGTCTGTGCCTGATCTTCTTCCTAGGAGTGAGCCCAAGATTTCCTTAAGGGGCTCCTGACCAGGGCCAAGGATGCTACGAAGGATAACAATCTCAAAGGTAAACTGCCTGACCCAGACTTTGGCTCCCTAAGTAAACAAGATAAGGCACAAGAAATGAGGAACACCCTGGAAAAACTCAAGTCTGAGACTTAGCCATGGTGCTGTCCTTACTCTGCTCTTACACACAGCCTTGCCAGACATACACTCCACAGACAGAAGTGTGCCATCTCTCCTCACCTCTGCAGACCAAGGACAACAACAGATGCTGTTCCATGGGCCCCAAAGCATCTCCAACTTAGGGGGCTCCTCTTGAGATAGAAATACCATCATATCTTAATTTTGCAACATGTACAAAAGTCAAAAATGAAACAAAGATGTCATCAGGGCCACTCCCCAAGCCTGGAACAGGCCTCCCGGAGGTGCAGTTGCACAGGTTCCTCGGTGGTAGGATGGTCCACCTCTGACAGCGGCCCCCTTAGGCAGATGTGGGCCTTTTTTAGATACCTGCCTCCACTGTTGTAATGTAATAGTCATAAGACACCCATCAAGGCTGAGTGGACCTGGAGTCCAGTAGGAACTCACAATCATGTAAATAGTCCACAAACACAAGAAGCCATTGATAACCTGTTGTAGTAGGTGGGATAAATCCTGCTGTCCCACTGAAAGTCTGGTGACTTACATCCGAGGATGTTTCTCTGCAGTTCTCCAGGGCCTCAGGACCCAGAGTTTAGGAGGCTCAGTGGACTTCAGTCTCTGGTCTTTCCATACCAGAAGCCTTCTCAATGAGTAAATCCAAGATGGACGCCTCTGGGGTCCCAGATCGCCCATGGACAGCCTCATCTTTTCAGACCTCTGACAACTATCCTGGAGCTACTAGAAGTATGAGAGCGCAGGTCAGAGCTCTGCCTCTTGGGAAGTTTTGAGCGAGGAGACAAAATGAGCCCCGCAGTGCCTTCCCTGTCTTGGCTTTGGGCCAGAAAGACTCTTCATGCCTTTCTATGGCCCTGCTCTTTGCCAGAGAGCACAAAAGACACAAGCCAAAGGTCTCTCCCCAAAGAATTAAGGGAAACTCACCTGTGCTGGAGGATGCCGGGACCCAGCCTGGCACTGCTTCCTCCGGGACAGCTGAATAGGCATCGTGTTCCCACAGGTCCTGCTTGGCCACAAGCATAGCCTACTGTCAGAAGTAATCCTGTCCAAAGTGAAGGCAAGATCTGCCAGGCTGTGACCTGGGGGCATTGGGAGCCTCTCTTCCTTATCCCAGCAAAGCTTTCCTCGCAGGGTCCTAAAATCCCTGCCATCAGGAATCCTTTCCTCCAAGCTGAGCTGTCAGTCTGCAGGATCCCTTTGGAAAGTGCTCACACCTCTGGATAGGTCTCTGTTTAATGAGGTGGAGCTGGGTGGAAGTGTCGGCCCTGTGTTATGCTGTGTGTGCCTGGGCTTCCATGTGTCTGCATGTGGAGTGGAGGCACCCAGAGAGGGCAAGGCAGGAGGATGCAGAAGGCCATCCTACAAGGTAGCTGTGGAAAGAAAGTGGGGAAAACCTTTCCCAAGGAGGACTGCAGGGGTAAGGGGATTTTCACACATGCTTGCAAAAGGGCTAAATTTGCTTCCCATGAAGAATAGTTCAAGTGACTGTGCTTCTATTTTTTCCTAGTTTTTCCAAAAGGGTTTTCCAAGTACCAGATATTTCAATGTGAAAGATAGTCATTGCCTCTCCTAATGAATTTAATTTGGGTTTTTCATTTTTTAAAACACAGAAAAAATATATGGGGGGGAAATCATTAGTTTAAACTAGTAACATTAAATTATAGCAATTCAATAAAAATAATGAAAGTTAGCCAAGAAAGATTCAGACCAAATTCAGTTCTGTCATTTGTATTTTGCAATAAAGAAATTATTCTTGTCCTTATCTGACCAAGGTATACGTAGGTGCCTCACTAAAAATAGAAGCTCTGGACAATGGCTTAGGTTCAATTTTCCTAAAAGGGACAACCCACAATGTGACAAGGCTCTGACAAGTACTAAGTACCTGCTGTGACCTACACAAGAGCTACAGTCCCCTACTCTCTGCTGACCACTTACATGGCCCAACCAGCAATTGGCTTTTGTTCAGAAATGCTCCAACAGATCAGCGGGCATTGCTCACAGGCAAGGAGAAGGCACAGAGGAGCCAAAGTCCATAAAGGGCACTGACAAAAGCCCAGAAACTGAATCTCCTGAGTTTCCATCCCTGCCTTCAACCAGTATCCTACAGCCTAAGACAGATTTGCCCAATACCCTGGCATCCTTCTGGCCCCTGCACATGATTGCAGTTTCTGACCTGATATTACATCCCAAGTCTTCCATTTGCCTTTTTCTTCCAGACAAAACCTCAGCAAGTATTCAGAGCTTGGCAGGCCCTGTGACCACAAGCAGACGTTGGCTTCTAGTAAGAAACTATAGAAGTTGCCTTTCTACTGCCCTCCAGTAAATGAGTGTTCTGCATACACATGCCATGGATGTGCCCAGTCTGCCTAAAAACCAAGCACCTAGAAAGCTTCCATGCTGGATAAGTTCCCAAGTCATATTTTTCCCGAGAAGACTGCTCTGCCTCCGGAGGCACTGTGAGGAGACCTTCATTTATTTGCTCCACGTCCAGAAATGGGTTCCTGGCACCTTTTAAAAGGTTTGAGAAGATGTTAGAAACCCAGAACTCTCCAAAATAGGACCAATACTTCCAGACACTGGGTTCCTATTTACCTGGGAATTGTGAATGGAAAATTGAAGCATTTCCCCCAGATGAATTCATGAATTGCTTCCTATTTTACTTCTTGTTTTGTTGTGCTTTGTTTTTCAGGGTGGGGATGAACTTGGAGCACTTGTACATGCTAAGCAAGTGCTCTCCCACTGAGCTACCTCCCTCCGCATCTCCTCCTATTTCAGAGAAATTCATTTGAAGCAGCTCTCCGACCAAACACCTGCTCTCCGACCTTAGGCCAGTTCCCTAGAGAGCAGCTCTGTTGGCCATCCCCCTTTACCTGTACAGGTAACAGCAATGCAGCCGGGTGTCATGAGTCCAAAGTTAGGTCACTCTACTAACTGTGGCCTAGTAGTAATTTACTCTCTGTTGTCTAAATTTCTGTTGAGAACATCACAATAACGTGACAAATGCCATACAAATTTTCTTCTTTGGGATTAACCCCTTCAAGCCCTTTCTTCCTATGTGTAAAGCTGGATATATTTACAGGTAGTAATCAGACCCCGCAAATTATGGGCCTGATTCAATCCAAATTATGCACAGAGCTGGGAGAAAGAGAAAAAAAGCTGCTTTTGATTCTCAGCTCTTTGCAGATGCTCATAACACCAGGCCTGTTTACATCCCTTAACTGACTCCTTCAGGTTTCCATAAGCAAGTCAGACAGAAAGCAGGAAGGGTACACAGGGAACCTAGCTAGAAGTCTTCTAGCTAAGCAGAAACAAAAGCTCTAGCATTAAGAAAATGCACGTAAACATTATGTACCACCCAGATGTACTAAGAAACTAAAATTTTAAAAAAGAAAGAAAACACACCTCCCCAGCACCAAAAAAGGGGGAAGGGAAAGGAAGGGAAGGGAAGGGAAGGGAAGGGAAGGGAAGGGAAAAGTGAGGGGGGAGAGAAGAGGAGTGAAGAGGGAGGGGAGGAGAGGGAAGAAAAGAGAGCACACACCTTCCTGCCTCTGGCCTAGCCAACTGGCAGATGCTGGGTATTCTGGGGCAGCCACAAAACACTCAAGAAAGAAGGCTTATTTTTGTTTTGTTTTGCTTTTGTTATTTTTAAAATCAAATTAAGATTTTTATTTCCAAAACTTAGTCCTGAGCCCTTAATTCGCTCTCCTGTTTCGGAACAGCCTATTCCTAAGGATAAATGACTTGAAACTTGTGTCGTACAATATTTATTTGGCACCCACATCTCCTGTTTCTTCAGAAGGGTGTGGAGAGGCTTGTTTTTCTCAGGTGGTTGGATCGCAATTGTTTCTGACTCACTTCAGACTGTGACTGGAAAGTTAGGTAAGCCTGGTACTCAGCAGTAACAACAAATGAATTCCGGAGCATCATATTTAAAGGAAAATACACTAAAATGATTTGAGGAAGGCAAGGTATTTGAAAAAATATAAAACATCTTTTGTGCATAGAAGGGAATGGATATATACTCCCTAAAATTTTGTAACATTAAAAATCAACCATTACCAAACTCAAGAAACCCCTAGAATATCAGGGCAGCACTTCTAAAATAAATTAAAAATAAAAGACTGTGTTTTATTATTTACTAGTTCAATCATAACTGTGTGATTTTAGAAGATAATTTCTCCTGTATAACTAACAATCAGGATAAGTTGCCTCTAAATTGTTTTAAAACTATCCATAATGTCTCCAGTACAAAAAGAAGAGCAAGACTATTTTTGATGGGAGTGAAATTAAATGAATAGCAAACAACAACAAAAGAAGAAGAAAAGGGAACTAATAAGTAGGGAAAAAAACTTCTTCCTTAGATTTAGAAAATGTTTCATGTGGGGTCAGGGATGTAGCTCAGTGGCACCATGACTGCCTCACAAATGCAAGGTCCTGAGTTCGATCCCTGGTAAAAGAAGAAGGCGGGTGGGGTGGGGGGAGGAGAAAATGTTTCATTTGGAGAAACGAAAGTATATTGGAGGCATTTCCAAAGCAGCGACTGTTAGTGAAATTACTGTGAGTAGTAATTCGAAACTCCTGCTTACTACAGTGGTATGGCAAAGTGTCTTGTTTTTCTGGTGCAGGTTCCTGAAGGCAAACATACTTTAGCACCAAGCTTTTCAACTATTCCACCATTTGTTCTCAGTGCAAAGCCCAAAGTCTTCCAAAGCTACCAAAATTACAAATATCCATCCCTTTATTTTACAAATAAACTCACACATGTGCCAAATGGTCTTGTTGAATGGAAAACACTCTAAATGTTGTGAGATAAATCATTGTTTGACAAAGCAATGGAATACTATGCTGCTATACAGATGAGGCTGAAGGAAACCATCAGGCTCCGCTGAAGAATAACGGCTGAGCTATAATCTAAAGTAAATTTTTAAAAGGTCAGAAAGACACACAATATTTTATGCAGTCAGCTTCCATTTCTGCAAAAGGTGAGAATTTCATTATTTTATTTTGATTTGTTTATTTTGGTACTGAGGATTGAATCCAAGGGCTCTATAGCCCCAGCCCCTGAGAGTGTTTTAAATGAGGGAGAGAGAGAAATGAAGTTGCATGCTTATGCACAGCTCCAGAAAGACACGACCCTGGGAACTTCACCAGTGGACAGAAGTGGGAGGGAAACTTTCCACCATACCTTCATTTACATCTTAGCGATTTATTAATCCAGGAGTCCCCTCGCATCTGAAAGCCTTCTGGGGGCCAGGACTGTCCAGAAGGAAGGCTCCGAGCTCTCCAGCGCATTTTTATCAATTCACTGGGGGCTGGCCGGCCAAGGAGCCCCGGCTGCCTGCTGCGACGCCTAAGCCGCAACAGCTGCATAAACTGGCTGTGCCCCTGCCTGACCTATTTCGGAGACAGGTCAGACCAGTGCATGTGCGGATAAGAAAACAACCTTCCTTGCAGCCACTGATCCCACTGTCAAGCTGCTCTGGCAGGAGCAAGATGCGGGGAAGAGCTCCTCAGCCCCCCGGAGCCTCGGGAGCTGAACTGCTTTCTTTTCACCCTTGCCTCGCACCTCAGTAACACAGAGCCCCTACGCTTTGGGGGGTAAAGGATGGAATGGATCTGGGGTTGACTAGATGGAAGTCAAGTGGAAAATTCATTGAAATTTCCTCTGTACTCGAAGGAGAGTTATTTGGGAAAGTTTTCTCAAAATTTCTGAGCTCTAGTTTTAAAGAAAAGGGAATTAAGGAGACTCGTGCATGTGGAAAGAACACACAAAGTCTCCTAGGCGGAGGTGCGAAGACATGTAAGAGTTACAGGGCAGGCTGCTGAGGGGACTAATGAGAAACAGGGAGGGGGTCACACCACTGTCACAGTGAAAGGGTTTCAGGAGTAAGAATGTATGTGAGACCCATTTCCAAAAAGCAATTTGCCAGTCTTTGACCTGGGGGAAAAAAGTGTGCAGAAACCAAAGAAAAGTTAGATTTGAAGGGGTCTTGCCAAAGCCAAGCTAATCCAAGAGAGAAACACAATCTTGACAGACCAGGATGAAAAATGATTAAGAAATATCCTCTGACATTTCAGTGAGCAGTTTTAGAATTTTATTATTTTTTCGTATGTATTATATCAGTGAAGTTCTCTACATTAGTAGTTGCTTAGAAACTCATTTTTTTGGTTTGGTGAAAATGCACTTTGTGGGGTGTGTGAGTGTGTTTGCACACGCACTTGTGTGTGTGCATTGGTTTGGTTTGGTCTTCATTGTTACTGCTAAGCCCTGAATTAAGCTTTTATCTGCCCTTGGGCAGAGCCCATCTGCTCGTTTGTAGGCTGGGCACTTTCTGAGTGTTCAGAGATTCCCCCCAGTCCCAAGACTGAGTTTTTGAAACTATATTTGTAATTTCCATGTGACATGAATTTTCTCATTTTGTTCTCAAAGAGCCCCATGAAGTTCTTGTGATGTACCCCATCTTTCAGATGTCATAACTGAAGTTCAAAAGGTCACACCTGAAAAGTGCCCAGTCTCAATTCCAGAGCAAAACTGGGGACGTAACAATGGGCCATTTTTACCATCTGTACTGTGTGCTTCTATGGCAAGAAAGGACACGGAAAAGTACTTTGGGGTGTGTTTGAATCAGGCAGAACAAGAAACACTCATTGCTCTAGTCACCCTAAAAATGGCCAATTGAGGGTTCAGAGAGGTGAAACCTATTGCTTTTGTTATAATAAAATGAATGGGAACAATTAATTTTCTTTAGTATAAGCTAAGCTCCACTTGATATTGATGATAATACGGACATACACATAGACACACATGTCCACCTAACCTTTGGCTAAAATTTTCTAATTCATAATAATAAAATATAATGTTGAATTTTAAATTATATGTTTGAACCTGGGGATGTAGTTCAGTGATAGAATGCATGTGTAAGGCCTTGAGTTTAATCCCAAGTACTATGATAAATAAATAAAATTATTAAAGACGTACTATGGGGTCAGGGATTTGGCTCAGCGGTTGCACCGCCTGCCTTGCAAGTGCAAGGGCCCGAGTTCGATACCCGGCACCCACACACAAAAAAAGACAGGTACTATATCTATACTAGAATTGACAAAAAAATAAAATAAAGCGGATATTGGTGGCTGTAGTTTTTGTAACTGTAAAAAGTATAAAACACAAACATAACCTTTCTGTTATAAATGCAAATGAGTATGTGACTACAGCAGCATTTACTGTGAAAGTACACAATAAACGAAATAAGCGCTGTATTGCAATGTAAAATACATGGCCGCTAACTAACTTTCTTAATTGTTCTACCCTAACTTCTTATTGCATCCATTTGATATAAAACCAAATGCATTTCATTGTTTCCAGGAATATGCCACCTAAAAAATTATAGAATTTTTTTTAAAATTCTATGTTTAAATCTCCATAAAGCCATACTATTTGAATTCTCAATGTGATCTTGTAAATCGTTAAATGCTGAAAATCAGCAGTACTTCCTCTCCCTGGAGGCTGTGTTGATGATTTGGGAACAGTCTTCCTTCCTCGTCCGAAAACATTTTGATCCATTACTTTTTAAATGGAATCTGTTGAATTAGGATGAGTGGGGCTCCTAGAATCCAGAGTTGAAATTAATATACTATTTAGATTCAGTAAAACTGGCCAGCAAAAAATGACATAAGTTCAGTCAAGAATTTCTGAAGTGGTTTTAAGGACACCAACATAAAACTCCTTTGACACTGCTTTACTAGAGAAGGATACTTCTCAATTACTAAAGTAGGAAAATGACATAAAAAAATTAGAGGACTTTGATCAAGTTGCTCTACTCCAAGGAAAAAGTGTTTCACTTTATTTTGTTTTATGTAAAATCCTGCTGCTAAATTTAAAATGCTACAAACTTTTCTGCATGCCATGCGCAAGGTGAAATGATTTCTCAAGAGTTTCCTATAGAAGAAAAGTGCATCAAATTAGATTCTAAATTACACACTGATGCTCTTTATTAAAATGTAATTTCTTTTTAAAGAGAAGTGATTATTTCTAGGACAGAAATCAACCTAAGTGTTTCTTAGTTTATATGAGGAAAAAGGGGAGGAAATGAGACATTGAGAGAAAGAATGCATAAACCTATTTAATTATTCTCAACAACTGCACCTTGCGATTTTGCTGTTTTCCTTTGATAGCAGTGAACTTCCTAACTCATCTCATTTAAATGGATATTTTGTAATATTAGTGAACATTTTGATAACTGTGCATGTCCCAAATACAAACTGGAAATTATATGTACTCTTTTTATTTATCTCAGCACCAATAATTGGTGTGTGTGGGGGGGGTGCTTCCTTAGAGGATAGAAGTCTTGATTCCAGGCAAAACCACCAGAGCTCAACACTGTAGGGTAGCAAAACTAAAAGCTAAGTTATGTATACTGTACTGAAGATTGGTGTGAATGGGGCCAAAAAATATTTCCTCACAGGGCAAGGGATGGCTGTACAATGAGTCTATTCCTACTTTGGTGCTGGGGAAAAAGAATGGTGAAGTCTGAAGTTCTCTTTCACTTTCTCTACATTCTTTGGAAATCACAGCTACCCACCTAAGGCAGCCAGTTCTAGGGTCAGCAATTTTGTCTTGATACTAAGATCAGGCTCAGCTTGGAGGTGGGGTCTGCTGTCACCCTTGCAGCATGTAAACACATAGCCTAATACTCAAGGGGTGAAAGTTATCTTAACCCCCATGTGTATATAAAGTATTCATGTACATGTGAAATATGCAACAAAGAATTCTCCAAGGCTGGGTCTGCACCCAGAACAGCAGATCCTGGCTGATACTAGCTTCCAGCTTAATTTATTTCAACAATTATTTCATACTGTGATGATCGAAACTAAACATTTTATATCACAGAGCATTTGAAGATAGATGAGTTATTAATTAACTGGGAGATTGTAATAAAAATATTGTAAAATATCCACCCATGAGCCTGCACTGGATGTCAAGACTCAGCTTGTCCAAGATCAAGCAGGAAAAAGTAGAAAGCAAAATAAAATAAATTCTGGCCACAGTCATTTAATACTGAAAGGGGGATTCAAAACACCCAATACACAGTCAGATCTATGATCCATAGTTAAATATCCAAAGCCTGAATCTGGCATAAATTTTAGAACCTCAGAGTGATTTGTTGAAATTTGCAAATTAAGCACAGAGATGGCATTTCCAGAAGAACCCTTGAAAGAATGTTTTGCTCTCATAAAAAAGAAAAAACAATCCACATATATTGAATTCTTAAACAAACAAATGTCTACTAGTTCATCTAAAAAACAACAACCAAAATAGTAATCAAGTCATTCAAGGAAGTATTTTTCCTAGCATTCAGCAACTGAGTACGAAATGGGGACGGGGGGCACTCTGCTAGTACCTCAAATTTTGATGACTGTAGAAAAGTACAATCCATGGGACAAATAAACCTTTACATAATGGATAATTGTTACCGATCGATTTATAGATAAACTCCAAGGGTGCACAAAGTCTACACACAAACAAATGAACACATATCTACTCTGATATTATGGGGGTGGGGTTAAAATGTACAGGAGATCATATAACCATCTGCAAACACAAAAATTATGAAAACATATGTAGAGATATATAGTCAATATAAATTCCAGTTTCCTGTGCATTTAAATGATTCTCTGCTACTTTTATGTAAAAACCGACAGCTTTCTTCTATATCATTCCAGGTTGGAAGGAAACTAAAGAAACTTCTATATTTAGAAATTTAGCAAGGCCAATAATAAAACCCATGCCTTCTCCCCACAAATGAGTATCGATTTGTGATAGAGTCACCAACTTAGCCTCAGTTCTAAACAAGAAATCACCATAGGATAATTAAAAACACCCCATGAGTCTTCTCTACAAGCCAACAGTATGTAACTGGTTTCAGTTCCTATTTCTTAAAGAGAATTTGGTCAATTCCTCCTTAGAGGTTTCAGAGGAAAAGGGGGATTTTCTGAGACAGATAAATTGAAATGATCCTGCTTTGATCTCTGTGGTTAAGAATCCCCCACAATAGAAGATGGCTACTGAGAGGCCCTGCTCCCGGCCTTTTAATGCGGGACAATGGTATCAACAAACAGCTACTTAATCAATATTTGGCCAGAGTCGCTGAAAACTTCCTTTTAGATTTTAATTCCTAGTTGTAAAACCCCAGAGCAGCCAGTGAGATAAGACATTAAACTGACTGCTTAATTGGCTTTTAGTGTCTTGCTACTTATATATGTACATTCTTAATGGTTCTTTAATCTTTATTTACCCGCATTAAGTAAGTTGCCTGTCAGAGAATCCCACAGAACTTTCTGGATCCCAGGTGAAGCCAAACTCTCTCTAGCCATTATAGATGCTGTTGAGTATCTAATTTTTATTGGCCATTATTTAAAGATTAAATCTCATGGTTAGGAACAATATTTGCTCTGTGCTTTAAAAAACTCACATATCTGCGGATGCTGAAGACATCCGGGTTTAGGGCAATGCTTTCATTCACGTTACATATTTCCCCTTATTCCACTGGCCTGAACCGGGGGGCACTTGGTGGTTCTGCTTCACCACCCCAGTGGGTTTTATTGCACAGCCCCGGGGACTCTTAAATGACCCTTTAGTAATCATTACACACTTCAAGCTCCTACCTCCCGTTCTGGGGCTATCAACAATCACATCAAACCCCCAAAATAAACATGTGATTTCAAGCATTAATTAGAAAATCTGCATGTTTCCAATAAGGCTATAAAGTATACAGCGGTCAACCAAGTCAAACAAACAAGCAAAAAAGAAAAATGCTACGAACCCAGCAGACTTTGGTGTTTCTCTTCACAGTGTTCCAGCAGAGAAATCCTTAGTGCTACATTGGGGGTGGGGGTGCGGACAAACGAATAAACAAAAACCAGCATAGTATGCTGATTTAATTCAAGTTCTGGTATCTCTGATACTTTTTTTAAAAAAATAGGGGTTATTTCCTTGTTGAGTGTTGTAAGGGCATCGAAAAATATAAAATAGATCCCAAAGTACAGAGACGATGATGCGGTCAAATTCCTGATTCTAACAAATGGAGTGGGTGGTCTGTCTTCTTTAATAAAGTTTCGATGCCACTAATCTATGACCCCACGCCCCATTATTTTAATCTGTGGGAAACTTCGTCCTCGGCTGTCCAGGACCTCAGTCTTACCACAAAATTCCTCTCCTTGATAACTTGGGGAAACAAATGGGCTCGCTCTTCCCTCAGTGACAGCACAAGCTTAGAGACAAAACGCTCTTTTCACGCACCCACCGGAAATGAAATATCCCAAGGACTTCAAAACTTTGTTTAACTGGCTTATATTTTTAAAGAGATGAAGTCGTTCGTCCGGGTTAATTTTAGAAAAGCTCGGAGGCAGACAACCAAAATGGGCTCAAGCAAAGCATTTGTCACTTTTACTTTCTCAAACTGAAAAAACAAACAAACAAACAAAAACACTCTTCGACAATGTCCAATTGGAGTGAAAGATAGGAACGGGATACAAACCCAGAAACAGCCCATGCTTGAAGCCTCTCCGCTTAACCTTTGAAACTGTTGCAAACCTCCCACGCTCACTTGTGATTTCTAAAGGGAGGGGAGTTCGCAGGAAAGTGTATCTCCAGTCCCAATCTAAACATCAATTTGGCAATCTGGCCTCTTTCCCCTCGCACCCTCGAACTGCCACTTCAAAGCCGCTACAACAAGTCAGTAATTGTAACGATGCATCTAAATATTGAAACGAGAGTCTTGCAGGCGCGTGTCCATTTATAGTCTTCATCTGTCCTCTAATTCTATTACAGCACGAAGCAAAAATATTGCCCAAAACTCACAAACAGGAAAAGCGTCACCCTGGGGGGAGGAGGGGAGGAGGAGATGAAGAAGGAGCAGTTTCTATTGATTAGTCACCGCTTTTGTGTTAAGGGCTTTCTTTAAAATAAGAAAAAAAAATGGGGGGGGAGGCTGCAGAAATTTCACTAATGTGAGCCTCAGGCAAGGGAGAAAAAAAAGGAGAAGGGGGAGGCGGGCTGTGTCTAGATGAAAGTGAGGAGGACATAAAGGGGGCAATTGAGTCGGCTGCAGCCCGGCGAGCTAAGCTGCGAGCAGG
>NW_022900928.1:121903487-121928311 GCF_012274545.1 Fukomys damarensis
TGGGCCGGGGCTTGGCTTCTCCGGGCGCTCCTGCTCCGATCTCGGTGCCGCCGGGGACAGGGGTGGGAGGAGTTGGGTGATCCAGGGCCTGCGGACCCTCTCCCTTCACCGCGGGGACGGGGGACCCCGTGAGGGCGCACAGCGCTTAGCGTCCGGGAGCGCCCGCAGCGGAGCACCTGGTACCTCCAAGCTGCGCAGCTCTCGGATTGGGCAAGGAGAAGGGAAAGTTGGGAAGGCACAAAGGATCGGAGAGGAAAAGGGGAAAAACTCTGGAGAGAACGTGGGCGGGTTCTCGGGGTGCCCTCCTCCCTGCGTCCTAGAGCCCACCAAGCAGACCTCGGCCCTAGAGGTCCCCGAGCTAGCCAGTCTCCGCCGCACCCCCCGGGCTGCAGCCTCTGGCGGCGAGAGCACCTCGCAGTGTCGGGACACCCCAAGTATCTCCTCCATCAGCCTCTCCCTCCCCCTCCGGCAGGGCTCTGAGAGCCCTTTCTCAACGTTCATTCTATTTTACAAGCGAGCCGCGCGGGGCAACCAGAGACTTTTGATGCCGGAACAACAGGCGAATTTTTGAGGTTTCTAAACTTCATACTCCGTCTCTGTCTGTCCTTTCTCTGGGCCCCTTTGGCGCTGCGGTGCTCATCCGGAAAAAGAGCTGGAGGCGCTGAAGAGACTCTTATTCCGCATCTTCCTTGACAACCCGAAATTAAATCAGGCTTCGGCCTCTGAGGAGTGTGTGCGTGTGTGTGTGTGTGTGTGTGTGTGTGTGTGTGTGTGTGTGTGTGTGTTTTCAACGGCACAGCCCCCACTGCGGAGAATACTCTGATTTTAAAATGGTAGCAATTGCCCGTGAATGGCAGCCGGCCCAGCTAGAAAGCCCAAAAGACTAGAAACATTTTGTAGGTGAAATGGCCACTTTTTCCACGCTGGAGAGTCCATAAAACTTCCTGGCGCAGCAGCTATTGGGGCTCATTGAATAATTCATCCCTCATTGCAAGCCCATAATGTCTATTCTGGCCCCTTTGTGGGGCTGTTTTCTCTTCTTTTCTCCTTGAATTATAAAAAGGTTGCCTGCCTTTGTTCACATCAAGCTGCTCCGAGCTGCAGCTTTGTCTGGGCCGAGCTAAAGTGTGAGTTTCAATGGACTCTCCAGGCTTTGTCTCCCAAGTTCATCTCCAAGTGTAGATTGTGTAGAGAAGGCCTGCTTTGTAAAAGCTGGAAAAGTTGTACAAATGTTTGACCAGCTCATTTGGGACGTTTTGTCTCCTGGGCCTGGGTTGCCCGTGCTATGAGGGAGCGGCTAGAGCAGCCGGCAAGTGCCTCCAGCAACAAGTAGCAAAGCCAGGGTCCGGCAAGCCTCTCCAACTCTGGGCGCCTCTCTGCACTGCCTTGTTTCTCGAAGGGCTGTTTAGTTTGGGGCTGCCTTACTTTCCTCCCACCCCAACAGCTCTGTGCTCCACCTCCAGCTGGGGTAAAAGCAGAGGTGTCTTCTCAGAGACTAGGGTGGAAAACCAAACAGAGGGGCTTAGATTTAGTCCTCGAAGTCTCCTGTTATAAAGTAGGGTGGGGGAGCAAGAGCACATGATATCACCCTGCTGCTGGACCTCTTCTGTTTGGAGTGGCTTTTGTTTCTGCTTTTTTTTTTTTTCAATTTCATGTTTTTATTCAAAGTGCTGGGTGTTGATCCCAGATGTGCTATGTGAGCACTTCACCACTGAGCTAGACCCTTAGCCCTGCGGTGAATTTTCTTGACTGCTTGGGTGCCCCAAGAGCTTAGACTCTTTGGTTGATTCCAGAAATCAGCCATTTGGATTTGTAACATTCAAATCTAGATGTTCCTTGTGCTGAGATTTTGCGCTGGTTTGTAAGCAGTTGCTGTGGAAGGCCAGCAGCTGCCCTAGGGTTGGACAATGAAAGGGTAGAGGAAGTGACCAACTTTCTGACCCAAGTGTCACCCCAGATGTGGCCCTGGTGAGAGCACAGATCCCACTGGTCACAGTAAGTGACCCCTCCAAGCCCTCTTGGAGGTTCACCTGACCCTCTGGGACAACTTCTAAAACACAACTGAACCCAAAGAAGTACCATGCCAGGGAACTCCAGGTGTAGGCAGGGCACCCGGTCCCTCCTGTCCAGCTGAAAAAACGCAACCACTGACTACAGGCAAGGCTAAAAACGTTGAGACCAGCTCTGCCCTTCTGCTGTAGCAATGCTCTTTTCCTAGTTCATCTCTCAAAGCATTGCCCTTCCCTCCCCTCTTGCTGTTCAAAGATGACTCCAAGCAGCAGGTAAAAGGGAAGCTGGCTGCACTTCTTGCTCCCCTAGGGGGGGATTTTCTACGGGTGTTGACAGGCCACAGCCAACCTGGAGTGGGTGGTCCACATCCCTGAGGGGTGGGGGTACCGGCGGTGCTAAGGACCCAAGAACACAGATCCCTTTGACTTGTTGCAATCCAGGGCTTCGATTCCCAGATACATGCAAGTTAAACCCATCACACTTGAAAACCAACTTAAATCAAAAACAGCCAACTTACACATGCACAGAGACACATGCAAACGTAAAAACAGACACACAGACACTTTCTTAAGGCAGATGTGGGGCAAGCTCAGGTGATCTCACTCTCTTCTCTCTCTCTCCCTCTCTCTCCCTCCCTCTCTCTCTCTCTCTCTCTCTCTCTCTCTCTCTCTCTCTCTCTCTCTCTCTCTCTCTCTCTCTCTCTCTCTCTCATCTCTCCTTGCCTCTCAAAAACTTTGGCTTTTCCTGAGGGCACACAAAAGCTACTTCAAGCTTAGAGCCCTAAATATCCTCTCTCCGTGGTCCTCACCCATACCACTCGAGACCAGTTGTACAAGCGCGCACACACACACACGCAGTTCCCACTACCTTAGAGCATAATTAGGGACTCCAAGTGGTACTGGAAAAAGATTTACAAAATTTTCAAATTAGAATAGGGAAGATTTTTGTTTAAGTAGGGAGCCCTCTCCATTCTTTGGCTTGAAAACGCCGACCAAGCGCAGCAGCTGTGAGAGGAAGATCGGAACCAAGCCGGGCCTGGGCGGCCATCCGCCCCGACGTAGCCCAGCGCCGCCGCTTACCTCGCTCACTCAGGATGCCGTCGATACTGTGTTTCGCCTTTTTCTCGCTTTCCTCGGCCTCCTTCCTCTCCAGATCCGCCTCTTCGTCCTCGCCTTTCCCGAATTTACTCCTCAGGATGCGGCTGATGGAACTCACTGGGGGCAAGGGAAGGAAGGGAGCGCACCCGATTGAACCCCAAACCTCCTGCTGCAGAGCCAGGACCTCTCACCCTCCCAGTCAACCCCCACCACCCTTTCGGGATCCTCTCGGTGCAGCAAAACGAGTGTGAACGCGCCTCCAACTTAGGGCCCAGAAACGCCATCTCGTCAGGGTCCTCCCGGCCGGAAGCGGCCCCTTGCCTCACCCGGTACCGGGGCTCTAGGTCTCCAACCAAAGTTTCCTCCTCCAGCCCACCCTGCCCTCTCCCTGTCTCCTGCCTACCTGAAGACAGCTCCCGGTTCCGGGTAAGTGAGGAACCGCGAAGGAACTGTCCCCTCCAAATCAACTTTTGGAGGCTATAAAATAGGGTTTTAATTTCAACTGCAGAATTGCTTCCTATTGTAAAAATCAAAAGGAAAGGCACTCTCCCTCATTTATTTTTTCCAGATTCCAGTGTAGTAAACAAATCCATGCTCTGAAATATATCGTTCTGGAAGAGGGAGGAAAAGGGAGTTTCCTTTTAATTAAAAACAAACTCTCCTGCCGCCCTCACGCTGGCCCTGGGCTGGTCCTTCTCCCTTCTCCTCCCCCAGGCTGCCCGAGCCCCCAAAGGTCCCGGAGACTCGGGGAAAATTGGGGTGATCTGTCACCCTTCCCCCCTTTGAGCACAACGCAAATTCTCCGCTGGCTCAGCCGTCTCCCTCCGCTTGGGGTTACCAAAACATTTGTTTCTCTTTAAAAGGGAACATCAATATTAATAAAGGCTTGGCCTCGCCTCAGCTTCCTGCTCTGCCTCCTCGAGTGAAAGCCTCTTCGGGTTCGGGGAGCTCTCATCAGCGACCTCACAAGCCCTGCACCCTTGGGACGAGCGCCTCACCCTGTGGCCCTTAAGAAATATCTGGTCTGTGCATAACAAGAGCCTTGGCCGAGGCAGACTCTGTAATTGGGGCGATTCTGGCTGGGAAGACCCTGGGGGTGCTGGTCTCGCCTCTGGGAGAAGTCGCTGGGCCTAGTACCTGAGGGCACGGTGTTTCGATCACAGACAGCGTCCTTGAGTAATTTGTCTCTGATTTCCCAGCTGAACATTCCTGGGTTCTCTCTTTTGTATTCCTCAATTTTCTTCTCCACATCAGGCGTTGTTACCTGCTTTAAGAGAACAGGCGGCTGGCGTTGGTTGCCGGTACTCTAGGCCAAGCAAGATGGTGACCCCACTGCCTCTGGGTCTGTCCGGATGCTCCTTGATGAATCTTCTGGGGACTCCCCACCCCCACACAAACCTCTTAGCCAAAGGATCTCAATTCTCCCACTTTAGAAAGAGGCTAGCGGGAAATTATCCCACTCCAGACCAGCCCAGGGACCCCCCACCTGCTCAGATAAATTCAGACAACCCGGTTAAATAAAGAATTATAACATCGAGGGGGTGTGGGTTATTCTTTCTGGTCCCTGGAAATAAGGACAAGTCCTTATGCCCGAATCAACATGAAAATGAAACTAAAAAGGACAAGCTTGAAAGTGGAGCTGAAAAATCAAATTAGATTGGCAACCTGTCCCATGCCAAAGGGGCAACAAGATTGTAGTTCAAGTGAAAAATGACTTTAGATGCAAAAATTTTAGTACCTGTTTGTTTAAAAATTACAGCGAAAAGCAGATACTGTGGATAATTGGAGAGACTGGCTCTTCACCCCCGACCCTACTCACATAAAGAAGTGTTTCCAGAGCTTTAGGTTAAGAAGGGGTTGGGGACGTAGAAGGAGGGATAAGACATGGAAGTCTTCACTTCACTATAACCCTCTTGATTTTGCCCACAGAAACTAGAAAGTCATATTGGCTTCCCCCAAAACAGAAGAAAAGCCAGGCCCTGTGTGAGCCTCTCACGTTAGAAAAACCAAAATAATTTGAGGATAGCACTAAACTGCTTTTTTGAATGGAGTACTCAGGCTCATTACAAAGAAAACTGATCGCCTTGGATTTGTCTCTCAAAGCAGTTTGGATTGGAGATTGAAGGTTAGGAGAGAAACAATTAAAACAACAAAAAGGCTCCTTGGATTCCTTTGGGAAAGAGCAGCACAGGGGATGGGGGCTGGGAAGTCCATTGGGCAGGAAGGAGTAACAGGTAGGCGATTGCAACTCGTGTGATTTCAGTGTTTGTTGAAATAATTTGATGAGTATTTCAGGGCTCCTGGATGCTTAAAAATATTGTTTTTCCTTTGCAAAAGAAGCTGGACATTTCCTGTAGTTCCTCAAGGAGCATCGGCCTCTGGCAGCAGCTGAGTCCACTGCCCCAGGCTACACACACACACACACACACACACACACACACACACACACACACTTTCACAGATTTGAAGAATAGCTCCATGGAAAGCCTCAGCTGGCACCCCTTGCTCCCTGCCCTTTTTTCCCCATCTGGTTCTCTGCAGGCCATTAGGTGGCTGGGCCAAGTCCGGCACTCACCTTGGGCTTGCTGCCGCCAATGGCACCAGGACGGATGGAGCCCGTTTCCTGGTACCTACACAGGATCTTGGAGACACAGCCGTGGGACACGCGCAGCTGGCGGGAGATGACACAGGGCCGAATGCCATGATGGGCCATCTCCACGATCTTGTGGCGGATGTGGTTGGGCAGTGGCCTGCCATTGATAAAGACCCCGCCAAGCTGGTTAACCCGGCCCTGGCCAAGAGGGGTGGATACTGGAAGGAGAAGGCAACAAAGAGAAAGAAGCAAAGGGAAAATCACTTGGGTAGAACAGAAAGCAGCAGGAAGAACCCACCTCGCTTTGCCTTCTTCTGGCCAATTTATATGTGACAGCTCCATCACTGAATCTGCTCCACTTCCAACTTCCAGTCCCAGACCCTCTTTCAATCTCATTTGTTCAAATTATTAAGCAACTCAGGAGCATATGCTCTGGTGTGATGAGAGTAACTGGGGCAAGATAACTTGCTCCAGCTCCAGAGGAACCGTCTTCCCTTGCAAACTGGAAGAAGAGCCTGGGGCGTCTGCGGAGTCTGTCTCATTCTAACATAGGAGCTGGCACCAAACCTTACCCAATGGAGCTGCCCCTGGGGTCTTGGGTGAGCTGACAGCCCCTGGGCTTTCTGTCTGGGCCTTTGCAGCAGCCAAAAGAGAGAGAGGATCTCAAAAGGAGGCACAGGTGGCAATGCCTGTCACCTGTTACACCTTTGAAAAGAGAAAGCAAGAGCAGGAGCGCTGCCTGTGGTCCACCCATGTCCCACTGTGAGGCCGCCAGAATCCCTGCTCTGGCGCCCTATCCAAGGAAATTGTTTGGAGGCCTTGAGAAGAAAATCCAGCTTCCTATCTCCCTGGGATTCCAGGAATCTCCTGGCAGATCCGAAAGGAGCTTTCCAAACTAGTTATAAACACTTCGAGGTTGAGTTTAATGCAACTGTAATTAATAAATAATAATTCAATTCACGATAGCGCGCGCCTCGTTAGCCACCATCCGAAAATTCTTCCCAAACTAACAAGCGTTTCGCAGCCGCGACAATTCTGAGATGCCTCTGGGTGGACTGAGTGTGGAGAAGTTGCTTTCGGCGCTCCCAAGCCGGTTGGCTCCCTTTCTCACCACCGCATCTCCAAAACAACAGGGAAAAGTGGACCCGGCCGGGTGCAGGCCCGGCCTCCGAGCTCTGCGTTCCTTTCTCGGACGCAAAATCAAGTAGGGCCGGGCCCCAACCCTTGCTTCTTGGAGAGGGAGCTGCTGAGGGAAGGGGCTCCTCGGACACCCAGAGTCCGGAGACCCGGGGTACAGCGGGGCGGGCGACTCCGGGCCCAGGATCTGGAGGCGCTGCGGCCCTTGCTTACCTTCCAGCGGGAACCCGCTGCGTGGGTAGTTCTGCCCCGGGCCGGGCCTCATCATTCTGGGCACTGCGCCGGCCAGCGTGGTCATCCTGGGGCAGCTTCGCTCGGAAACTATATCCTGGTGAAGGCGACAAGGACGGGCGACCGCGGCGAGGCGGTGACCCCCAAGAACTCTCCGGAGAGTCAGGAGCTCCTCCTCAAAAGGGCTGGAGAGAGAGGGAGGGACGCGGGGAAGGGGGGCTTCGGTCTGCTAGTCCGGAGGCGGCTGGAGATGGGACCCGGGAAAGGGGCAGGCGGGAGGCCCCGGAGTCCAAGATCCCAAACCCAGGGCGGAAAAGTTGGACGCGATTCTGCGCGAACCGCCCCGCAGCTGCGGGCGCTGGAAAAGGGGGCTCAGGGCGCCACGAGCGGCGGGGAGGGGGCGAGGCTGGAGCGCGGCCTGCGTCTCCTCCCGTCTTGACACCGAGTGCTGGGATCCCGGCTGGGGAGCATTTATTAGTTCTTTCACCCAAAGCTTGGTCAGGAGCCCTGAGCTGCGATTGGCCGACGGGGAGACCGTCCCGGGTGGCGGAGACACGCGCTGATTGGGCGACAGCGGCCACTTTCTCTTCCCATCCCTGACTGCGCCCAGGCCTCCGCCGGCCCCGGCAGGGACCCGAGCTGCGCCCCTTCCCCGAGAGAGAGTGGGGCGGACCCGTGGAGACTGGGAGAGACAGCCCGCGGTGACAAGAGCGGCCGAGGGTGGAGAGGTGGCTCCGTCTCTGCTTCTCACTCGCGGGCTTTCTATTCCTCCGTCTCTCTGCGTCTCCCTAATTTGCGCGTCTCTGCCTTGGACTCCCATTCCGTCAAGGGGTGTCCGTTTCCACCTGTGAGTCTCTCTCCGAATTTCCATCCTCTGCAGGGAGCGTAATTCTTCTAAAAATGCATGGGGAGACCCACAGAAAGCTACTTCCCTTCCCTCTCTGCTCGGTGCCCCTTGGCCCGGGCTTGGTAGGGGCTCCTTTCTGCGGGGTTCTCTCGGGAAGACTCCAGGGGGTGCATAGAATGTTCTTTTGTCTCCTTAATCTTGGAACCGGGTGCGTGGGTTTCTTAGAGCACAGGCAGCTGTGGCTAGACTCTAGGTCTGCTGGTTAAAGTCTTAGGCTGAGGTGGGGGGGGGAGTCGATCTCATTTTCTTGATTTAAAAACTGCTCTGAGAAACTGGGACTCTAAATCTCTGTGTAGAGATCCCCGATGCAGAGATGCATCTATATGTTAAAAGTTTTGACCCGGCTGCGGCGTTTGTTCTCAGGAATTTATTATGGCATTCAGACTAAACTGCTGGAAAAATAAAAGGAGTGAAGCCTTGGCTAGGATTTGAAGTGTCCCCAGCAGGATATGACGCCAGGAGTGTTGTAAAGACTGTCTGTCCTTAGAGAAGGTACCATTGTGCATAGCCTTTTATTTATAACTTGGTAAGTGCCAGCGAACTCGCCTCCTTTACACCCCCGAGTGCCAGCCCTGCGTTCTGCGCTGGGCTTTATTCGCTCAAGTCTATTGAAGGACTGTCACTCCGGGGCCTCGAGGTATTCAGGGCCTTAATCAATCAAAAGGATGAGAATCGGGCAGGTTTTTCCCTTTGAAATAAAGGAAACAATGACTTCTGGCCTTCAAGTTCCCCCTTTTCCTTTTACGATTTTTGAATATTTTCCTGCCCTGGAGTTCTCTACTGCTCTCTCTCTCTCTCTCTCTCTCTCTCTCTGTCTCCCACAACCTCTCCTTTGACACTTTTGATGTGAACTCAGGCCCCAACCCTACTTGCCCACCCCCTAATTAAGACAAACTCGGAAGGCAAGATGGGGAGGGCATAAAGTATAGCTGTTCCACAGTCCACAAGTTGGCCTTTAAGAAAAGCAAAACAAAAATAAAATACTGCCAGGCAGAAAACAGATAAGCTTTCTCCTAGGCATGATGTCAAAAGGCTTAGCTGACCCTAAGAGCAGCTGAAACAGGCCTATGGGACGCCCAAAAAATATCTGGACACCCCCTCTCCATCCATCCACCCTCCCTTGGGGAAGGGCATGTGCATTCGTAGTACGGAGAAGCTGTTTGGAACAGAGCCCCGTTTAACCTAGTTTCATATAAAATGATTCAATTTGTCAGGGGGGAAAATGTTCTCATTTCCTTTTTGAGGACAAAGTAGGAGTCAGCCACCAAAGTCTGTGGCTTTATTTCCTATCTGAAGAGCTAGAACTTTTCCACATTTTCTGCCTTCAAAAGATTGAGAGGGGTGGACAAAGCACTTTGAAGGTAATGCTTGGGGGTGGAGAGAACCTAAAGTGGATTTCAAACAGGCAAACTTCAGGCTCAGCTAAAGGGAACCCCAACACCCAGTAAGTAAGTGAGAGACCACTAGTGCTGGTTTCATTTGTTTTGGGCCCAGGCACGGTCCAGGCTATTCAGTTGTGTTGATCCTGCACTCTCCTGTGGTGTGTTCTCTCTCCCAGGACGCTGAAGACTCCTTCTCCAGTCCTCAGCTCCCTGGGATACTGAGACCATCTGTGGTGTCCATGGGTTCTGGTCCAGGAGTACACTTATAAACCAGCCACCACTTGTTAGGAACATGTAAAACAAGGAGGTGCCCAGATGAGCCTGCGTTAGGGATCTGAAGCTCCTGGATGGAAAGATGATCCATTTTTCTTTTCCTCCTTCCCAGCTTTTCCTCTCCTGACTGCTCAGAGGTTTCTATACAGCCAGAGGATTAGCAGCACTCTTATCCATCAGGAGGGTCCAGTAGATCTGGAGCTAGGGAGATGGGCACCCTCAGACTCTGAAAGGTGGGCCACTGCCAAAGACCTCTGGAGTCCAAATTCTCTCCAGCCGGCACTCCAGAAATCAGACACAGGAGGGCCAAGTTAGCCATGTTGATTACGTAAGGGTCCCACTCTGGTGCCATCCATTTGCCACCAGAGGAACCAGGCCCAGAGCCAAGGACTAGGCAGAAACCCATGCAACAGGGTGTGGGAGGGCCTGAGGAGCTCCCAGAGAGTTCAAAGCACAAGCCACCCTGGGGCTTCTCTCTGCTCTCCCAGTATCTGGGGTTTGGGCCTCCTCCTTATTTCTTTCTAAAGACTCTCCGGAAGTCAGAGCCATCCCACCCACCCACAACTCCCAGTAGCAGGAAGGGAATCTCTACTTAGGCTCCTTCCACTGTCTAGAGCCAGCAAGCCACAAGTCCAGTGCTGAATCTGGCTGCTGTACAGGCACTAATTGGCAAAGGAGTGACCCAGCAACCCAGCAGCTGTAGCCCTGAATAGGGTTTGAGAAGCAGCATCATTTCCGGGGGCTGACATATTACCCAGCAAGCATCCAGGGGAATCCCTAACAGAGTTCCCCCAGCAAATGTTCTTGGAACCCACCTGTGCCTTCTGTGCACTTGTAAAATGAAACTGGAGCCTGGAGGAAAACAGCGGGGTAATTTAGAGAAAAGAAGAAAAATAATTTGTCACCTCCATTGCTCTTCTGCCCCAGTTTCAGAGGCACTTCGGGTGACAGTGAGCAGGCTGTCCCAGTCTCAGAGGAGGCCTCTTTCCCCTGTCTGTTGAAGGCTCTTGCAGCATTTACAGTCATGGATCTATACCCCAATAGCAGTTGGGTCCAGCCACTTCTGCCTGAGTAGCACAACTCCTGGAGTAGCCAGGCTGGGGATCCTGGCACAAGCGTTTCCTGGTCTGTGGGCCTCTCCAGTGAAGACCTCACTTCCCAAATCACACATGCTTTAAGAGAAATTATGATATGTGCAAAGTCATGACCCGATGCACCAGTGTTGGACAGAGGGGTGGGTGGTGTTCCGGAGGTAGTGTGTGCCATTCAGGCCGAGCTCTGGGAGCCTGGCTGGGTTGGCCAAAGCAAGGAGCCAGGCGGCTGGGCTCAGACCTGACTTTCAAGATTGCAGTTCCAGTTTGGCCAAATCCGGCTAAACCCTTTTTCCTACCAAAGGCTGCCTGATGTTCACAGAAAGGAAATTAAAACTCCTAATCATGAGCTTCCTGGCCAAATGCACAGGCAAGCAATGCACTGGTAAATGTGCAGGTTAAGGCCATGGCCCATCCCACTGATGCCACCGTGATTGTCACTGGGTCCCCCTCAGTTATTTGGCGAAAGCGGTGGCGCCTCTGTTCCCCACATCAGAAAGTCAGTGAGGATCGGTTCGGACTTGGGAACTGCATGAGGATCAAGCATGCTGCCTTGAAATGTGGTGCGAACCAGCTGCCCTGAGTTTCCCCTGCCAGGGGCAGGCAGCCCAGGGAGAGCCCGGAATGTGTGAGCAGGTTCTCAATGGGGAACATATGGCTTGTAGGAAGAGGAAGGGAAAGAAGGAAGGAGAGAAGAAGAGAAGGAAGGGAGAAGGAAAGTGGGAGAAATGAGTTGTAAAATGCAATTAAAAGGCAGAGAGTTAATCTCTCAACATTTGGTCTCCTACAGACATTCATTTGGATCTCTGAAAATTATCTTTATGCACACTAGAAAGACAAGAAACCAGAACCCAATTCTCCAGGAGAAAAAAGGCCTTGAAAAAACTTTGAATGAGTTTTCCCTGTAGGACTCGGTATGAGCATCCACTGGGAAGGAGGACAATGTTTAGAAAAGAACTTTGGTGGTTTTCCTGGCTGTGTGGGCTTGGTGGGGGGGGCTTCTTCCAGACCCGGTGCATTGGTGTGTCTGGCTAGGTGCTGAAGGACTTGGCTTAGTCCGGGGAATAACGGTATTGGCACAGCTTGGGCCATCTGAGAGTGGTGGTGGCTGCCTGAGTAGAGCTGGGAGAATGAGTCAGGCAAACAGGAGGATCTGCAGGGTTTCTCAGAGGACTGAGGACATCTGGGGCCAAAGCGAGGCAAACGACTGCTCCAGGAAGTCCTGCCCCAGGGCATCTGGACAGAGTTGGGTCTGTTCCTAGACCCAGGTTGGCCTGCCCATCCAGCAGTAGGAGAGCGGGTGGGGAGGAGTGGGGGGAGGGGGCCAATAGGCCCTTTCCTTGGATCAGGGAGGGTCTGTCTGTGACTCTGTAGGCCTCAGTGTCTGCCCCAGCGTAGTCTGCTGCCGGTGCCTCACAGCCTGGATCCTTTCAGCCCCCGCAGGAAACTTTCCGGGGAGGTGGAGGGACGTGGACAAGTAACAGCAAGGAGTGAGAAGAGAAACCTGGAAGTTGATAGTCCGGACCCAGTGTTCCCCTACTGAGTCTGGACAAGTGCCACAGTGGGGTCACGGGAGCCCAAGGCGACAGGTTGTGAGTGAGCCCAGCATCCGTGGCCCTTGGGTTTTAAAAGGCTGCCGGGAGCCGGAGATGGAGCAGCCAACTGAGCAGGCTAAATGCAACAGGTGGAGCAGGTCTGGCTACAGGGGCCGAGCTGGGCTGGCTCCTGACACAGACACACAGAAGCGATCCTGGGGGTGGAGGGAGAGGGTCAGGAGCGCTGCGCCCACCTGCCTGCCAGACCGCTCCTTCTGAATTTCTAAATGTGATTTACAGGGAGTTCCTTCTTAGTCCTGAAGTTTTCGCCACCCCTCACCCCCCAGGAAGATCCTCATTTCTTTTTTTAAAGAAGGTTTCTGTTTCTCCGGAGGAAACTTTCAACCAGTCTTAGGCTGAAGAAAGGAGAGAGAATAATCGTGATTCAGAAGTCTGGAAATGGAGAGCCTAAGGGGAAACCAAAAAGATTATAACTGGCTGCCTCAGACAACAAACTGATCGGAAGGAGCCCAAGCGGTCAACGAAAAGCACGAAACAAAAACGCATACCCGGGTAACCAATGGTTCTTCTTGAGCAGTTTGCAGAAAGCTGTTGCCGGTCCCCTTGGTGGCCCTGTGCTCAGGTCACCCTTTTGGGCTTACTTCTTTGCTCTGAAAAATTCCTCACAAGTGGTATCTCGGCCCCCTGACCCCACAGCACCCAACTCAGACCAAGAGTTAAGACAAGTAGACCCATGAGGAATAAGCATCAGAGAAACTTTCTTTTCTTGTCTTTTCCAAACGAAATCTAATACTATCTGGCTGCAAAAATATATATTGCCAAGCCTGAGTCTGAAAGATTAACATTTGGATATGTAGGAAACATAATCTGCATGGCTAATTGATTCTCAGCATATCAGTTTAAAGGATAAAGATCAATATCTGCATGATGGATATTGTATTAATAGGGACATAAATAAAAGCTGAAGAGTCGTTTCGGAAACCTTTGAAGCCGACTCCTGGCTTTCCTCCTCACCCCCACAGCTCCTCCACCGGCTCCTGCTGGGATGCAAGCACTTGTTTCTTGGCTGGGAGTAGAGAAGTCTACAGTTGTTCAATCGAGGGTGTATTCTATTGCAGCCACTCAGGCGCGGTGACACTTTCTCCTGGGCCAATGCAGGTGGACGGGAAGGTGGGACAGAAGATGGTATTTTGGCAAATCTCACCACACTCAGATCCATAAGCGCACAGCCACTGTAACACACAGAAGATACTTTCTGGCTTCCCGCGTACGCTCTTGGCCTGAGGACGTGGAACAAATGCCCCCTCGGTATCAGAGGGGCTGATAGAAGTCCTCGTGGAGTGCAGAGGTGGGCGATCTTGGCTCCTTGAGGTGCTCTCGATGGTAAAGAGCTCCCCTTACAAGACGCAGCCGCCGGCGCAGGGCTGGGAAGTGTCCACGCAGCCAGGCCCCGAAGGCTGAGGACTGGAGGCCGACAGTTCCGCCACCCCAGGGGTGCCTCGCATTCAGGGGAGAAAGAACTCCGCCCGCGTGCGCTTGATCCGAGAGCCTCTGCCTCGCGGTCACTAATTAGCCTGAGGTCCCAGTAGCCGCCTCTAAGGTGGAGCCGCGCTGCCTAGGGAGTTTTCCAAATGCAAATAAATCACCCTGGGCTCCCCTCCCTTCTCCATTAATTAAGAGGGACGTTTCCACAAAACGAATGTAATCTTTATTAATTACGCAGCCCTCAGCGCTGCTTTCCCATCAATCACGACCAAAGCGAAAGTACGGGGGGCTCGGGCTCCTTTCCCAGAGCGCTGTCCTTGCAGGAGCGACCAGAAGACTCAGACCGGCCGGGAACCCTAGCTTGCCGCTCAGGGCCCGACCGCTCCAGCAGCCCGGAGCGGCGGGAAAAAGCCCTGCGCGCTCACTAACCTTCGGGCCCTTGCTGTGGCTCCCCAAAACAAAGAAAAACTCTCCAGGGACCCCTAAGGACCCATCCTAGGACCCATTTCTGCTGCCCCCTTCACTCTGGACCTGTCCGACGCCCGCAGCTCCCCGCTGTCGTTTAACTCCAGGAGCTCCGAAGAGGAGCCTGAAAATAATCTGATTCTTCCAGACCGAAATCCTGGCTGAGCTGCAGTCTGGGCACAGGCAGTTTATACCAGGGTCGACTGCAGAAAGAGAAGGAAACCCCACTCTTTCAGTCCCTAGGACACCTAGAAAACTGCCCTGGGGAGTAAGGAGCGGGGAGAGACCTGAGACTAACACTTTGCTGGTGGCACCCAGCACGTGTGGTGCAGGTGCTGGTGAAGTGGGTTGAGGGGCTCAGAGACCTGAAAAAGCTGGAAGCCTCCAAGTTGTCAGCGAGAGCGCTGCTGGAGTGGTGACCGGAAAGAGGGCTCAGATTCCCTTTCCCGGAGGAAGGCCCCGGCCACGCACCAGCCACAGTCTTCCCAGTCTGGCACAGCCTGGCTTCTCGGTCTGAACCTACCCATTACACCCACCTCACATATCCAGTGCCACCTTCTTACACCTTGACCCTGGACCATCTTTCGGAGATTTCTCCACTCTAGCCTCTGAATAAGAAGCTACTGGTAGCCAGGTGTGGTGGTGGCACATTCTTGTAACCCTGGCATTTTGGCGGGCTGAGGTAGAGGATCGCTAAATTCGAGCTCAGCCTGGGAAAATTAGCACTTTATGGAGACATTGCCTCAAAGCAACAAAAAAAAAAAAATAAAAAAAAACGGGGGGGGGACTTGGGATGGAGCTCAATGCAAAGGCTCTAGGTTCAATCCCCAGCAGAACTGGGGGTGCCTCTACTGTACTAAAGGAGTAAGAAGAGAAAGGAATTCAGGGCCCAAATCCATGGGGCAAAGGTTTCAGAGGCTGTAGCCCCATAAGGTGGAGCTGTGTAAACCCTCTTCTTGGGCATGGGATCTCTGAGAACCAGGAATACACCCCAAGGGATGCTGTGACAGTTCCTAGTAGACCGTGTTAGCTTTTGAACCCAATTATAAAAGTTGGAGCCAGCCCAGCCTGGGAAGTCCAGCCCCCAGCCAGTCCCCGACCTAAGGGAATAGCTACACCACGCTTGTGAGCTTTTGGCCCCAGGACCATTCAGAGCTTCCCTAGGAGATGGAAAGTGACTCTTCACTCACTGAGCCTCCCTGGAGCTCGTTTTTTTTGGGTGCACAGCCCTGGGGCCGCTGCCCTGCAGAGAAAGATACCCTGCTGAGATGCAGGGGCGAAGGCAAGTGCAACCCCCCCCAATGCCTGGGACCATTTCCACTTCGCACTATTTGGTGCTGGAGCTGGGCAGACAAACCGGGCGCCTGGCATCCTCCCATCCCTCACCCATTGCTTTGCCTCCGCCCAAAGTTCTTAGTAAAAGTTCCGGCCCCTTTGCTCCACAGTTCACCTCCTAGACCTGAAGCACTCTCGAATCTGAATCAGATTTCCCTCCCCTCCATTGGAGGACTGGAGAGTTCGGGTGAGGGCGGAGGGTGGGTGGGTGTGGAAGGCTAGGGTCAAGGTGAGGACACAGCTGATTCCACCCACCCGGGAGTCCTAGTCAGGGCCTGCCAAAGGGAGGGTGGAGCAGAGCTTGCTGAAGGAAGAGCGAGGAGAATGAAGACAGTGTAGGAAGGTCCCGAGCCTAAAGAGCAACGTCTCTGGGCAGTGTCCACACTGTGGCAGTCTGTGGTCCTAGCCAACAGAGGCAGGACCTGGGGAGCCAATTTGCAGACAGACTCTGTCTGGGTAAAGGTAACTCCTGCGTCCCCTTAGTACCTGATGTGCCTCTGTGGCTTCTCATTGATCTCTTTGAAGAGGCATTTTATCCTGAGTGACAGGGGGACTGAACCCTCCAGCACACAAGCTGAGGCTTTCTTGAGCTGCAACACACACACACACACACACACAAGCACACACTTCTAAGAGTAAGGCAGATGTCTTGGTTGTTTGGACAGAAGTTTGCAACTCTCCCACTTCTCCCAACTCTCCCTTGTGGTTTTGTGGCTCAAAAATGCAAAAGAAGCATTTTCATCTAGATTACCATACCAGGAGTTGCAACTGACCTTTTATTTGGCCTTTCTCTCCACTCCCCAAACAGGGAAGTGCTCATTGAGTTAGAAGTGTTCTTCACCACAGAGTTAGAAGCGTTCTTCACCACGTGGAACCAGGTCCCTCCCTCATGATTTAGGGGCAGGTGCCACTACCTGTGCTGGCAGGGAGGGAGTCTCCTCCTCCCACAGAATTCAGGGAAGACTAAGACATTATTCTCTGGCATATGATTCTGTGAGATAAACAGAAAACAGAAGAAAACATAAACAATGGCCATTCAGGATGGAATGCCCTACTGGTTATTAATACAAAGTTTTCAAAACAGTTTTGAAAGCCCTGGAAGCTTAGGAGCCAGGAACACAGCAGAGGAAGTGGAGGCAATAGAGCCTCACTGCGTGATAGGCTTGGAAAGAGGCCAAGGATTTCTCCGAGCCGCAATGCTGCCCAGCCAGAGGGTGTGGTTTTGCCCGTAAGGAAATCAACTGATAAATCAACACTTTACCTCAGGGTTGCTTAGCAGGGTGTAGCAGAGGTGAGAAGATGTATGTGGGAAGGGAATTACTGTTACATCTCTAGACCGAAGTTTTACCTCACATGCAGCTCAAGAAGTTCTCAGAAACACCAGTCAGCCCTTGTCATAAGAGGAAAGAGTGTCTCCCCTGAATAGAAATGATGAGTCCCTCAGGACAAGGTCCTATTTGGGGTAGGAGGACTTGAACTCCATTCTTCTGGAAGGTGCAGAAGCCTCAGCTTCAGTAAAGTGAGCAGCGGGATGTTACTGGGGGAGGATGTCCCTGGGGGAGTCAGTTCCTGGGTCTGTTTGCTCCTCTTTCCTCCCCCACACCATGAACTGCCCAGCCAGGTCCCCTATCACCCATCGCCCGCAATCTCCTCCAGGGATTTGCACACTCCATGGGACTTCTCCAACGTCATGGCCAGGGTTGTGAAAACTCAGAGAGCCCCCGTGGTCCTGCTTCACGAGTTTTCCACTTCCGTAAGCTGAAAAAAATTTCCTCAGGGGAACTGGGTGCAAACTGTAGCTGCCAGTGGTGAATTACAACAAGGACAGCACATTCCCTGGTTGCTTAGTTTGCACTGGCTTCGTCCTCAGTGTGGCTCAGAATAACTAGACAGGAGGAAAAGAGTCCTAGAAAGGCTGTTGAACTTGCCCAAAGTCAAGCAGCTCAGAAGTGCCTGTGTCGGGATTTGAACCCAGAGCCATGTGTTTGGCAGTCCTGTTTATCGGAAAACTCCAGTGTTCTACCATTTCAATCAGACCCCAAAGAGATGCGATCTTGGCACTATCTAATAACTACATCTTTCACCCTTTACCTTATTCTGGCTGTAAATAAATTTCAACATTTACCTTTTTAATACTTCCAGAATCAGGGATTCATTCACCTTCTGTCGATGGAAAAGAATCTGTACGTTTACTTTCAGCCCAGTTTTCCTCTAAAACACACCCAGCGATGTAAGGCCATATTTTTCTTTTGCTTAAACACTTTTGTTTTCTTCCGGATATCCTTCGTTAGGCTGTCTTTGCACGCGGAGAACTTGAGACGCGTTGGCACCGTCCATCCTCGTGACCCTGATTCGGGCGAGACGCGTAGCAGGCGGAAGATTGAAAAATCACAAAGCCACCCGCGCCTTCTGCCTTCCTGCCGGAAATGAGGAGGTAGCATCCTCCTGGCTTCCTGAGGTCCTGCGTGGCGCCGAGCCCCACGCGGGAATTTGCCAGTGGGAAGCCAGGGATTCGAAATACGCATCTGGCCCAGAATTACGGACCCTTCCGACCCTGAAGTCCGGGGTCGCCCCGAAATCCGGAGAGGTGAGCTCAAAAGCGACTGCTACAAAGATAAAACCATGACTAAGGAGAGGAGACGCTGGAGCCGGGGCGCGTTCCCGCCACGCGCGACCACAGGCCCGTGTGCCCTCTGAGCCCAAACCCGGAGAAGTCGCGGCCGTCCCGCCTGGCACCCGCCCTGGGACGCTCGCTCCCTCTCCGCGCGGACTGACACCTGGATCCAGGAGCGAGGATTAATTTGCTCCCTGAATGGCTACTCGGAAGGATCTTCTGAATGAATTTAGAGACTCGCATGTCTTTGACAGCTACTTTTGCTCTTTCGGGCCGCATCCGTCTGAGACTAGCGAACGAGCCCAGACGTCTCCTTTGCCTGTCTCTGAGGATGACACCACGACTGTCACGGGTGGTGTTCTGGTCCTTTCACCTGGAGTCTCTGGTTACTCGCAGACTGCTCTTCCAAATCCCCACCTTGTTGATCTCCCCAAGCCCCGCCCCAGGTTAGGTACCACTATGCTGTCCAGGCTGATTTCCCCTAAGAGGTCCTTCTGCTTCAGCCTCCCTGAGACCTCTGGAATGCTGGGCCTACTGACCCGCGATAGGGTTCCAGGCTTGTCACTGAATTTTACTGACCCCCTGGACTTGGAAAACACTATTTTGTTCGGACTGGGAATTCCCACAGAAAAGCCTTGTTAGGGGGAGACAGAAGCTGTCCCTTGGCCCATGTTAGGAAATTCACAGTGCACAAAGTGGGAGTATGAGTGTTTACTTAACTGCTGTGAGAAGGGAATGATAACTGGAGAGGGAGAGGGAGGGAGTGAAGGAGAGAGATGTTAAAGATTAGGATCCAATTAAATAGCCCTGGTTTGATTATCCAAATTATGGCCATTTCAGGAATCCATGCAAAAACCCAATGATTTCCCAAGGAGCTCCCAATGAGTTACTAAGAAAACACAATCTGGTGGCATTTAGTTCATTAAAGTGAGATTAAAGGGACAGTCGCACTCAATAAAAACATTGTGAACTGTAATGATGCAAACCTAGCCCTCAGAAGGATCACCTGAGGGGGCCTTTTAGAAATACCGTTGTGGCTCCTTCTCCCCTGCCTGAGCCAATTAAATGTGGTCTCTTGGGGGCCGAGGGGGCCTCTATGCTATATTTTTCCCAGCCCTCCAGGTAACCCTAACCTGCGACCTGGGCTCAGAACCTTCGCTAAAATTTCACATCAGGAACTAAATCTGCTAAGAGGTGTGTGAATTTAGTAAGTCCGGAGCCTCAGAGCTCGGCCTCCTCCCCCCAGTTCCCCCCAGGCGTTATTAACTATCTAATTGCCATTGAGCATTAATCCTTCCTCAGAACTTTGGGTCAGAGGCACCTTAATCTCTGCTTCTCAAATCTGACTGCAAAATATTTTCAAATGCACACATATAGAAACATGAATGTATTCTTATACACAGGATGGTCAAGACTGATTGTCACTGCAACAAGAGGTAGCCAGGAGAACTATATATCCAGTGATTTCAAACATCATAGGGGTTGAAATGAAGGTGCTTTATTTTTTGCAAAAATTCAATGTTTTCTCTTCTGTTTATATTGTGATGTGTTTTGTAATATTGGGAGCTCGGGAGATTTTCTTCTTACTTCAGTATCCCCTACTCCATAAGCTGGAGAGGCGGCATTTCTAAACCAAAGATAATCCAATTTTACGCTGGAAGACAACGTTTTCTAAAGGAAGGGTGTACATTCTTCCTTAGCTCCTAGGAATATGTTTGGAGATAGAACATGAGTGCTCATTCCCCAAAGTGTGCCTTATAATTATGAATGATTCTGAACTTACCACAGGAACAAAATTGCTTCTCTTTGGCATGGTTTAGCTCTGCACAAGAGAATAGAAGCCACATGACCAAAAGTGCGAGGAGGAAATATCAGCGATGGTGTGGATCACAAAGCTTATCTTATATGGACACTTGCAAGAGAGCTAGCCATTGACAGACTCGATGACTCATATTTCATTCATCCACATTGCTCCAAACTAAGATCTGGCTGCAACCTGTGTCTAACAGTCATCTTAGAAATAGTGTACCAAATATTAGCTACTTTTCCAACAAACTCACACTCTTACACCCACCATGAAAACATACAATGGCTTCAATGGGAGAAAAGCAAGAGCCTATTTAGCAAGAATGCAGTTCATTGCTCATGACACAAATCTATTTGCCTGTGTATCTGTGCAGAAAGATAAAATACAGATATCAGCCTGTGGAAATAAGAAGGTACCAATTGGATCACAGAGCAATGGGTTTTTCAGTTATTGAGATAAAAAAACTTAACAGGTTCATGAAGAATACTTGAAGCAACCAAGATGGAAGGGTTAATAAAACAGAACAACAAATAATAAAAAAATGAATATAATTCATTCTCAATGTTGTGGGAAATTCCACTTCAGTGTGTGCTTTTCCCAGCTGTGCAAATACTGCTTGCTTTGGAGATCAACACCACAAATATGTTCATAAATGTGCCTTATGCAGAAATGGTCAGACACAGAAGCCAAACTTCCTTTAGTCTCTGTATAGCCTCTGTCACAGAATAGAGCACAGTAAGAGTTCCACTGTTATAGTGTCATTTTTAAAAAAATCCTACGTGTTTTTCCTAACTATAGCTTTTCATCATTCAATAACTCTTATGAAGTAGAAAAGGCAATTGCTTACCTAAGACCCTCAGGGCTTCCAGAGATATTACTGAGTGACAGAGTGAGTCTAGGAACTAAATTTCTTAAAATTCCTTTCAGTTTTCCTCCAGCACACCCAACACAATAGTCTTCAGTCACATTCTTTTATGCTGCCAACTCATTAAGGCTTGGAGTAGAGGAGCACTCATTGGTGGATAGAGTAAAGGACCAAGCAGACAAGGTTCTTGTCTTTGACTTTATATGCTGGTTGCTGATGATTGAGGAAAAAAATGCAACCAATAAGTAAGACCACTGTAGATAGCTGTGTTAGGAAGGAAGTAATAACCAGGTGTGATGGCACACACCTTTAATCTCAGTACTCTCTGGAGGCTGAGGCAGGAGGATCACCATGAGTTTTAAACCAGCCTGGGCTACATAGTGAGTTCAAGGACAGCCTGAACTGCATGCATAGCACGACTATCTCAAAGAACAAACAAACAAAATTAAACCGAAAAAGGGAAGTAAAACTGGGATCAATATCTCTCTGGAGACAGAGTGGTGAGGCAGTGCTCTCTAGGGAGGTGAGGTCAAATCCTTGGAGATCTGAATGAGAATAAGACTATAAGCATACATCAGGCTTTACTTTCCAAAGCATTTTTAGCCATTTAGTCTCAAGTATACAAAGCTTCACACTAAGGCCATGAAGTAAAAGGGCCAATATTTTTCTCTTCCTGTTATAAACGAGGAGTCTGGGTCTAATGAGGTTAAATAACTTCCTAAGATCTCTCCAAACAGCGAGAGAACCAACATTCAGACTCACATCTCCTGGCTACAGATGCTGGTTTTTGGATTGCAAAACCAATGGGCCTTTTGCTGGTGGACACCATTCATCAAGTCAGACTTCCTTCAGAGTCAAGTGTTTCACCCACCCCTGGCACTGGAACTGCAGAGTCTGTGGATGCATGATGAGAACCCTAACTCCTAGCCCTAGAACCTACACAGCACTGGAGCCACAGGAAGCCAAGTTCCTGACCACCTATTCAGGCCAGATCAGGTTTGGCTTTTATCCTGAGCAGGAGACTGTCCAGGCCTGAATCAGATTCCTCCAGGAAGATTAGAAATGCCATGCAAAAGGAACAAAGTATTCCATTATTTCAATAATTTCAATAATTACTTTCCAAGCTTTGTTTGGTCTCAGATAACTGTATACTAGGTCTCTCCACACAAAAGTAGGAATGATTAAATCAAATCTGTAGAATAGGGTGTGGGGACACACCTGAATGCCAGACAACCAGGAAACCAGTCACCAGATCCTGCTACTTGATTGACAAAATCAGAAATCGGCAGTAAAGTCAATCGTGGGGAAAAAAACAACTAAGTATTGAGCTACTAACTCTATCTATTTGACTTGAAAGTAGTCTAAACCAAGTTTCTCATTCAAGAAGTTTACATGTACTACCTGTGAAAGAAGTAAAATGTGGTGGCTTTGATCAGGACTGAGGCAACTAGGAAGTATATTTCTCATTTATGAGGCATAATTTAGGTTACATCACTGGTGTACTTTGGTGGAATAGAAATAAACTCTGTAAGAAGCAAACTGGTCCCCAAGTAAATGTAGACAGACTTCTGGGCTGTCAGTCTAATGGAGTGAAATGGCAAACATTTGCTTGTGTACACATATGGACAAGGTTGCATCCACAAAGCCAAGTCGCATTACTGGTGTGCCAGTACATGTTATATATACAGCCATATGCACAACACGTGCATGTATACATGTGCAGAGACATTTGCACAACTAAAGTGATTGCAAAGGATACCTCTGTACTGGAGGTAAATAAAAGGAGAGTAAAAAGATAAACATAGAAGTGGAAGGAACACAAGATATAGGGACATAAATTAATTAAAAATAATCTCAGAAATGCAATTCTTAGTATCAGGCACCTGAAAACATTGCACAGAATCCCAAACCAAAGTGTGGCAACAGAATGTAGTGTTAGTGGATGTTACAGATGCACAGAAATAAGCTGCTTGAATATTACAGCAGCTGTCACTGGGCCTTCAGGGACTCCTATTAAATGCTAAAAAAAAACAAATCTCATGTAATTCCCATCTTTGCAATGTACATTCCCACATGTGCATCATTTCTCCCTCAGCCCCATTCGAATGTGAAATTGGGATTTGGATGGGTTATAAGGGTTTGTGGAAGAAAACAGCCACACAAATATCTCGGAGCAATCTGGCCATGAAATAAATGTCATGAAAGTGTTTTATTTTCCTATAAATGCTTCTTGTTTTTATTATGGAGACAATGAAAGTACGAAACACACCATATTGCAGCTCCTAAACTGCAGCCACAGTCACTTATCAACAGCCAATAAATTACTTCACTTGTATGATAGCTACAAATACTCCATTCAGGTTCAGCTAAAAGAATAGTATCAGGGTATCATGCAGACAGCTTGCATAAATATGCAAGGGATAATAGAATACCTCTAGTCTCTTCTGTGAGTTTCAAGCAGGAAAACTTTGTCTTATTCCAAATTCCAAAAAGAATGGAATCAGAAATGTTTTCATATAAAATACACTTGGGACCTCCCCCTGAAAAGGGTATCTAACCCACCTGTGACGCACACTCATACTTCATCTTCTTAGTTACAGAATCAGATACATATATATTCTTTGTTTTTGTCACATGACTGGATGCGAACACTTCAGTGATTCCAACATTAACACACAGCTAAATTCAAAATAATATTGTCTGATAAATGTATACCATATATTCATACATTATTTATATATATATATATATATATACATATATATATATATATTTTGGTTATAAAAGGCAGAAAAACTGTTGGTTCGTCTTTGGGCACTGTTTTATCAGACAGTTGAAAGTTATTGGTTTGTTTCACAGTATAAAATTTTAATCAGCAATACACCTTTATTTTCGGCTTCTTATTTCGAAATGTATTGGATCGGAGGTCTGCGAGAAATGTCACTACTGAACTACAAAACTTTCCAAATTTACATATTCAAAAATAAATTACTTTCCAATGAAATTGAGGAAAGAGGCAAGGGCAAGGGCAAAGCCACAGTTTATATTCTGCGTGAATAGCTTTCAGCATCTTCCAGGCGGGGGCAACAGTAAGTCAGTTTTGAGAGAAGGGAGATCAGGCTCTGTAAGCTCCCTGAGTCCACTTAGAGAAGGTGAAACCACTTCCCGGCAGTAACAAGGTGACTAAAACAAGCCGCAAGCCTCCAGGAGAGCGGATTTCTGGGCTCTGCTCCAGACCCCCGGCGATGGGCAGATCACTGCCATGTGCGCGCCGCCGCCTTTGCACAGCCGAGTCTGCCCGCGGCCACGGAACGCGCACGCGCGATGCGCACCTGCCCAATGGCGCGCCGATGCGGGCAGCTGGTAAATCAGCCGCCACAGTCACGCCCAGGCTGTGTCCGCGGGGTGGGTACCTCCCTTTCAGCTCTCTGGGTCTCTACCTTTCCAGGATCGCTGGGAAGCGGGACAATATTTCTCCCCTGTTCGTAATATTTCATTCATTCTTTCTCTGGGCAATGCGAGTCCATTCACCACTGCTGCGGACAGAACTGCGCGCGCACCTGCACCGTTAGACAAAACCCCAGGCTCCAGAAAACCAGCTTTCGGGAGGTCGGCGGGGGTTCTCGCTCCTCTTTCCTTCTTTCCGCAAATCCTCTGACTTTGGGAAGGGATGGCTATGCACTCAGACCAAAATGGGGGTAGGAGTGGAGTGCACGAAGAGGAGGTCGATCTTTCAGGCAAAAAGGATTCGGCATCCTCTCCTCCCGGAGGACCCTGGCCAGCGCGAAGGAGGTGGGGCGTGGAGAGCCCAAGGGGCAGCAAACCGATGCCCAGCAGTGGGTGGCTGGCGAGGAGGTGGTGCGTCCTGAGCTTCCCGGGCTCGCAGGGAGGAGGAGAAGCTCCCGCGCACAGCGCCAGAGCCCGGGTGCAAACGCGGAGACCTGTGCGCTGGCCCGCTACGTGTCGCTCATCCGTG
>NW_022900928.1:121929273-121957085 GCF_012274545.1 Fukomys damarensis
CGCAGAGTTGTCCCCGACTCCCACCGGGTTCCCGGGGCTGCTGCTCGGGCTCTGTTCGCTGCCGCCGCTGTCGCTCGTCGGAGCTGCCATGGCATGATCCGTCCCTCATAGGGGACAAGGTGAGGCGCCTTCCTCCCCCTGGATAGCCGCTTCTGCTCTGGGCCGGGAGGAGGCGTTTCTGCCTTCCCGGCTCTGACCGCGGTCGCCTGGCAGGGAAGGCACAGCTGGCTGGGCTGGGTGGGGGCGCAGTGGCAGCCCCCCCCTCCTCCTCTTCCTCCTCCTTCCCCCCTCCCCCCCTCCTCTAGTCTACCCCGCTGCTCCCCAGCCGGGCCTCCTACGCTGGCGCCTGGGTCCCTCCCTGTCCCACTCCCCCTGAGCGTCTGTCCGCCTTCCCCTTCGTCCCCTAAGGCAGCTCTACTGGCAGCTTTGGATCTCAGTTTTGTTGGACTTGGAAGTTGGGGGAGGCTGGGAGGGGGGCAGGAACGCTTTTGGGGGTGCAGCTGGGTAAGGATGTAACGTTTCGCCACGGGCTGACAGGGTAAAACAGGGATCTGCTTTTTCCTTGTCTGTCTTCTTCAACACTCTCTCACCCCACCCCTCCTTTTCATTCTGTTTATCCTCCTCGGCCGGGGGCTGGGTCCCTAGAGAAGCCCCCCCACCCACACACACCCGCAGAGCTCACCGGTGATGTAATGCGGGACCCGCGCAGGGAGGGGAAGCGGCAGCCTCAGCAGCCTGGCAGCGGCGGTTCCTTCCCTTGGTGAAAGCCGTGATCTCATTTCTCCGTCCAAGGGCGAAAGCCAATAATCACCAAGCCATTTAAGCTTTGCGCTTTTATGAGCAGAGCCCAGGCAGGCCTGAAGCGCGCTTCTCGGAGTGGACGTGGACACGGGGCGGTGGCATTTTCCTCTCGCTGTTGGGAATAGTGCCTTTTGCCCCTCGGATATATAATACCCCGATATTTAAGGAAGCACAAAGACGCAGACACAGAGCAGGGTGTTGCCCTTTGTCCGACGCGGACCACGGTGCATCCGCGTCAGGGTCGCTATTTCACAGGCGCTCAGGTGTTCCCAGCTGTGGAGTGGAGGGAATACTGTCAAATATCATCTCCGTCCTTTACCCACTTCAATTTTTATCATACAAATGTACACAGCCAAAAACTGTGAGCTGCATGCGACATGTCTTTATTTTATTAAAACTTATAGGAGCCCAGATAAGCAGGTTAGCAAGGAGTAGGGCTTCATTAACACTCCAAGCAATGTAAGACTGGAGGGTTTGGGGAGCAGCTGAGGAGAGGCGTTCACATATTCCTAACCAGAAAGCTACGCCCACATAGTCCAGCCATTTCTCTAGGTTGGACCTGGAAACTCCACCCTCCAATCCAACACAGAAGGGAAAGAGGGTGGCCCTGTAAGATCCTGGATTCCCAGGAGATGGGAATGCTCCCTCTCTGTCCATGTTCTCTGCAGAAGACAGCAAAATGCCCCAAGGGAATGGAGTGAAAAGAGTAAGTGGACAGGAAGCAAGCTAAAGAAAAAGAAAGGACAGAAAGAAACCAGCGAAATACTTCACTGTACAGACGAGAGGTAGAGGAGTCATCGATAGCTGTTATATTCTGGTGGAATTTGAATATATTGCATATACGTGCATGATTAGTGAAATAGTGGTAGGTGATTGCTGCAGATCCATGAATCATGATAGGTGTCCTAAGTTTAAGGGAGTTAGGGTGAAGCTTCTTAAACCTCTAACTCTGCATTTCTCAGTTTCAAGTTCTATTGTTATGATTTGGGGTGATATTCTTTGAGTTTTGCTTAAGAATTTCATTTTGTAATGGGGACTGTGGTTAAAGAGGGCAGGTTGCTGGGGCATCAAAAAGCTCTCCTCTGGCCTTGGATTATTGCAGTTACACAAAGTTCACCGCAATAGAAGGCTCCCTGCCCTCCCCTTTCTCTCTGTATGATTGTGAAGAGCTTGGAATTGTATGTTTTGTGCACAGGTTTAAACCAAGATTTTCAGCTTTGAACTTCAATTAGCTCTGGGCTGACAAGAAAAATGTCAAAACGGAGTATGGAGAAGAGATCCACAGAGCCAGTAGAGCTAGAGTACACTTGTGCTGTTCCTCCCACTGCCCAGTTTCTAGGACGTGTGCCACCTCCATGCCAAAAAGTGGCTTGGTAAGAATTCTGAAGGCCTGCATGTTTGGATATAGAATAGCATGGATCTGGCAAAACCTTTAAGATTTTGCAGTTTCATTCTGTTAATGCATTTTTCCCTCCACACCAGTGTTTCTTGTCCTCAGTACTACTAAACTGTGAGCTAGATAATTTTTTACTACAGGAGCTGCTCTGTGCATGGCCAATATTTAGCAGTGTTGTGGGCCTTTCTCTCGCTTGATGTTAATAGCAATGCTTCCCAGTTGTGGGAAAACATCCCCTGGTGCCAAAATCACCCCTGGCTGGGGACCAAAGGGCTTCAACAAAAATCACAGATTTGCTTAAAGTGAAACTGAGACAACAAACATCTTCCAAGTCTTATCTAATATGAGAAACAGCATCTCCAACGTACTTATTTTGTGGGCAGTGAAAAAGTAGCTCAGTGGCAGAGCACCTGCCCAGCATGCCCAGGGCCCTCTATTCAATCCCTTATACCACCATCAAAAATTTTAAAAAAAGGAGCAGGGGATTTAGCTCAGTGGTGCCACCACCTGCCTCAAAAGTGCAGGGTCCTGAGTTTGATCCCCCTGTACCCCCCAAAAGAATAAATTATTTTATAGTTATAAGCATTTCTTTTATAGATACCAACGCACTCCCTTCGAAAAGGTGTAGTACAGTTTTTGTCACGAAATATTGCCAGAATGTGTTTAACAATGCCAGATCCCAGTTACTTTATATCCTGGGGCCAGCTGCTCACTTTTAGGACCCATAAGGTGTAAAGGTGTCATGGGACAGGGGCTTTCACGGTCACAGTGAGGGGCCACAACATTTCCGAATGGTCTGTGTAATGCAGCCGTCAGTCAGCTGTCCTAGTGCTCGCTGTCTTACTTGTAGAAATAAGTAGGAAGCTTGGTCGTCCGTGTAGGAATTTGGGTCTCCCTGAGAAGCAAGACATATTGAAAGGAACCTTAAGTCATAAAGAAGGAGCTCAGTATCTATGTCAGTATTTGAATAGGCTTTGCAAGAATCCTGCTCATGCCTTGAACACATTAGATTTGGATTTGGGCAGAACCTTTGCTCTTTGCTGACCTGTTTCATTCTTGAGGATCTGAGTAAATGGGAGCCAGCCGTACTCTCAGGCAGTCTCTCATCTCCATTCCCTCCATGCTTCAGCCATCAGAAGCACATTTTAGCTACAGGAAGGGCTGTCTCAGGAAGGACTTAGTGGGGGCAAACATTCAAGTAATGTGTGGGTTGACAGTCCCGCACCCATACGCCAGGACCACTCTTCATCCTCTGTGCTGCTTGGCTTCTCTGTGCCTCAGTTACCCAAACTGCAAAGTGAAGATAAAAGCAGTGACTGCATAAGTCTACTGTGAGGATTGAATATGTCAAATACATAACACACAAAGTATAGTTCCTAGCCCCTGTGAACCTTCATTCTTATTTATGACGGGGGTTCTGAAGCCTGATCTCAGTAATCCTCACAAGTACCCTCCGAGGGTAACCAGTCTGATATGATACAGCCAATAGTAAGAATGGTTCTCACCCACCTCTTCTGCTCTTTCAAAGGTAGAGATGCAGGTAGTGTCTCAACCCAGAAGACCAGAAGGCAGAAGGCACAATGATGAATTCAACCATCCATTATAGGCCTGCCAGTTGTAATAAATAAAGCTCTGCATAAAACTTCAGGACAAAGTGAGATCTCATTGGCAATGTTGGATGGAGTGACAGATGTATAGGTAGATAATGCCACAGACAAGCAAGTAATAAATCATTCCATCACACAGTTGACATTTTAAAATAGAAACCGGGTCGATTCAATTTAACCTTTATCGAGGTCTTATCTCAGAAGACACTGGTGCTGGTCATGACACCTGGCTTCCAGGAACCAAGAAGTAATAGAGAAGCCAAGAGGAGCCCAAGGAGACAAGATGACTAAATGCCCTGTGATATCAGGGGCTGGGGTAAAGGAAGGGTCTGGAACAGAAAGGGGACATTAGGGGCAAACTAAGGAAATCTGAATAAAACATCTATTTTAGTAAATAATAAAGCATCAACATGGATCCATTAGTTATGGTAAATGTAGTATATTCCTATGGGATATGAGAAATTCAGAAAATTAGATGTGGTGATGTGTGAACACTGGGAATCTTTGCCAGTTTTCTGCAAATCTAAAACTATTCTAAAATAAAACGTTTAATTTTTTTCATTGTATGTATTTGTGAGGTTATATTAGTCAGCTTTCTATTACTGTAAGAAAATATCTGAGATAATCATCTTATAAAGAGGAAAGGTTTATTTTGGCTCACAGTTGTAGAGTTTTTAGTTCATGGTTAGCTGATCCAGCTGCTTTTGGGCCAGTAGAACATGGTGGTGCTGAGAAGCAAAAAGAGAAGGAGGTGGTCATCCCCATATCCTCCTCAAGGGAACCTCCAATGACCTAACTTCTTTCCATGAAGCCCCACCTCCTAAAGGTTCCAAAACCTCCCAATAGCACTATAGGCTGGCAACTAGGTCTTTAGCATGGTCCTTTGGGAGGGGCCACTTACCCAAGCCCTATTTTTTTTTTTTTGTAGTACCAGAGATTGAACTCAGGGTCCTGTGCATGCTGGGTACTCACTCTACCACTAAGTAACATTGCCAGCCCCAGTGGATTCTTTCCAGAAAAAGGTTGTTTTTTCAAAATGTAGATGGTATATGAGATTTGCAATTGCAAAGCTGTAATAACTCCTTGGTAATTTTAGATGAAGAGTTATAGGTATAGCTTGGTGATAGAACTCTTCCCCATCATGTGGGAGGCCTTTGATTCTAATCTAGAACAAAATTTTTTTTCAATTAAATCATATCTACTCACTGGCATTTGTATCATCACTTCAAGTAAAACTCATTAAGCAAATATGAAAAGACTTTTAAGGGAACATTTTATTTAGCATTTATTGTATTAGGGTGTCACAGTATTTTCATAACATGCAAATAATAGTAATTTGTCAAAATCCTAGAAATTATGCAACTATATTAAAGAAAATTCTGGCAGGAGAATGTTAAAATCTTCAGTATCTCAACATTTCAGATTAGCTGGTACCATTGTTGAATTTATTCTCAAAGGCATATGTTTTATGTAGTTTGGGGGGGTGTATTTGTTTGTCTGTTTGTTTCTGGTACCAGGGATGAAACTCAGGTCCTTGTACTTGTGAGGCAAGTGGTGGGACCACTGAGCTAAATCCCCGGCCCTTATGTAGGTCTTTGTTTTGTTTTGTTTTTTGGTACTGGGGATTGAACTCAGGCCCTTGCAGCTGGCGAGGCAGGTGCTGGAGACACTGAGCTAAATCCCCACCCCTATGTAGTTTTAATAATAATGTGAATACCTTGCTTCACTCTGGCTGGTGTCTATTGTGCATCAGACAGTATTTGGGAATTGGGGATGCACAACACACGGTGAAAATGCCTACTCTCACATTATATCACTATATGCTAATGGAGGGGATGTGGCAGAAAATAAACAAATGGATGAATAAGTAATATGGCAGGAGATGGAAAGTGCCATGGAGAAAAATACACCAGGATCAGAGGACTGAAAGAGCTGGTATGAAGGAGGCAGCTTGCCGCTCTGAGGTGGCCAGGAAAGCCCATCTAATAAAGTGACCTTTGAGCAATGACGTGAGGGACACAGCCCTGTAGGTATGTGGTTATGAGAACAGTGTATGCCACACGAGGTGAGCAGCAAATGCAAAGGTCCTGAGGTAGAGTGTGCTCTATGAACAACAAGGAGGCCAACAGCAGGAGCAAACTAGGAGAGGGGACAGGAGAGGAGACCACAGAGGGAAATGGAACACGGACAGTCACATAGGGACTTACAGATATTTTAAGTCTTTCCTTCTTCCCTTCCCTTCCCTTCCCTTCTCAACCCCCCACTACTGGTGATTGCACTGTGGACCTCACACATGCTAGGCAAATGCTCTAGCATTGAGTTACATCCCATTTTTGTTTTTTAATTTCTTACGTTTTGAGACAGGATCTTGCTACATTGCCCCACCTGGCCATAAATTTGCCATCCTCCTGCCTCAGCCTCTGGAATAAATGGGATTACAGGCATATGCCTCTGCATCCAGCTCCATCTTAATGATTTTTTAAATCTTAAAACAGAGTGAGAAGCCACTGGAGGGTTTTGAACAGAAAGCTACGGAGTGTAATTTAGGTTTCAAATGGAAAGAACCACTGTAGCTTCCGTGTGAGGAACAGACAAGCAGGTAAATGTAGACACAGGTGCTCCTGGTAGGTGGGTCAGTTGGTGAAGCAGGGTGGGAGGCAGTGTGGACTGAGTGAGGCATGCTGGGATTGCTTGGATTCTGTAAGTCATTTGAAGGTGAAACTGAGCGAGTTAACAGATGTCTGAAGGACAGAGCAATTTTCAAGGAAGTTTCCAAGGCTATTGACCTGACTCCCAGAACACCAGCACATGTTTTATAAACAAGAATCGTTAATGTAACAAATATGCATAAGCATTTTCCTTACATTGTATGCGTTGTTTTTATAGCCAGGACCTCTTTCACATCCTGTTCAAATGTCATCTCATGAGACTTTCCTCGACCACCCGATCTCAAATTACGGCCCCTCCCCGCTTCCTGTCCCTCCTGCCCTGCTGGGTTTCATTTCATAAGGACACACTTGGCTGTGTCCGGTGCAAATTAAAATGGGGGCCTTTGTTATAAAATTAAGAATTTGGAGAAAGTTGTCAGTAGAGCATTAAAGCAATTGCGAGGCCCTTCTGGTTACAGGGCTGTCCCAGGGCAGCAAAGCTAGCCAAGTCCATGTGTGACATGTATTTGTCTGTTTGCTGTCTCTCCCTCCACACACACACACACACACACACACACACACACACACACACACACGTGTGAGGCCGTGGAAGATGGACTTTCTGTGTTTTTGTTCCCTGCCGCATCTACAGACACAACACAGTACAGTAAATAGTTTGTGTTTGTCCCCCGCCCGCCTGGTACCAAGGATTGATCTCAGGACCTTGCACTTGTGAGGCAGGCAATGGCGCCACTGAGCTAAATCCCCCACCCTATAGTAAATAGTTTTGAATAAATAAGTTATTTTAATGGCTAATTAACTCTTCATATAATTATAGCACTGGAACTTTCATAAGTATCCCTCCATTAGTGAGTATGCAGGTAAAATATTTGCTACTACTTCATACATATAAGTCATGTGGCAATAAAAATTTTCATCATAAACCTTTTTCCAGTTTTTGATTAATTTTCTAAGATTGACTCTTGGAATAGAATTTATGTAGGCCATATCTTCCAAAAATGTGATTTGCTAAATGTGATTGGCTAGATAATTTTACATCATATTACCCTTTGACAATTTGAATTTATTTATTCATTTATATATCACTCAGAAGAGTGCTTTTCCTCTGTTATCTTTCATGTAGGTGAAGAAATACATTTTTTAAAAAAGAAAAGGCGAATGTTCTTCTTTTTCTTCAAGAATCCATTGTGTTAAAGCCACATTTTTCTAACGCTTGTTCTAATTTTGTTTCAGTGAACTATCAGTCAAAAGAGAATAATTAGGTCAATTTTGTCATTCATTCAATAAATACATCCCGTTTCTTCATGTTTTCATGTTTCATTGGATTTTTGGTGCTCCAGTACTTTGTCACTGTTTCGCATTTCTCTGCTTAGACTGTAGTTTGGGCAGGAAAATACATGATTTCTATACCCCTGGAGATAGTTAGAAGTTGTTTTTTAAGATTTTTTCAAGCACTGATTATCATAATGATTAGAAGTGCTAACAAATAGAGGAGGTCTAGTGACTACCCTGTGAATTTGTCACTAAGGCGATCCTGGGAAGTTTTTAGTGCCCGAGGTTTATGCTGTTCGTCAGATACATAGACGAGTTCTGTGGTTGGTTTTGGTGTCAGGTAGCCATCACCAAGGGCTTTCAAGTGTCTTCATGGCAAAGCTAAAGAGAAGCAAGTCTAAACAAGACTAGAGACAGAGTCTTCTGTTTTACAAAATATTTTCTAGAGGGGCCGGGGATTTAGCTCAGTGGCACGGCTCCTGCCTCGAAAGTGCAAGGTCCTGAGTTCAATCCCTGGTACAAGAAAAACAAAAAGTTTTCTAGATAAGAAATGGCTTTTCTGTGCTCTGAAATAGCAGATCACTATAGCAATCTTTTGCAATTCCTTTGTCATTCATTCTACTCCCATTTCCTGACAAAGATGCTAATATAAAGCGTGAAGGTCCAAACCACTGATGCAGGAAGGACCACAGGATAAGTTCAGCTGAAATTGAATGCTGTGTTCCTTCTGGAGGCACTGAAGAAGAATCCATTCCCGGACTCTCCAGCTTGCAGAGATCACTGCGTTCCATGGCTCCTCCAGCATGGTGACTCCCCCTCTTACTCTGATTCTGTCTCCTTGTACCCCTCACTAAGTGCTCTTGTGGTTACATGGGTCCATCTAGACAACCCAGGGTGCTTGCCACATCTCACCATCTGTAGGTTACTCACACCCTTGAAGTCCACTTCTGGCTATGTAATGTAAGTCACAGGTTCCTGGGCTCAGAATGTGGCCATTTTTCAAGTCATTGTTCTGTCAACCACTGAGGCTCTGAAGTTTCAGTTGAGATGAGTGGCCCTGGCTTAGCTGCAAACAGTGTGGGGAACCAGAATCCTTAAGTCCATTTGGGGTCCATGGAGCTGTGGGAAGCTTTTCTAGAAATGTATAGTAACATAGAAGTAGATTTCTCTTCACAGGAAGAAGAGAAGCACAGCCAGTCTAAGTGCTGAGTGTAGCACACTTGGCCAGTTCCCCGCCCATGTCTCCTGGTCCTTCCCAATTCAATGCACTTGCTGACTTCAACCCTGAGCATCTGAACTTCTTCCCTTGATGATTTTCTCCTGCAGCCACAGTCTTTTTGGCTGCCTGGAATCCTTAAAGTTTCACACTCCAGGAGCAGCTCTGCATCTCTGGCTGGTGGGAGGTGGGAAGTGTTTTTTTTTTTTTTTTTTTTTTTTTTTTTTTTTTTTTTTTTTTTTTGGTACCAGGGATTGAACTTGGGTCCTTGAGTTTGCGAGGCAGGTGACGGAACCACTGGGCTAAATCCCCGGCAGGTAATTTATTTCTGAAGTGCATGTTCTCCCTGAAGCTTGAGTTTCCCCCAGCACAGTGAAGCCCCAGACACACACAAACAGTGGTAGCTGCCTAGACAGGGTTCCTGTTAATTCGTCTTTTCCTGCCTGTGTCCTTGACCCTTTCCTGGTGTTTCCTTGGGATCACCTCTATTTGCTTCTGCCTCTGGGGGAACACAAGTTAAGACCCAGGAAAAGATCTGTTAGGAGAGTAGCAAGGACAAGGGATATCCAGACACATCTCACAAAGCATTTCTTGTGGAATCCCTGTTGAAGTAAAGACTGAGGCAGGGGCCCAGCACTAGTAACTCATAGGTGTAGTATAGGTGATTCCGGGCATGGAGGTTGGTGTCTCCCTTCCACAGCACTCCCAGGGAATTCCAAGCCTTTTAGAGAAGCTACATTCAAAAAGGCTCAGGGGTATAGAGTAATGATGAGGGCAGGGCATATCCACGCAGAGGGGGCAGACACAGCTCACTGCTTCAGTCCTGCCCAGTGTCTTGGTGTTGCAGAGCACCCAGCAGGGCTTGCCAAGCTGTTCGAGCCCAGACACTATCCAGTGACAAAAGATGCCAAAGAGGAAGAGGGCTGCTTTCTGAGTGGGCTGGACAGTTACCCCCAAATAGGGACTCTGAGGTGGAAGGAGAAGTGACTGAGCTGTTAGCAAAATTAAGTTTGTACTTTTGTTGTCATCGAAGAGAAATGGGGAGCTTATAAATCTGAGCAGTAAATATTACACTTGTCACCAGAGAACGCATTTTGTTTTCTGTTTGACCTGTGGTCCATTCGTATTGGCACCATAGAAGTAACCCCAAGGAACAACAGGTTTAGTAGGTCACATGGAATAACACAAGGAGGTTAAACCAAAAACCACTGCATTTCTCTTTCTTCTTTTTTTTTTTTTTGGTACAGAGGATCGAACTCGGGTCCTTGCGCTTGCGAGGCAGGCCACCGAACCACTGAGCTAAATCCCTGGCCTCTGCATTTCTCAACCTATGCACACACCTCATGTTCCTCTGAGTTGCTTTCCTCCTGTGACTCTACAGAAGTGAAGGGGTAAGAACCATACGGGAAAGAGAAAGACCGCAGTCTCCAGGGGTATGAGGTAGTCTGGGGCCACTAGCCCCATGCAGGTGGGGAAGGAGAGATGGGAAAAGATGGCATCAGAGAGATGTCTTCTGGCTGCTTCCTTTGGGCCAGTGAACTCAGGTGAAATGGAGCCGCCACAACTTTTCAGGAGATACAAAGATATTATTGTTGATTTTTGTATGTTATAATAATAGTGGTGTAGTCATGAGAAGTGCTTATCTCCTATAAATTCATAGAGATATTATAGGAGAACTTTTCTTTCAAATTCTCCAGTAGACAACTACATTTAAAAAGTGGGTAGAAAAAAATCAGAGTATATGAAAATGGCTGAAGCTAGATGACAAGGAATATAGGGGTTTATCATACTTCTGTCCTTTGTGGTCTTTGAAAATTCTCCTGTCAGTCAGCTTAGAGACAAGCTTACCATTGGCATCTTTCTTATAATAAAAGTAACATTAGTGATGCTTACATTTGAAAGAACTCACTGAGCCCTTTTTCTTAGAAAGATTGAGAAAATGATCTTGAATCCAGCTTTACATTTTTACTCTGCTCTCTTTCTTCTTCTCTGCCTCCTTTAAGAAGTCAGGGAAGGGCTGGGGATTTAGCTCAGTGGCATTGTAGCTGCCTCACAAGTGTAAGGTCCCAAGTTCAATCCCCAGTACCAATAAATAAATAAATAAATAAATAAATAAATAAATAAATAGATAGATAGATAGATAGATAGATAGTTCATGCTTTAAATGCCAACCAATCCCTGCTCAATCCTAAAACAACCTCTTCCCCTCACATCACATGGTGAATCTTTGTGTAGCAAAGAGGGGATCAGCAGGACAAGCACACAATGCAGTCTTCTCTGCAAGATCTTTCTGCAGCCTACCATCTCTACATTAAATCTTCTAAGTCTGCTCTGTCATTAGATGTTATAAAAACACTTAATTAGGTGGAAAAGGTGTGTTAAAGTTACAAAAGTACTTTTACTTTGAGCTACGGATCCTCTTTTTTGAGACATGGAAGTAAAGTACACACTTATTAAAAAAAAAAAAAAAAGACTCAGATGCCATTCTTGGGAGTAAATGAAGCTAGGATTGTATTGCATTTCTTACTGTTATTTGTTCTGTTGCTTTTGTGCCAGCAGTGAATCCCAAAATTCTGAAGTGTATCTGAGGACTGAGAAATATTAAAGATGCTCAAGCTTCCAACTTAACACTGATCTCTGATACTGTGAAAAGGCCTAAGTAGTAAAAGGCTTCACAGGCTGTATGGCCACCCAAGTCCTTTGTGTGTGTGATCACCAACAGAAAAATTTGAAAGGAAAGGGAATTATGAATGAAAGCATTTCAGACTATCATCAGCTTCTCACTTTTTACTTCCCTTGTTTTATCGCATGTGTATCTATTTATAATCTCTTAGATATTCTGTCAGCAACATTTGATGAAACAAAGATAAATAGAAGTACTAGAAAGTCCAGATGGAAGTGAACCCAATTTATCTTTGAGTAGCTTCAAAACCCTTACTCTTTTCTCTGTGTGTGTGTGTGTGTGTGTGTGAGTGTGTGTGTGTGAAAGCATACACCTTCACATTTGCCACCACAGTCATTTTTAAGCATGCAGTTCAGTAATGCTAAGTATGGTCATATTGTTCTGAAATGGGTCTTCAAGAATTTTCCATTTTGCTATTATGAAGCTCTATATCCATTAAACAATTCCCATTCTCCCCACTTTCCTCCAGCCCCTGATCATCACCATTCTGCTCTCTGTTTCTGAAAACTTCACCATGAATCATATAGTTTTTGCCCATTTGTTTATATTATTTAGCATGATGTTCTCAGGGCTCATTATGATATGTGTATACCACTTTGTTTTACCCACTCATCTCCCGATGGACATTTTCGTTTGCTTCTGCTTCTTTTCTATTACAAAGAATGACGCTGTGAATATGAGTGCACATATCTCTTCAGGATACCGGTTTCAGTTTCTTTGACTGTATATCCAGAGGCGGGGTTGCTAGATCATATGGCAGTTCTAATTCTGAGTTTTAAAGGGAACTCCATAAAGTTTTCCCAGGGGACTGCACCATTTTACAATCCCACTAACCCTGAAGAAGTGTTCTGATTTCTCCCCATTCTCACCAGTATTTGTTATTTCCTTTTCTTCCTTGTTTTAGTAGTAGCCATCCTCCTGGCTGAGAAGTGACATCTCAGTGTGGTTTTAATTTGTTTTTTCCTGATGGGCGGTGATATCAAACACCTTTTGCATATGCTTCTTAGTCAGGCATGGGGAACTATCTCTTCAAGGATCTTGCCCGTGTCTAAATTGGGTTATTTGATTTTCATTGTTGTTGAGTTGTAGTTCCTGGTATACCTGGATAGTAACTCTTTTACCTTTTCACTATGTTACGTGTATCCTTTGATTCAGGAAAGGCTTTACATTTGATTCCATTATCAGTTTGTCCACTTATTTATTTTGTTTTTGTTGTCTGTGCTTTACTGTTGTGACCAAGAAATCATTGCTGAGGCAAATGTGGCTATTTCCCCCTATGTTTTCTTCCAGGAGTTTTATAGCCTGAGGTCTTGTTACTACTTGTGTTTAGATCCCCCCACCCAAAGCCTTATGCTTTCTCAGAGGTGGCTGAATAGAGTGTGTGATTGACTTGTGGTAGGGCTAGGGCTCAAGGGCACTAGGATTAAGGGCGAGAGTGCTACCTGCCCTAAGTAATATGAATAAACTAAAAGGGGCAGAAAGATGCTGTTAAAGTCCCTTGCTGCTTTTGCTTTCTTCCAGCTACCATGAACTGTTGCCCATGGATACCCTGCCTTAGAGCCAGCCAATTATGGGCTGAAACCTCTACAAACTGTAAGCCACATAAACCTTTAACTTTGGATATCGGGTATTTGGGTTCAGCAATGAGAGAAAAGTAACAACATGGATTTTAATCCATTTAGATTTAATTTTTGTATATGATGTAAGAGTCGTTTAGTTTTTCCAACACTTTTCTGAAGAGATGGTCACTTTCCCTATTGGTCTTGGTCCCTTTGTCAAAGATCATTTGATTATATATATGGGAGTTTATTTCTGGGACCCACTGTCTATTCCAGTGAGGCAGTTCCTCATATTTTCTGGGTGTGGGGGTTGCTAGAGGTTGACTTAGGTCAGTCTTTTCCCACTGAGCTACACCCTCAGCCTAGCACCACACTTTCAACTACTGTAGCTTGTAATATGTTTTGAAATCAAAAAATGGAATATTTTTGTTTTGTTTTTCAAAATTGTTGTGGCTATTTGGGGTCCACTCATCTTCCATATAAATTTTAGAATGACTTTTTTCCCACTTCTGCAAAACACACCATGAGAGTTTTCATAGGGATTGCACCAATAGTCTGTTCTTCAGTGGAGAATCATTAAAAGAAAAAAAAAATAGTGAAACTTACAGGCAGTGGACAAAAACTTGAAATCAAGATTATATCATTTTTCTCAACCTCTTCTGTAAAATGAAACTGTCATAGCAGAAAATTATGCAAGTAAACACATTTGTCTCAATGACCTTTTTCTCAGATCTATGCAGATAATATAAATGGACCCCAGTAAGAATGAAAAAACAATTTATTCCTTTGACCACTGTGGCCTTAATAATAATAATAATAATAATAATAATAATAATAATAATAATATTACCATAGTATCATATAATTTGCTTAGTTTTCATATTATATAAAGCATTTATACTCATTTACATCTCATTGTGTTGTCATCCAAAGCAGCATTTCCCAAAGTTATGGTTCCTGAGATACTAATTGCTCAAAAATGGATTAAATAATTTGGGAAGTAGGGGGTGAAAGGAGGACAGGGACAAGGGGAAAAAATGAGAACCAAGCAAGACCTGTTGTGTAAAGGTACAAGACCCCAATGATGAATGTAACTGTACTGTACACCTAAAATGTACCAATAAACTCAATGAGAAAGAAAACTCTGGGAAGCATTTCAAAGTATATTCCATAGAGTCTGAACTCACAGATTGATTTAGTAAAGGCTCTGAGAAGTGCCATAGGAGACATGTCCAATGTTGTACAAGCCAATATATAGCAGGGACATTTACAGTCACATGTTTTGGTAAATATTTTAATGAATCTAAAGAATAAGTATTTGGAGCAGATACTTTTATTTTTATTATTATATATTTTTTTGAGCAGAGAATTTAAAATGAACAGTGTTTTTAGATGTTGGATTGTAAATATTGAGATTGTTCAAAGTGATGCAGAAAATAAGATGGAACTGATTTCTCCTCTTTCCCCTATTATAAGGGGCTGAAGCTGGGAGCAAGACGTGGCCTGCATGGAAAGCTGGGTATGTTTGTAATAAAGAAACTGGGCAATTTCTTCCAGATGCTATTTGCATCATCTGCGTGGAGCCATGTGTCATCCTGCTTGTGGCAAGACCTTTTCTGGAAAGGAGAAAAGAAAGCCCGAGGTGCACTGAGTCGGGCCAGACGGTCTCTGCTCCATGGGTCTGCTTTATTGACTCTTCACGTGCTGATTTTATAACATTTCCTAGAGATGAAAATAAGAGACAAATCACCTTTCATCTAGCCTGGTTAATCCTAATTGCTTGTTTATATGTTTTTCTCTCTGAACATGATATATCCTCCCTCCTAATTTCTCTTCTATTTTAAATAATGGCTTCTTCTGAAACATCAAGAGTTCCAAAACCTTGAAACAATGTATTATTTATCTTTCTGGCCACACGGATTCCTTCAGAGTCATTACAATCCATCAACTGTGCATTTGCTGACTTAATCATAGGCGGATTTAGTTTTCAGGAGACTGAGGCAGCTGTAAAGGACAAATCCATTAGGGTCTCGCATCCATTATGGGAATGGAAAGGCAAGGTACTCACCGCAACCCAGGCCAGCCAGTGGCCTTGCAGTTTGTTCAGTGTTATAGCCCCTTTTAAAGAAAACTAATTTAGATTACTAGGTGTAAAATTAAATATTCATCTAGAATTATAAAATAAACTACCACCACAACACGGCATTTAAAAGTTGGCAAGTTTTGGAAAGATCTCAAAGTCCAGAAAAAAAAAATTCTACCTGATACTCCCCCCTTGATAAAATTATGTGCATGCATACTCTTTGATTACCTGCTTGTGCAATTGTGATTTTTGTCCTAATTTTTGCAAAGAGCCTGGAAAGAGAAATCAGTCTTTTCCTCTACTGTAGTAGATCAAATAATGTTTCTTCTTATTTCTAGTGTGGAAGTTTCTTTGGTCATTATGACTTGTTGGAATCAGGGTGTGCTTTCTTGGGATTGTTGTCTATTGGGAAAACTTGTCTCAAGTGTCTTTCATATAGGAGCTGGGGGATAGCAAGGCTTTTCAGGGAGTTGTCTGCTGACAACTTGATTTTTAAAAAAAAATCTCTAGATATTGAACCCAATGGGCTTCTACCAGAGAGCTATATCCCCATTACTCAACTGCAACCCTCTTGCCTCAGCCTCTCAAGTAGCTGGGATTATGGGCATGCACCGGGACTCCCATCTGCTGGGAGAAATCTTAAATACTTTGAATCACAGTACTCACTGGACAGCTTATCTTGTTTGTCCCTAGTGTTATTGCCTATTATGAGGGTAATACTGAAACTGGCTCTTTGATTTCATAAGGTTGGGTGCACAGATGCAGCAGTGGTAGGACTCTTATTAGAAATTGTTCTTGCACAAGGACAGCTGGTAGGAACTAAACTACAAAGAAGAGGCTGTGAACACAGTGAGTCACATACATATTTCACTAGACCCAAACTGTATCATCGTCAACTTTCTTATTCATGGCTCAGAACCACTCATAGCTAATGCCACCCAATGCCAGAGGAAGTAAGACTGAGAGGAAGTTGAAGTGGAAGAGACAGTGGTTTCAAGCATTTGCAGTTAAAATATCGTATTTCTATAAACAATATGAGAACAGATGGCCATGGAAACACAAGTTCATGCAAGGGGCCTTGAAACTTAAGCTTCATTAGTTTCATGGTAAATCCACTTCTCATTTAAATTTGAATTTTTTTCCACCAGACATGCTGGTGCTTCTTTTGGAAGGATATAGGTTTGCACCTTGAACTGAGGGGCCAGATCTGTAGAAAATACAAAGCAAATGGATAGGAGACTCGATCTTCAGCTGGCCAATTTATTAAATCTAATAAAACAATTACTTAGCATTATGTGGATCAGTGACTCTTAAATCTGCCAGTGGGTTAAAACACTATATGTAGCTTTTAAAAATACACATTCCAGCTGGGCATGATGGCGCATGCCTGGAATCCCAACACTAGAGGAAGCTGAGGCAGAAGGGTGGCAAGTTCCTGCCCAGTCCAGGAAACATAAGATAAACCCTGTCCAAAACAAAACAAACAAACAAACAAAGGGGGTGGGGTGGGGTTGTAGCTCAATGCAAAGGCCCTGTGTTTAATCTTCAGTACCACACACAAAACATTTTTTTTCCCTTGGCTGTGAATCCAAACATTTTGATTCTGTCAGACCCAAGGTTAGGCCCTGGAATCATCAATGTTAAAGTTTCCTGGTTAATTCTGATTCAGCCAGGATGGAGAGCGATTCATGTAGACAAAACATTGGGATGAATGTCTGTGGCCACTACAGCCCTGCAGGGTAGAATACAGGGTGAACCTGAGATTTTTGACTTAGCATATATAAGAAGTGATGAATTTCCCTCCACATTGACTAGATTGGAGCTGAGTAAGAAGATTGTGAGGAGAATTTGTATTATCCCAACTTGGGGCAGGAGTAGAGAAGCCCTTTGCAGATTAGCATGGGCACAGAAAGCAGCTTACTGGATCCTGTGGCTGAAATGTCTATTTCAGGCATGGCCAAATCAAGGCTTAAAATAGCTGGACACTGAACATTTCCCCTGGGGAGAAGGTTCCTTTCTATAGTTTCAAGTAGAGCAGTGGAGCAGAGTTTTATTGAGCCAGCCAGGCCAAGTGTCCATTTCTGACCCAATCGCCTAGATTGGCTGCCTGGCCATGCGCTGACCTCCAGCACCTGGGAGGAGGATTCTCATCAGGCCAAATGATTTGAGAAAACACAGTAGCACCCCTAAAAGAAATCAGGATTGTTAGGTTCAACAATCTTTGGAGCCAATTAAAAAAATTTTTTTGAGACAGGTTTTGTATTCACACTGGCCTTGAACTCACTACATAGCACAGCCTTGCATCAAACTTGCAGCTACCTCCCTGCCTCAGCTTCCCTCCAGAGCACTGAGATCACAGACTTGCACTGCCATACCCAGATCTTGGGAGCCACTTCTAAGTATGGGTGAACTAACTTGCTTTGTTTTGGCTGAATTCTCTGACTTGCCCACTTTCTGGGGTCCTACATGTCTGAGAGAGGCATTGCTTCATTCAGAATACCAAGCCATGGAGAGCGATGCTATGGAACTTGTCTAGTGATCTACAGCTTTCTACTTCCTGTTTAAGGGAAGGTTCAGCAAACAGTGTCCAAAGCCTCACACCTGAGTCAATCTAACAGTCCAAAATTAGTCCAGAGTCTGACTGGGGAAGGGCCCTAAAGCTGGTGGGCACGGACTGCCAGGGAGCCTGCATGCTGGCTGGTATCTTCTGGGTCAGCTGGAGCTATGGTGATCTCCTGAGAAAAGATGAAAAAGAGATGCAAGGTTGTTGTTTGTGGCTTATCATCCATGGGGAAAACTACAATTCCAGAGCAGCTCCTTCATGGAGATCATACAACTGGAATGGAAGATGGTGAGACAGTGGAAGGCGTGTGTGTGGCTTCTGTGGAAATGAATCAAGGAGCAGAGGAACAGTTCCGTCTTTCTGACACCAGAGGTCTACAAGAAAGCATTGAGCTGCCAAAGCATTATTTTCCATTTGCTGATGGCTTTGTTTCTGTGTACAGTGTGGATGAACCTTGAATCCTTTCAAACAGTGGAGCTTCTGAGGAAAGAAATTGATAAATTCAAAGACAAAAAACGAGGTTGTAATTGTTGTGTTGGGAAACAAAATGGACCTTTCTGAGCAGGGACAGGTGGATGCTGTAGTGGCCAGCAGTGGGCAGAAAGCAAGAAGGGGAGACTATGGGAGGAAACTGTTATAGACCAGAAAACTATTTTTCATTAGCCATAAACTTTCCCAACCCTGGAGCAAATCCAGCTTTCCTTTGTCTCGGAGGAAAAACAAAGGGGACTCTAGCTCTGAGAACTTAAAATCAGCAATTTCACAATTGTTTGTTTGAATCATGATTGCCAATGAGTGTGAATACTGAGTAACCTTAACATTTAAAGTAGGCCATTTCGGGCTGGGGATTTAGCTCAGTGGTTCCGGCGCCTGCCTGGCAAATGCAAGGACCTGAGTTCGACCCCTGGTACCAATAAATAAATAAATAAATAAAGCAGGCCATTTGTTTCAACCTTTGGCCTCTAGGAAAATCCTGAGTAATTCAATGCACTCTCAGTTATAATTAAATTGTTAAATTATTGAGCTGTTTATTACTGCCTGATATATCATTCTCTTTTGAAGCCTGTCCCTAAAATCAGTACCTGTTATTTGCGTTGTACTTGCCAAAACAGTAAAATAAAGTTTGAATACTATGTTTAAAAAAAGGACACCAAATCCCAAACAAACAAACAAACAAACAACAAACTAAGTGGTCTGAAGTCAATCAAGCGAGTCCAGGTAGAGAGGTGGAGTCAAGAGCCCAAGTCAAAGGGAGCAGAACCAACACGAGTTGACAAGGTGTTCCCGAGAGTGTAGAGGGCCATGGATGCTTAAGTTTTTGAGCCCAAGCTGGGAGAGCTGAAATCACTTGCAAAGTAATTTGTCCCAAATGCTGTGGCCACAGCCCAGCTAGCTGCATACTCCACGTATCGTGCCTGTACTCCATGATCAGAGAGACTTCACAGTTCATGGTTTTTGCACTTCAGTATCACAGACGAGTGGTCTAAGAAGCCCAAAGATGCGCCACCAAACTCCCTCTTCAAGGGAAGGCTCCCTGCTGAGTTGTGGGGGTTGGTGCCCTCCGGTCCATTGTGGATCCACTGTAGCAGACCGGTTTGCTCCAGAGCTCCCTCCCAGGCCAGGCACCTTGGACACTTGCTTTGCAGTTCATATTTTCCCTCTGACCCATTCTGCTTCTTCTTTTTCTTCTTCCTGCTTCCTTTCACAGCTACTGATCTCTAGTAAGTGCCTTGTACCTCAAACTTTGTTTTGCATCTGCTTCCAGAAAACCCGACCTGCACTAAGTATCATTAGCACATATGATAACTGAACCATTAAAAGTAAATAGAAGCATTAAGTCTGCAAACTATTGTTCAATCTGTGAAAAAAAAATGTCTTTCCAGGTCTTTTTTCTTTCTAAGAGAAATGCAGATCCCCCCCTCCCGATTCATTTCTTATTAACAACTCTGGAGACTCAAAGTGGAAAGTTTCTAATTTACCAAATTTTGAGAGCCGTATAAATTCACAAGAAGTTGTTCTGAGAAAAAGATATAATTTAATCAAGTATCTGGGTAGTAAAGAATCATTGTTTCAATCATATTTTAAATTTTAAAGTATTTAAATGTTTGTTAGCATATATTCGCAGTACATAACAAATACGTTCATCATGAGGAATTGGTACACAAATGTGTCGCATCTCGATCCCATTTACTTTCCTTTCTCCACCTCTCCTTCCTCTCTCCCACCCCCATACCCCCACTCCTGTGTCTCAAAAGTCTGTCTCCCTGTTTCCTATCATCTATTTTTTATTTTGCTCTTTTAATTATTTATACTTTGGGTTTCTCATATAAGAGAAACCTTGTGATATTTAACCTTCTGTTTCTTTTTTTTGTACTGGAGATTGAACTCAAGACCTTGCACTTACAAGGCAGGCGGCAGAACCATTGAGCTAAATCCTGGGCCTAACTTTCTGTTTCTGACTTATTTCACTTAGCATTATGGACTCAAGGTACATCTATTTTCCCACAAATGACCTAAGTCTATCCTTCTTTATGGCTAAGTAATATATGTGTGTGTGCATATGTGTTTTATCATATATAAAATGTATATCATTTTCATTATCCTTCATCTGTTGATGGACATATTGGCCACTCCCAAGAGATTGACTGTTGTGAATCTGCTACTACAAACAAAGATATGCATGTATCGCTGTGATATTATGTCTTTAACTCTTTTGGAAAGATATCCAGGAAAACCAGAACTCTGTCAAGTGGAATTTCTACTTTTAGTTTTTTGAGAAATCTCCATACTGATTTCCATAGAAACATACTAGTTTACATTCCCACCAACAACGTTTCCCCACAACCTCACCAGCATTTGTTGTTTTTTGAGTTAGTGATGATGGCCGTTCTTTCTCGAATAAGATGGAATATGAGTATTGTTTTGATTTGCATTTCTGCCATGTCCAAAGATGCTGAGCACTTTGTCATGTACCTGTGGACCATTTGTACTTCTTTTGAGAAGTATCTATTCATTTCAATTACCCATCCTTTGACTGGGTCTTTTATTTTGGGGCGGGTATAATTTTTTTTAGTTCTTTGTATATTCTAGATAGTAGTCCTCTGCCTGAGGAGTAGTTGACAAATTGTATTTCATTCTGTAGGTTGTCTCTTCACTCTGTTGTTTGTTTCCTTTGCTGTGCAGAAGCTTTTAAATTTGATACAATCCCATTATTGATTGCTGGTGTTACTGCTTGTGCAATTGGGATTCTGTTCAGTAAATCCTTGCCTATGCCTATGTCTTCAGTAGTTTTACCTATTTTATCTTCCAACAGCTTCAGTGTTTCTGTTTTTTTTTTTTTATCTAGGCCTTTGATCCATCTTGATTTGATTTTAGTACAGGGTGAGTGATATTGGTCTATATTCTAAACCAAAACTTTAACAATTAAAATAAAGTTAAACTCAACACGATCTTCTAAAAACACAGTATTATTTTTCAATAATAAAGGGTCATGACTATTTCAAAACTTATGTACACAATCATTTAAATCTCAGCTTCATTTCACTATAGCTGTGGAAAATAGCCAATTAGTAGAGGCCAGTTAGTAGAGTTCTTTAAAGTCTCTGTTGATTTATTTTCGGTAACTGGGGTAGAATGTCATAACTCAGACCTTCAAAATTTTGATACTCATTTAGGCTAAGTAATGAATGGCATAGTTGAAAAATTGAAATAATTCATAAAAAGTAATAGAAAGAACTAGCTGCCACATCACTGTTCCTTACATACAGCCATTTGTTAATCATTCATATTCATAAGTTTCATGGGTGGTTACATAACATAACTGTAAATTATGTTCTTGACATCACTACTTCTTGACCCCTCTGCTCTGAGTATTAAATACTGATCTTTTTCTGTGAGAGGTAAAAGTTCAGCTTCCACATTGCTGCACTGTGTACTTTGTTTTGCTACTTGTAGCTTCTGTATATATATTTTGGTACTGGGGATCAAGCACAGATCCTTGCACTTGCAAGGCAGGCAGTGGAACCACTGAGCTAAACGCTCTGCCCATAGCTTCTGTGTAAATAGCACACTAAAAACTACTTATTCCATTGGCTTTCAAAAGTGTCTCTTGTCCATACGTCCTCTACAATGAAGACATTAGAAGTTTTCATCTTTCTTCCCTCCCCAACTCCTTGACCTTTGTTATTCTCTGACCTTTATATTTTCAGTGTTGATAAATTTGAACTATAGAGATATCTGGATGCCCATGTTTATTATGGCACAATTCACAATATGCAAGTTGTGGAATCAGTTTAGGTGCTTGTCAGTAAAAGAATGGATAAAGAAAAGCAAATATAGCACATTTTCTAATGAAATCATATTATTTGCAGGAAAATGAACGGAACTCGACACCATCATGGTAAGCAAGGGAAGGCAGACCCAGAAAGACAAGTATTGCATGTTTTACCTAATATGTAGAATCTAAAAAAGATGACAAGAAGCTAGAAGAAAGACTATTAGACCAGAGAAATGGAATCGGGGAAGAGAAACTAATAGGAGTGATGGGTATGATCAAAATATGTCATATGCATGTATAAAATGCTACAATAATTCCCAATACCATGACAAAAAGTATCAATCTCTATGATTGCTTCATTTCAGAAATATAGTGAATTCTCTCATCCACAAAGTCCCCTCTGTATAGCTTAGCTTTCTTCCCCTTTTATTCTTATATCATAATTTAAATAGTATTATTGGAAGAAGGGAGTAAAAAAAAAGAATAGGTGCTTGAGATGTAGATATCATTCCTAATAAAAATCTCTAACAAAAAAAGTGTAAGGATCTTTCCATTCTGCCCTTGATTTAAAAATGTACAAACTCATAGGAAATCCAGAAAATTCATGGCATGTTTCTCCCAAAAGAATATACAAGAACAAACTTGCATATCCTTTGAATATAAAATAATTCATATTTTGAGGCAGATTAGATCTGGATATGTGAAGAGAAGAGAGTGGTTCTTACTAAATGCCTTTTTTGTGCCTAGGACTTCACAAATATTGTCTCCTCGCGCAACTACGTTGTACATGAAGTCCCTGGGGCTCAGTGAAGTGATTCACGTAGAGTCCTACAGTTTCAAACCGGAGTCCCGACTGATTCCTACATCACGCGTGCTTCCTATGAGGAAGTGAAGCCAGCAAATGCATGAACGATACCAGCAGAGGCAAGATCTGAGCATAAAACAAAGATCTAAGTACCCAGCTAAATGCATAGGAGCCATACTGTACATGTACAATGTAGGTGACCCGAAGTTATTTGCATGGGATTAGAGGGGCTTCTCCATATCTCTCTATCTCCCCAAGATGGAACATTTCTCAGGAGATGGAAGAATTGATCTACAGGCCTCAGTGGTGAGCAGTCTGTTGCTGTCTTCTCTTAGAGTTCTACAGCGGAGAAGCTCTGCTTCCTTAGCAAACGCACTTAGGATCACATTGACATTTCATTTCAGAGCAAGCAGTCATGGATTAAAGCACCTATTATGCAAAAGTCACAGTATGTGTAGATTCGAAGGGAATGGCAGTAAACAGTCAATTCATTAATCAATTATTGCTACAATTCCAAACCAAACTGACAACTCATATTAGTTGCATGATTTTTTTAGAAAAGTGCAACAACTTTACATATACTGATCTCATGTTTTTCACATTGAAGTTTTAAAAAGCTGGTATTTTCTGTTAGTTAAATATTGATTACTATTTTTAAAACCGCCCTCATGACAATGACTGTACATATGCAAATAGGATGCAAAATGAGAGCCACGGCTGTCCAGATGGAGGCTGAGCAGAACAGATGCTGCCTTCTAGATGTGCACTCTGGAGGAAGAGGTATTCATCACAGTGAGGCTAACAATGCAGCTCGTGATGGTTATAGGTGGTTTCTAATTTACAAGATGACTGACGTACGCAGGACAGTCAAAACACATTAGACAGAAGTAACGAGCCTCGGCTTCAAGCAGGCAATTTTCAAGGGAGTGAGGAACAAGGATATGGCTTGTCTTGTTCCTTAATTACTGAGCTAATTAATCGCCAGAAGTGAAATTGTTGCCTCTAGACACCTTAATATAGGCACAGTGGAAGGAAAATACAGAGCTCAGAGCACCATTCTGACAGATTAATAAAAACATCTCACCGAGGGAAAGTTCTATCTGCTAATATTATGGTCCTCAATATGTCTTTTTCCATTAAGCTAAGAAATCTTTTAAGATACTTTCACTTTTTGTACTTCATAGAAAGATTGGTATTTTTGCTTAGAATAGTCAAAGCAAGGGAGAAACATTCCAAGCAAAATAGACTATTTTTGTTAGTTAGCAATGAAGGGCTTCAATAAGGAATTTGAATGAAGTCTATCGAACTTCAGTCGATTTTTAAAGGCAAATTAGGCATTATTTGACCAAAATTTGTGCTCCACACTCAAATATTAAGACCACATTTATCTCTCACTTTTCTCTGAGTTACATCTGTGGTGCACTTGAAATGTTAGCAAGGTCTGCAAAAGAATCAGAATGTTGGGGAAGGCATTAGTCTCACCCAAGCCAGGTGATAGTGGCAAATGACAGCATTTTCATGAGAGAGAAACCTCACTCCATGTAAGGTAGCACGATGATGTGGAATTCTGTACCTGTGTGAAATCCCTTGGAGTTGAGATCCTAGTAGAGCTGAATAAAGATGGAGGAAGAGAGGAGGATGAGGGAGAAAAGAAGGCGGAGGAGGAACAGGAGGAGGAGAGGAGGAAAATTGTGATTTAGTAGAAACTGTAAATGGCCTCTGTACTGATGTTGGAGTCCAACTCACTCGAGAAATGCACCATGGAATTCTGGATAATGTAATGCAATTTCAGACCAGTATTCATACACAGGGAAATGGAGAATTGGGGCCATTATGTAGATAATGAAAACTAGAAAGATTTAAAAGACTAGCAAGATAATCTTAAGACTGAGATGGGTAAAGGGACTACGTGGAGATATGGGAATGCATAAAAGGACAACTACGGTGGTGGCATACAATAAGAACATGGGAGTCACATTTTATAGTAAAACAGAAATGAATGTTCAGAGAAAGAGTATTTTATTTGTGCTAATTAGCAGAGTGCTATACTCAAGAACATCAGAATGTACAGTAATCACAAACAGACCTAGGGAAACTTCACATTAAAATTACAAATTAGATTTTACTTTTCAAATTACATGCATTTATGTATATTTTTTAATAATGGGTAAAATATCTTAAATGACATGGCAATTAGAATTGGAATTCAGAAATACTATTTTCAAGCTTCAAATCAGGAACAATTCCACAGGTTGCTTTCACTGTGAATAAAGGCCATCATTTCAACTCTGTCCTGTTAACACGGTAACTTCTAACTACACTGGGTTGATAGGAACAGCAGCTTTAAGAATGCAAAGTTCTGAATCAAGTGCAAGCATTTAAAACTCTGATGGGCTCAAAAGAAACTCTCTATGTAGTTCAGGCTGTCTTTGAACTCACTGTGTAGCCCAGGCTGGCCTCGAACTTGCAACAATTCTGCCTCAGCTTCCCAAGTGCTGGGATTACAGGCGTGCACCACCACACTGGGTGTCAGAAGAAACTTTAAAGCCAACAAATATCATCTCTTATTTTGCTAACTCTACCATATTTTCAAATTAATTGTTAACTTATCACAATGTTAATCAGTTGCTAAAGCACTAGCAAATTATATTAACCAGAATGGTATACCATAAGGATTAAAAGTCCTGTTTCACCAAAGAGTACAAAGTAGGCTACATAGGACCATGGCTAAGTGTGCGAATTGTGAGATTCCATAGGAACCCTACTTCACTGCAAGATTATGAAACTGATTCTAATTTTTACCCATATCTACCTGTGAACATTTTTTTGTCAAAAAAGGCTCAGAGGCTTGTTTACATTCAATAAAATCCCTGCCTTAAGAACAATAATGCTGAATTCCTTTATTTATCAATTGATTCATGCAACCACTAATTCATGCACTCAGCAATCACATTTCCTCTGTCTGGGATTTAAACTCAGGAAGCCAGGGGAAAATGCTTGCTTGTAGGAGGAATTTGAGATCATCAATGTCATTTAGATCAAGGCCAAGATGGGTAAACTGGGGCAAGTGGCAGATAAAGAATCTGAAGCTGAGGAAGGATAAGAGTGAGGCGAAGACAGCGAGATGCAGAAAGGCACAGGCAGACACAGATGGCCAGACCCAGAGATAGGATGAGGCTTTGATTTAGGACAGTTTCTGATCCTGCACCCATGCACCACAATTACCCTTGGGTTCTGAAAGGTTTCCCTATTGCCCTAAATTACTGCCATATCTCTCCACATTTTAACTACACCAGGCGTGTGTGTGTGTGTGTGTGTGTGTGTGTGTGTGTGTATGTGTTGCTGAGGATAGAACCCCAGGAGCACTGTACCACTGAGCTACATCCTCAGCCCTTTAAAATTTTACTTTGAGACAGGTGCTCACCAAGTTGCCCAATCTGGCCTCAAACCTGTGATCCTCCATTGAGTAGCTGGGATCACAGTAATGATCTCCATGCCATCCTAGTTTTTCTGGGCTTTTATGTTTTACAATAAAAAGTCTAATACATAGCAGAAAAAAAATTCCCTTTGTTCTCAGTAACTGGGTTTTCTGTTTAATCAAAGTGGTATCTATTTCCTGGAGGTTGGTGGGAATTAAGACATTCTATTAATACCAGTGTTTTTTTTTTAAATTCCAGTGAATCTGAAGGATCAGAAAAAGGGAGGAACAATTTGGGGAGCAGTCCTGGTAGGGAGCTTGATCCTTAATAATATCAGTTCACCTGTGTCCTTACTTGCTGACTTTGCTTTTGGTAAATGGCCATGATGAAGACAGCACCACACTCTACATTCACCTAGAAATAGAAGGGATGGAGAAGAAGTGGGAATGTTTTCTTTGACTTTTCCTTACTTCTATGAATAACATGATCATTTAAAAGGGATGATGCCCATTCAGTTTGGGGAATGAAGAAACCGCAAGTGATGGTTCATTCTGCAAGACTGCATGAGACAATATGGTATGGTAGCCCTTCACAGCCAAGATTCTGCAGCCATGGGTTTGATCAACCTCAGATGAAAAAAAATTTTTTTTTTTGTACTGAGAATCGAACTCAGGTTCTTGTGCTTGGGAGGCAGGTGGCTGAACTGCTGAGCTAAATACCTGGCCCTCAGATGAAAAGATGTTTTTAAAATCACATCTATACTGAATAGGATGTATAGGAAAGGGAAAAAAATGAGAACTAAGATACATCATGTAAAGGTCCAAATTCCCAATGATGAATGTCATCATCATATTGTATATCTAAAATGTACCAGTAAACTTAATGAATTAAAAAAATTTAAAAAGAATATATCATGTAATATTAATTGCATTATAATAGATAGCACTTTATCTCAAAATAACTAGTGTTTAGCAGCATTAGCATTTATTACTAGCAATACTAGTGGTTAGTAATCCTTTATCACATAGTAATTACTGTTATTTAGCTTAAATCATATTATTTATAATATATAAAAGCATTGTTTTTATGTGTTGTATACATCACATGATGTATTTACTATATTTAGTACTGTATTTATCCTTAAATAACATTCCCAAATAAAGTCCTAATGTAAATAAAACTCTAATCATTTATAATAATATAGTTCTACATGGTAATAAAAATTTAGAATATTTGGAAAATTAACACCACATACACTACTCCCAAGGACATCTTCATGTGGGCAGTTTAGTCTTTCCTTTTGATCTTTTTTTCTACCCAAAAATCATATGATTGGGGCTGGGGATTTAGCTCAGTGTTTCCACCACCTGGCTCACAAGTGCAAGATCCAGAGTTAGATCCCCAGTACAAAAAAAAAAAAAAAAAAAAAAAAAAAATAATATTTTTTTTTTTTTCTGCTTTTG
>NW_022900928.1:121957105-121964681 GCF_012274545.1 Fukomys damarensis
AACCCCAAAAAAAAAAAAAAAAAAAAAAAAAAAAAGAATTATATTATTGTTGTCATTTTCCTTGGTCATGAGAGCAACATAAAATTTCATACCCTATATTTTAAAAGAAATACTAGAGCCATAGTATTTTCTGAGTTTTTAAATAAAATCTTCACAAAAATTTAATGATACACAGAATTTCACTGGATGATGAATATTGTATACATCATTTTAAACTGGAAAAAAATTCTTTTTAAATACTCATCATGCTTATTCTTTCTGTTGTTGCTGTAGTTGCATTGCTAGGGATAGAACCTAGTGCGTGGCAGGCAAGGTCTTGACTACTGAGCTGTGCCCTCAGCCCTTCTTTGGATATTTCGTGTAAGTCTTCATCAGAATGTACGACTACCTTCCTGTTATCTGTATCTTACTCTTTTAAATGTGCTTAGGTGTTTTAAATAGTCACCATCAATCTTTTGGATTCATATGAGATTTAGGAATTCCCACTTATGATACGTGGAACTTACTACAACCTGCTAAGAAAGCTGTAATGGGGCCCCTGAGGACTGAGCCACTGCTGGCTGCTAAAGTGTTTTGGAGTCTGGCCTCCTAGAACTAGAAAGTGCTTCAGTGTTAATATCTGGACTATTCTTCCTATTGGTGCTTTAAAATTTTTTTTTATATAATGTTAATGACCTGTGCTTTGACAAGCCAAACATCACGGAAACACAAGAAACTTTAGTAACCTGTACCCAGCTCCTGTAGAGTCCCACCACCTCCCACCCAGGGAATTGAACAATTGCAGCCTTCCGTGTCTTCTTTCTCAACACTCATCTTAGAACATACATACATATAAACATTCAAAAATTGTTCACAAGTCACACCCCACATACACTATCCACAGAGCCTCTTTCGTTTAGTAAATGTATGAGACCTACAGAGCAATAATGCATGCCTAACATCCTTTTTAAAAGCTGCATAGTAGTACATGGTGTCGGTGTATAATTTTTTCCGCCGTTCCTTACGATGGACACCTAGCCTGTTTAAAGGTGGATTTGTTTCGCCATTATGCATACATAATGTTTTTGTTTCGTTTTGGTACCAGGGATCAAACTCGGGACCTTGCACTTTTGAGGCAGGCTGCAGAACCACTGAGCTGAATCCCCAGCCCACATAATAATGTTATAAAGATTCTGAAATATATACATATTAGTTTGTATTCTCCTAGGATACATTCTTCTAAGAATCTCTATGTGGACGTATGAACTTTCAGGAGCGATTTCCGGTTTAATTTCCCAAAAGACGATAGCAGTTGGGATTTTCATTAGTTCTAGATTGGATTGACAACTTCAGCCCCTCCTCCAGCAAAATTAATTCCCATGGCTCTTTTTCTTTCTTTTTTTTTTTTTATTTTTTGGTACCGGGGATTGAACTCAGGTCCTTGTGCTTGCGAGGCAGGTGCTGGAACCACTAAGCTAAATCCCCAGCCCATCTCATGAATCTTGATGGTTAAGGATCTGAAGCTGAAAAAAAATCTCAATTAACTTATAGTTTCGCCCAACTAATGAAGGTAAGCACATTTTGGGGGGTTTCATGATAATTTGATTCTTGCTTTGAGAATTGTCCTGTCTTTCATTGCATCATTGGTCTTACTTAGCGAATAACAGGAGAAAGTTATATGTAAGGGAAAACGATGCTGGACCCAGCACATAGGGCAGAAATATTTTGCTTCAATCTACCATTTGCTTTTCAGTTTCATTTATGAAATCTTTCCCAAATTACTTAGAAATAATCACGAGATTGTTTTGTTAGCAGGGCATATTTCCGATGGAGAATAAATTACACCTACACCATTTATTCAATTAATTTTGCATTACCCTGAGTTGAAATGCCAAGTTGGTTATTTATCAAGTTATCTTATATCTTTAGACTTGTTCTTGTCCCCTATATTGTATTGCATTTCTTTATTAATATCTCTCCTGTGCTAAATCATGGCAGAGAGTTTTATACTACAATGACTAAATAAGTCAAATAATAGTGTTACTTTGTTGGCTGTGAATAGACAGTTCTTAAATGCTGTCATCCCAGTAGATCTAAAATGCACATGAATACCATTTTATCACAGTGGCTTCATAATAAATTTTAATATATGGCAAGGCAAGATGGTTCCCATCCATCAGCTGTATGGGTAATCATGAGCACACGCAAGCATACACATTTTCTTCTAAAATAATTGGCTTTTCTCAGATATTGATATTTTATATAAATTTATGTTTATTTCATTTGTGATACTGGAACTTGAACCCAGGGCCTTTGCACTGAGCTACATCCCCAGCCCCCCCTTTTTGGTACTGGGGATCAAACTAGGGTCCTTGTGCTTGTGAGGTAGGCGGCGGAACCACTGAGCTAAATCCCTGGTTTATTTTGATTAGGGCTTTGCTTGCTTGTTCATTTTACAGGTCTGGGGATCAAACCCAGTACCTGACAATGTTAGACAAGGGCCCTACCACTGAGTTGCATCTCCAGCCTGTGGCTAGTTTTAAATATGAATATTATTGTTGGTTTTGCATTCAATTTTTCATCCATTTAAAAATAATTGGCTTTTGGGGGTTTTGCTGGGTATCTAACTCAGGACTTTGTGCTTACCAGGCAGGTGGGGCACCAATGAGCTATATCCTCAGCCTGTAATCCCAGCCCTTGGGAGGATGAGGCTGGAGGACTGCTGTGAGTTCAAGACCAGTTTAAGCTACATAGTGAGTTCGAGGCCAATCTGAACTACATAGGGAGATCCTATTCCCCACCAAAAAAAGTTTCATTTTTTATTAGTATATGTAACACATAACAATTACATTCATCTTAGGAAATTGGTATATATACGTGTGACATACTAGTCATTGTTATTTGCCCTTCCCTTTCCTGCTCTCATGTCTCCGCCATCCTCAGACCCTTGCTTAATGTGTCTCTTGTAGGCTTTGGGGGGTGCGGAAGACTGAACCCAGGGCCTTGTGCATACTAGACTACTAGACAAGTGTTCTTCCACTGAGTCACACCCCTGGCCCTTGCGGTTTTGAGACAAGGTCTTGCTGAGTTGCTTAGGCTGGTTGGAATTTAAATGCTACCTTTGCCTCCCAAAGGAATGGGATTATAGGCTTGCACCAGCAGGTCCAGTGTGTTGTAGGAGCTTTCTAGAAGTCTTTGCTATGTTTTTTTCTAGTCTGTGCTACTGAGGGTTTTGTTGAAAATGGCTGAGTGCCGATACTAGAATGTGGTCTTTCCTCTTTTAGTATGTTTAATGAACTAATTTCCAGTGGTACAGCACTTGCCTAGAATGTGCAAGGCCCTGGGTTCAAGTTTCAGTGCCACAAACATATTAACTAAGTCAATAAATATCTAAAACTGAGCAATACTCATGAAATAAGGAAACACATTTTCTGAAGTGATTATTCCTGCTGCAATGAAAATCTTTTAAAATAGCTTTGTAAATATTTGAGGTTATTCTTTTGTATTTATTATCAGATATCAAATGAATCAACAGGAAACATTTATTAGGGCTCTGGTAACATTTTTGTATCCTTACATAATTTCTAAAATCTCATTTTATAGGAAATCACTCTAACCAGGTATGCTGGTACACACCTGTAATCCAGCACTCAGGAAGCTGAGGCAGGAGGATCACCATGAGCCTGGGCTCCATAGTGAGTAAAGGCCATCCTGAACTGCCTAGTGACATCCTGTCTCAAAAAAAAAAAAAAAAAGGAAAAGAAAGAAAAAAAATCACTATAAGGTGAAAACTTTAAAGGTAGCATAATTACAAAAGAAATTATCTACTTCTCCCATATTTGTACTATAGATCTAATAGAAAAACTTCTAGAAGCCAATGATATGTACCCCAGGAAAAAGCACATTGACCTACAGTGTTTTATACCATTTGTGATAAGGAAATTCACTTTTCTATTTACAGTACTAAAATAATCTTTACACTTATGCTTCCCTTTCAAGTTTTTAAAGCAGAAATTAATGGCCACTCTTGGGAAATATGCAAAATGATTGCAAAGCTATGCAAAAAGTATACAAAACTCTGGCATTCAAGCAAATAAAACAAGATGTACTTTAAACCGCTTGAAAGTGAGTCTAACAGCAAAGCTGTTGTTGCTTAGCTTGACCAAGAGGGTGAAACCGGCGCATATTTGATGAAATGCAAATGTCATTTTTGACAGTCAGTGGATTTCATGTTTTATTTTGACTGACAAGTGACAGCAAGCTGTCATTCACCATCACGGTTCATAAAAGAGGTAATGGAACCAGCGCCCCTACAGGATGCTTTACAAGACAAGGGCAGATTTAAATCCGCCCAGATTTCTCTGAGACTTTCAGAATTATCCACGTAGCATCAACTTCTTTGTGAGGTCATTTTTGGCAGAGACAGCAGACTTGATGTCAGCAAAGTCACGATCAAGAACACACGTTTCATTTCAAGATCACCGGAGCAGAAATTATCATCAAAAGAATTTTGCAGGGTTCCAGGTGATTACAGATTTTTGCCTGAAGAAAAATTGGGGGAAAAAATGACTCTGTTTCATCCTCAAGAAACCCCCCCCTACTCCAGCATTGAAAAGTTAATAGGATTGCCTCCTCCCATATTCCTTTCCAGAGCAACAGTTTGGACAGAAAAGCACATAGTGGCTCTGAAGTTTTCCTAATGCCATGTGAGGCTTTGAATGGAAAGAATTACCTCATTGAGCTGATCAAAGGTATCCGTGAAATAAGCCAAGCCATGAAAAGACTCACAACTGTCCTGAGTAAATGTTCCTTTACTCTCAATATTCCCTGTCCCAATTTTGTTTTTATGGTGTGTGTGTGTGTGTGTGTGTGTGTGTGTGTGTGTGTGTGTCTGGCTTCTGTCTGTTTGGTCATTCAAGTGCTCAAGGTTCATCTTCTAGAAAGCTAGCAAAATTTTATCTTTATGCAAAGTACATCATTTTATACTGCTCTTCTTTTAATGGAAAAAAAATCTTGAAAATGGTGATTTGAGGCTCTAAGTCTGATAAAGTTGATGTTCTTTGTGGAAATGGATCAGATTTATTGCAAAAAAGACTGACAACTGCCTTTGCCATCAACATGTGTTTAGATAGAAAGCCACAAACACACATATTTTTTTTTCTCCAAAGCCACAAGCACAGTTGTGCTCTCCAAAATCACAAAGTTCTATCTTGCATCAAATTATTAAGATTTTCCTTCTTATGGAAATTTTGCTCTGGGAATTCCATTCTACAATTATCAGTGGTCTTTGCATGTTCAAAAGGAGACAGGCACAATGGTGCGTGCCTGAAATCTCAGCTTCTTGGGAGGCTGAGGCAGGAGGATGTCAAGTTTGAGGCTAGCTTGAGAAACTTAGATCTTATTTCAAAAAAGTGAAAAAATTTATAAGAGAACTGAGAGATGAGGCCAAGTGATGGAGTAATCATGGTTCAATCTGCAGGACCTCAAAAAGGAGAAGGGGGAGAGGGGGGATTATAAAATGCAATCTTTTGATGGTGATAGTCTCCGTGTAATTTTTCTTAGAACAAATGGCAGAATTATGGAGTGGATAGAGTCCTTTCGTTAAGGAGCCACTTCTGTTTTCTTCCTTCTCTGCTCCAGGCCGTAAGCCAGCTCTGCCATCTCTAGAGTACACGGCTTCACAGGCTCTCCACAGTTACCTGTGTGCAGTCTTCTTCTCACTTGGGTATGTGGTCAGCAAGCACGGAGAGAGAAGATTTTTGTGCTGGAGCAAATACAAATTTTGATGGCACTTTAGTCTTCATTGAATTATCTATTTTCTCCAAAAAATTTTTTTTTGTTTTTCTTAAAAGCAGAATCTCATAAGATTTCACACATGTCTCTTGTTATCTCTCATCAAATTTCCCCAAGGCATCGACTTGTTGAAGAGATGAGGGAAACTGTCTTGTAGGAAAGCCTACATCTGATGGCTTCAGGAGCGGGGATCTTGCTTAACCTCTTCTGTTCCTGGTACAATCTGTAATACTGAAGTTAGCTTCTAACGGTTTGGTTAAGGTTCAAGTTAAAACGTTCATGTAATTGCAGGTGATGCTGTGAATTTAGTGGATCATATCAGGCGGCACTTAACATCTCTTTGTCCCGTGGTCACTGAGGCTAAATTTAATGTGTTAGTTACCGTGGTGGCAGCCAGATCTCTTTTGTAATAATTTGTTTTCCCATTTCAAGTAGCAGTTAACCTGTGGGTGTGGATTAATCGATCTATCAAGTAGATTCATACATTCCTGCCATCTTTTCTTAGCTTCACTGGCATACAACTGCCATATAATAAACTGCATGTGTTTAAAGTATATAATTTGGTAAGTTCTGAAATGTGTGCGAACCTGTGAACTCATCAGCGCTATGAAGATAATGAACATCTTCAATTCCTCACTTTCCAGAGTTTCCTCTTGCCCTGTCCTCTTCCCCTATCCCAGGCAATGACAGATCTGTGGTCACTATAGGTAAATTTGCCTTTTCTAGATGGAATCCTATACTTTAAAAAAAAAAAAAAGACTGCCTTTTTTACTTAGTACAATTATTCTGAGGCATATCTGTTGTAGTGTATGTCAGTAGTTTTTCTCCATGTTATTGCTGAATAAATTCTATTATAAAATCATTATAATGCTTCTTTATCCATTCACATGTTGATGGGAATTTGAGATATATTTCGGTTTGGGCTATCTCAGATAAAGCGGTTATAAATATTTATGTGCAAGTCTTATATAGATATGTGGTTTCATTTCTCTTGGGCAAATACCTGGCTGAATTACACTGTACGTGGTAAATGTATGACTACATTTTGAAGACACTATTAAACGACTGTCGAAAGTGGTCTTAGCACTTCATATCCTCATCAGTTGTCTATGAGAGTGACAGCTGTTCCATATCCTTGTGGACAACAGGTGTGGTCAATTTTGTTTTTTCATTTTTATTTTTGCCATTCTCATCTGGATGGAGCTGTGTCTCCTCAATGGCTTTAATTTGCATTTCTCTAATGACTATTGATGTTGAGCTATTTTTTCTTTTTTTAAAAATTTGGGGTGATTCTGGATATGAAACTCATGACCCCATTCACATACTACCACTGAACTATACTCCTAGCCCTTTTTCATTTTATTTTGAGATAGGTTCTGGCTAAATTGCCCAGGCTGATGTTAAGTTCACAATCGCCTCCCAAGTAACTGAGATTACAGCTGTGGGCCACTACGTCAGCTACTTGAGCATATTTTCATGCATTTATTTACCATTTATATATTTTCTGTTAAGAAGATATCTATTCAATTTTTTGTTTACATTTTATTATTGGATTATTATTATTATTATTATTATTATTATTATTATTATTATTTTGTACCAGGGATCAAACTCAGGACCTTGCACTCGCGAGGCAGGCAGTAGAACCACTGAGCTAAATCCCTGGCCCTTTATTATTGAGTTTTGAGAGTCCTTTGTACATCCTGAGCATAGGGGCTTCACCAGCTCTGTGAATTGCAAGTGTTTTCTCCCAATCTGCTGTTTGTCTTTTATTTTACTTACTTACTTATTTATTTATTTATTT
>NW_022900928.1:121967440-121975172 GCF_012274545.1 Fukomys damarensis
TTATTTATTTATTTATTTATTTATTTATTTATTTATTTATTTATTTATTGGTTTTTTGAGACAAGGTCTCACAATGTAGTTGAGACTGACCTGGAACTCACTATGTAGTCCAGGCTGGTCTGGAACTCACAGCGATCCTCCTGCCTCAGCCTCCCGAATGCTGGGATTACAGGCATGTGTCACCATGCCTGGCTTGCTGTTTGTCTTTTAAACTTCTTAGTAGTGTCTTTCAACAAGAAAAAGCTCTTAATTTTGATTATATGCAATTTATCAATTTTAAAATTTTATCAATCATGCTTTTGTTGTCCTATCTTAGAAATCTTTGCCATATCCAAGGCATAGGATGCTATTCTGTTGCTTTCTACTACTAGTTTTATAGTTTTAGTTTTATATTTTAATCTGTAATCTAAATTAATTTTATATGATTCTAGGTATACACCGCAAGTACATCAAAGTGTTCCAACATCATCCATTGAAAATATTATTTTTTCAACTGAATTGCTTTGCATCTTTTTTGAAAATCAATTGACCTATAAATGTGGATCTATTCTTGAGGTCTCATTTGTTCTATTGAAGTAGTGTAACTCTTCAAACTGCATTTTCTTTTTTTTTCAAAGTTGTTTTTGATATTCTATACCCTTTGCTTTTCCATATTAATTTTGGGATCAACTTGCCAATTTCTACAAAAAAGCGTGCTTTTAACTGAGCTGACACTGAATCTATACATAAATTTGTGGATAATTGACATTTTAGCAATATTGTATCTTCTGATGCATAAACAGTACAATCACCTGTCAGTAGTATTGAAGGACAGATGCCTACATTTTCCCTAATACCAAAATCCATGGACACTCAAGTAAGTCCCTTATACAAAAAGGCACAATATTTGCATATAACCAATACACTTTCTCTCTCAACACACATTGCAAATGTTATGTTAATGCAATCATGTTAAAATGACTTATAGTACTTAATATAATGGAAATCCTATGTAAATAGTTGTTATGTTGTTTAGAGAATAATCACAAGAAAGAAGTCTCATGTCCATTACAGATGTGATTATTTTCTTGAATAATTTTTATATGCATTTGGTTCAATCCGTGGATGTAGAATCTGTAGATATGGAGGTTATCTTTCTCCATTTATTTAGTTCTTCTTTAATTTATCTCAGCAATGTTTTACAGTTTTCAGTGAACAAATTGTATACATTTTTCTCATATCTATACTTAAGTATTTCATGCTTTTGATGCTACTGTAAATAGTATTGCTCTTGAATTATAAGTTTTCATTGCTTCTAATGCATGCACCAGTCAGCTGACTTGTTTCATGTTGAACAACCTTGCTTAACTTACCAGTCAGTTTTAATTGATTTCTATAGATATTTTTTTTTATTTGAGACAGGGTCTCACTATGTAGTCGAGACTGACCTAGAACTCACTACGTAGCCCAGGCTGGTCTCAAGCTCACAGTGATCCTCCTGCCTCAGCCTCCTGAGTGCTGGGATTACAGGCATGCACCACCATGCCCAGCTGGATTTCTGTAGATTCTTTAGAAACTCTTGCAAATGGTTGTATGACAGTTTTATGTCTTCATTTTGATCGTCTATTTCTTTTCTTGACTTAATTCTCTGGCTACAACTTCCAGTACAATATTGAATAGAAACAGCAAAAGTTTTTTTTGGGGGGGAGGGGAAATTGGTCAGTCTTTTACCAATAATTATGACATAGACTATCTTTAGAGCTTCCTTTCACAGGTTGAGAAGGTCCTCTTCTATGGCTACTTTGTTAGCTTTTCTTTTTAGAAATACTGATTATCAAGTGCTAAGTCAACTTTGTATTCCTGAAACTTCATGTGGTCATGATCTTTACATTCTGTTGCATTCCATTTGCTAAACTTTTACATAGATCTTCCTCATATATGTTAATAAAGGATATTGATGGATGATTTTCTTTTCTTTTCTATTTTTGGTAGAATTCATGTCCGATTTTGGTATCAAAACAACTCTAGTATGAATATATTGGAAAGTATTGCCTCGTCCAGTTTCTGGAACTCTGTAAAAGTGATGTTATTTCATTAATAAAGACATCCTCGGCCCTAGGTTGGTTTGTTTCTTTTCCTTGCCTGTTTTTGTTTGCTTGCTTTTTGGGTTACTTTAAGGATAGCATTTAATGTGCTCTAATTTGGGGGGTAGTTTCCTCCCTGGTCTCAGGTACTTTCTTCACATGCACGTGCTGATTGATACCAGTTGCACATGAAAGTGATGCTTCTCTCCAAGGTTTTCTACCTGGAGGTCTCTTCTTTCCTGCCCCACCAACTCGGGGCATCTTGGTTTCTTGGACTGGCAATTCCATCTCCTCAGCTCAGGGATGTCTCTGAGCTGCTGTTCTCTGCACTGCAGCCTGGAATCCGATGCCAAGCAATAAGCTAGGACATTCGGTAAGCTAGGGCTCAGCTTCTTTTTTTTCCATCTCTCAGGGTCACCGTCCTTTGCGGCCTGACGTTCCGTAACCTGAACGTCATCGTTTCATGTATTTTTCTCTGATGTATTAGGTGTGTCAGGTAGAATAGCAGGCACTGTTCCTTAACAACAGCGGGAGGCCCATTAACATTTTACTTAACATTTGCATCATCCATTAATCCACTGCTGCATTAATCAGTTGTTTCTTGATTTTTTTAAAAACTTACTTTTTTTGGGGGGGGTACCGGGGTTCGAACTTGGGACCTTGTGCTTGTGAGGCAGGCAGCGCCACCACTGGACTAAATCCCCAGCCCTTAAAACTTACTTTTAAAAAAATTAAGCAGCATCCCTCAGTAAAGAAGAGCTTCCTTGCATCAACTGGAAACCAGTTTCCATTTCTTCCAGAAGGGTAGAATTAATATCTCACTCATCCTCTCCTTTCAGAATGAAGAGCTGTAACCGTTGGCTCCCATAGTGTCAAATCGGTGCCTTCCTTTTTTTTTCCTGTTGCTTTTAGTTAACTTTGAGGGTCCTCGCAAACTAGAAGGGTTAATTCATTTATTTTATTACAATTGCTTTATAGTCATTATTTCTTCCATGGCACAAACTGTACCAAATTTAGCCAATGGAAGCAGAAAAACTGAGCTAAATCCCCGGCCCAGAAGAACCTATTTTAGATGTCATGGCCTGACAACTGCATTAATCACACTTGGTCCTGTTGTACACGGTAGCATTCCACGCCAGCAAGGGCACCTTCTAATACATCCTAGAATGAAGTGATCCTTTAAGGTATTTATTGTACATTTTTTTTCAGGATGAATTCTAAAATCAGTGAAAAAGATTTGAGGGGATAGTTAAAGAATTCAAGCATTACTGAAATAAGTCTTAACTGAAGGAACAATCATTTCCTTTTACACGGCATTGATGCTAGAGAGAAAAGAAGTAACCAGGTGTTTTGGGTGTCTAGAGATTTGCTGAGAAGAACAGTAGAAAAGAAGAGAAAGCAGTGTAAGCAAAAAATTGTTCTTGCTTGGTTAAATCCAATGATCAAGGCTTGTTTATAAAAGGAAAGAAGTCTTGTTAAGAAATACTTGTTTGACCTGTGGGCTGATTGACACAGTTAAATGCACTCTTTGGATAATCTATCGTCCACATCTTTTATTCATGTCATTGTGTTCCCGAGCTGGTGAACTGCTCAGAGCTAGAATCCAAACCAGTTGCCACACTGTCCTTTTATTCTGTTTCATGGCATAGTTTTCCAAATTAATCATATCACTGTCTCCCTCCTATAATGGCCTGAAATCTGAAACAAGGGAATTGCTGGTGTGGTGAGAAATGGCTTTCTCACTTAATTTGTCAAACTCCCACTGACTTGTGTGTTGACTAAGCAGAGCTGCAGCCAAGTCTTCATATTTCAGAACTCAGTTATGATCGAAATGTTGTTTCTAAAAAGGCACTTGACTGAAGAAGGTGTTCTAGAAGGTTTTTCTGGCTTTGTCTCCTTGGGCTTCTGAAACCAAATGCCAAAGACTGGCTGGCTGGTAAACAACAGGAATTTATTACTCGCAGTTCTGGAGACTGATCACCAGCTAATAGGGTCTAATGAGGGCCCACTTCCTGTTCCACACCTTCTCCCCAAGTCTTCCCATGGTGAAAAGGTAAAACTCTGGACTTGCAATCCCTTCTTATGCTCCTGAAGGATCCACCCTTGTGATCTCATCACCCCGCCAAAGCTCCACCTTCTAATTCCCAACACAATGGGATTTCAACACAGGAGCTCTGCAGGTCATAATATTCAATTCAGAGCGCCCGCCCTGCCCATTTCCTAATATTTAAATATGCAGAAAAGTTGAAAACAGAATAGTACAATGAAAAAGTGCACGCCCATACCTGGTTTTCACAGTGGGAAGCATTTTGCCACTATGCGTGCTACTCACCAGCTACTCCTGATTTCACAGCTGAAACAGGGGAAATGTATTGCCTTACAGTCCCAGTGGCTGGAAGCCCAAGGCAAGGGGCCATGAGGGTGGACTCTATGTCCTGTCCACTTCCCTTGTGATGGACCTTGCTTTGTGTGTTTGTGTCTTAATCCCTTCCTATGAGGGCACCAATCAGTCAGGTTACGATGGACCTCAATTAAGGATCAGGTTAAAGTCTGGCTGAATCAGGAGCGTTGCACCCATCTCTCCTGAGAAAACTCCAAGGCCTATTAGGGCTGGAATAATCCGCCCCCACCACCGGGGTGTGTAGAGATCTGACCTTAGACAGATAAACTGTTTCTCTCAAAAACCTCTAAAGTCCTGACTCCATTGGCCTCAGCCCCTAAAGCATACAATCCAAAAACTAACATGTAGCCAATAATGATGTGCCAAATATCCTGACTCCACCCTGGCTCCACCCCTGCCTTACCCTATCCAATGTTGATCCAGTAGCGCCACCCTGGCACCTCCCCCACCTTACCCTATATAAACCTGTGCATTTGCGGAATAAAGCGGAAGCGTTCCAGAAACTTCTCTGGAGTTTGCAAGGTGATTCTGCCACCTTGCCCTCCCAGTCCTGGCCCCTTGAAACTTGTTCCGCTAGCAAGGCTCATGAATGGAAATAACACCCAGTGAGTTCATTTAGTTTAGTCACATCTTTAAAAATTCTCCTCCAAATTGGCATTCTGAGGTAGTGCAGTTTAATATTTCAACATATAAGACGGAAGGGCACAATTTAGCCCACAACTAACTTATCTCTTTATTCCTGTCAGGTACAGGCATACTGATTTGAGCTCCACCCTAAAGTATGTTACAGATATTATTATAGTTCACTAGCAAATGTGTCACCTTGCATCTTTTGAGAATAAAAATGATCTCCAGCCAGATTTAGTGACACACACCTTGTCATCTCAGCTCCTTGGGAGGCGGAGATCAAATATTTGAGGCCAGTCTGGATAATTTAGAAAGAAAGAACATATCTCAAAATAAAAAATACAAAGGGCTAGAGATGTAGCTCCATGCTCTTTGAGTTCAATTTCCAGTATTAAAAAATAAAATAAAGGCAGAAACAAAAAATGATTTCCTGCATAACCTTAATGTTGTGTCATATTTAAAAGAATAAATGAATATTTAAACCATATTCAATTTTCCTGTAGTGGCCAAATCATTTTTATAGCTGTTATTATTTTCCTGAGTAATAATCCAATAGAGTTCTTATATCAAATTTGGGTATCATGCCTTTTTAAATCTAGAATAATCCCCCCCACCTACTCACTCTTACATCATGTCTTTTTTTCCCCTCTATGACACTGAGTTTTTTAAAGCATTAAGCAGGTTATCTATAAAATGTTCCCCATCTCAGATCTGTGTGTTTATGTACTATGCTCCTTATTTCCTCCCAAATATAAACTAGACGTTAGGTAATGTTTAAATTGTAAAATGGATGCTATTTTTCTTACCAAGTGGTACAATTTCTTTCTCCCTTCCTTGACTCTGGGTCTGGTCAGGCGACTTGCTTTATCCAGGGGAACATTAGCAGATGTTAACAAGCAGAGGCCTCAAACATGCTTGTGCCTGGGGCTGGGCCACCTTAGCTGCTGGTGATGCGCTAGCCTGCTGGTTGCAGAGACACATGTCGTGCCTAATCCCACAAGTGCCATACAGCGAAACCATCTTCAGCCATGCAGACGGCTCAGATTAGAAGAATCACATTTGACTCAGAAAGTGAAGTAGTAGAAGGCTGTTGCTCTAAGATAGGAACTTCTTACGTGATCAGTTGTGAACCAGATGTAATTGAAGCAAATATAGAGGCTTAATCAGGTTAGATGGTTTGGCAAGACTACATAAATGATCTGTGCACTGTTACTACATCAGGTCTGAAGTTTCACAATGCCGACAGAAGGGTTCCTTTTGAACCTGGTACAATGTGGGTAAAAAAAAAAAAAGACAGATGCTACCTAGTCATTCTTCAAATTAGCATCTCTCGGATTTTAGTATTAGGTGATTATTCAGTCCCTGGGGTGTGCAGGGTACTAGTGGTTACAGGTAGTGATGTCCCTCCCCCATGCTCAGATTGACTTCTGCCCAAAGGTAGGGACAATATTCACCAGGGAAGGAAACTGTCTCATCGGGGTGTACACAACGGTATCATCGTGTCACTCTGCGGACTTTGTCCCACCAGCTTTGGAGTTGTGCAGATTTCTTTCTTGATAGATAAAACCAAGCTGAATTCTTAAGATAGCCAAATAGGTTAACTGTTGCATCCTTGCACATTTAAAACACACAGGCAGCTACTTAATACAAGAAAAAGAAGAGAACTTCCACTTAGTATCACCAGAAAGGAAAGCAAACTATTCAGTTATGGTATTGCTGCTGTTCCCATCAGAAACTCATACTGAATGGAAGTTAAAGAAAGGGAGAAGGATGAGGAAAGATTTTCATTGATCATCAACAATTTCTTCAAACTTACCCTTTGCTATGGGGGGAGCATTTCTATTTAAATTATCTTATAATTATCAAATTCCAAACATTTGGTTGTCATTGAATAGCACCTACCCAGGAGTAAAAGGAAACTTATTAGACAAATAGCCATAATAAAATTTCCCCTTTCTGTCAAAAAAAAAAAATCTTTCTAAAAATTGGTTTGTACATGTCAAGTTCCAAACAAGCTCACTCATTGTATTTCACTGTTGATAATCTTTCTCTTCCTTAACCTTCAGTCTGAAATATTTTCTATTTTCTTCTATTTGTTTCTGGGCCATTGGTTTCTGCTTTGCTTTGCTTTGCTTTCTTTGCTTCTTTGACCTGGCAAAGGGATTAAAGTCATAGCCTTGTATGTGTTAGGTAAGGGTTCTACCAGTGGGCTACATTCCCAACCCCAATAGTGACTGCTTGAAGAAAAATAGTCAAATGCCCTATAGAATGGCCCACTTCAAGATTTAGTTAAAGAGATAATTTTAAAGAGGAAAAAAACGTACTTTGGATATGATTCTGTAAAATTTGTCTGCCTGAACACCTGCAAAATATAAAATTCTTGTCAATACCTATGAATAAAAGTCTATACAGTAATGAGATGTTTACTTAATCCAGACTAATTGGACATAGTAAATATTGTTTCCTTTTTTGAATGTGTCATTTGAAATAAATGTATCATTGAATGTATCCCAAAAAGGAAATTAGGTTATGGAGCATTTGGCTTTTCAAAGAATGTTTTAAATAGTACACTTAAGGAATGTAACTAAGAAAAACATTCTTCATTGCACAACTTATATAAACATCACCATATATATATATA
>NW_022900928.1:121975255-122010749 GCF_012274545.1 Fukomys damarensis
ATATATATTCACTCCAAGGATCAAACTCGGGACCTTGCACTTGACAGACAGGCATGGAACACCATTATATTAATTATGAATTGAACACTAATTATAGAAAACTCAGCAAAGATTAAAAGTGGACTTTGAAATTTGAGAATATGGGTGTTTGGGTTCCATTCCCATGTAACTGATATTGTTGGATTGCCAGAGAAAATACAAGAGGCTCAAATAAATTTGTCAGATAAACAACAAATACTTTTTAAAGCGTATCCCATGCAATATATGGAACATACTTATAATAAAAGTATTCATTGTTTGGTAGGCAGACATGACCTGAGGAGGGAGTATAGTTCTGGGGAAGGAGTCCCACAGGAGGACACTGTCACCTTCTTGACCCTTCTTTCTTTCCTTCTTTCTTTTTTATTCCTTCTTTGCCTCCTTTTCCCTCCCTCCCTCCCTTCCTTTCTTCATCCTTTCCTTCCTTCCTTCTTTCTTACCTTTTTTTTTTTCTCCTTTTCTTTCTTGTTTTTGGTGCTGGGGATTGGAACCAAGACCTTGCACTTGCTAGGAGTGACCATTGACTGTGATGTCTGGAGTGAGAAATGCCTAGCAAATTGATGTGTCTGTGGACTGTTTCCAGAGATGATTGGCACGTGGGCCAGTGAAGTGAGGAAGACCCACCCTAATTGTGGGTGGCACCAGCCAACAGGTATACAACCTGGATGCAATAAAAAAAGGATGCAGCAGGTGTGCCCATTTTTGAAGAGCACCAGTCTTTTTGTGCAGGTGCATCCTTTGCTGCTATTGTCTTTGGACATCAGTCTCCGGCTCTGCAGTTTTCAGCCTTTCAATGCAGACTTAGGTTTGTGAGTCTCTGGTGAGTTTGCAGACCCCCAACCTTGGACTGCAGCTGCATCCTTGACCCGTTTGTTATGCAGCTTCCCTCTTCTCGGGATGAGCAGGTACTGATTCCTCTGGCTGCCCAGACCATGGACGGCCATTGTGGGCTCCTCTACCTGTGAGCCTGTCACCCTACTAACAAATTCCCTTGCATAATTATGCATATGTTTTCAGTAGGTTCTGTTCCTCTAGAGAGCCCTGACCAACACACTAGGCAAATACTCTACCACTGAGTTAGCTCAACACCACTTCAAAAATATGCTAAACTCAACACCAATTTACCAAAATATGCTATGCTCCACACTCTAAGCTGCTGTGTGTCCATGGACTCCTCATTTGGCTCCTCAGGAAGCCTAATTTCCTATTTCTGCATATAAGCAAAGATGCTTGGGGGACCAGCCAAATCCAAGTAAAATATGAGAAAATTCTTGACCAGCTCTCTCCTTGACAAACAGGACTCAGAGACCAGAATCCTACAAAAGTCTACAATGAAAACAGGGCCCCAGGGCCTCTTGCAATTTCCTAGACCTTCTCTGTACAGGGTACAATGCTGAACATAATTCAAAATAAAAGCAGACAAAGAAGAAAAGAGGGTAGGAAAATTACCTCCAGTGACCCTGACCTAAAAAGTCTTATTATTGGTCTGTAAAATATACCTCTGAACTGCCTCACATCTAAAGCAAAGAAGAAAATCCACTGGGTTACAGAAATCCATTGACTGGGAAAAGAAAGCTTCCTCATTCACATAGAAGCACACGGTTTACCAGCCCTTTGTTCTGAAAGAAGTTTGTCCTAGGGATCATATTTAGGATGTGTAAGAATAGTAGAGGAGCAACTATTTCTTCAAAGCAAAACAAAAATAAAACTCTTTTGTAAAGAAACTTCAAAACCTCCACTGCCTGAAGCTATTGGTGTCATTTAATAACAGCCAGATACAGCTGATGTCCTATATATGATTAACTATGCAAAGATTTTTACATCTCGGTTCTTTCAAACATGGGTAAAATACTCACGGGCCTTCTAGTTTTTAAAATTATTATTTTTTGGACTCTGCTTTATAAAGGGGCACTTCAGTTTTGCCCTTGATCTCTTGTTTGACTGACTGATTTAGATTTGTATTTTGAATTCATTGTTTGTTTTTAGAAGACAGATCTCCCTGTATTGTACAGACTGGAATACAGTAGCTATTCACAGGAGTGGCACAGTTTCTGACCCAGGTAGGTTCACCCTCCTTAGGCAGCCTGGTGGTTCCGTTCCCTAGAAGTCGGCATACTGATGTGGAACTTAGTGTAGATATCTGAAATTCAGCAGAGCACACTGTATGCAGCCCTGAACTCCTGGACTTAACAGGATCCTCCTGCCTCACACTGCCCAGTAGCTAGGACTACAGACACGCACTGTCAGGCCTAGTTTCGAGGTTTTTGATTGGGTACACTTAACCATTACTTCTCCTGCCCTTCCTCGTATATCAGTAGCACAAGAACGTGGCCTTTTTTTTTTTTTCCTGTCCTTGCTGGATGCCATGCTCTAGTTATACACGGTAAAGGAGGCATATGGATGGCATTAATAGTCCCAACTTTTCACCCCTCCTGGCATCTGCGCCCTTCGGTGCCCCCTGCAACACACACACACACACACACACACACACACAAACACACACCCCACACACACACATACTGCCCTCAGGGCTTCCCATGTGCCTCTAATGAAACAAAGGCCTCAAAAGTGTGTGCAAAGTTCGGCTTACCCTCGTGCACAATTGAGCTCTCTTTTGTTGTACCTATTCTACCACCTGGAGACCATGCCTCAGCTGGTCTGCTGGAGGACTCTGAGGGACATGGCAGCGGAATCAAGTCTCCAGCTGATTCCATAACCAACAAGCCAGCTGCCTGCAAACTCATCATGAGCACAGCCCAGACCCCCAGAATCACTCAGCTGACCCACAGACTCAAGGGAATGGCTTGTTATATCAAGCCATTAACGGTGGGGCTAGTTTATCATACAGCAGTAGTTGATCGATACAGTAGGGAAGATGACTCTAATACTTAAATTGCAGAGGGCCATCATATTCCTGCATAAAAAGGAGCTCCATGAACTCTCATCAGACAAATGACAGCATTTTATTTTCGCAGAAAATATTCTGAATTTTCTGATGTTCAGACGAGTCCTCTTAAAAGCCCCCTAACTCTGCTTCCTGCAGGGTGCAAGATGGTGATAATAGTCATTGGTCTGGAAATTCTGAGCGAAACCTTAATATGTGTCCTCAGTCGTGAGCTATGAGGAAAATTATTTCAAGGACAATGGAATTTACTTTTGGGTCAAAAGATTCTGGTATCGCTTAAGCAATCCAGATTGATACTATTACTTTGTGAACCATGAAATTGGGAGCTCCTCTATGATATTTTTGATCTAGCAGTAAAAGCTGACTTCACCGTTTCAATCCAAGCATGAATAGTTCAATGATTACAAAAAGAGAAAGACACGAAAGGGAGAAACCACAGAAGAATAAACATTGCTCCAAAGAGAAGATTAAGCCAGTAAAAACGGTAGAGATGAGAGGAAAGGGCCAGTCTTCAGGTCCCTGGAAACCCACCTGGTAGAGAAAAGAGAGAACCATTGGGACCAAGATCAGAGAACTACACATGGCAGTGAATTCAATTATCTTTTAAATTAAAAAATAAAATATTCCTGGAGCCAATTACAGCTGGACCCAGTGCTGACTCTCCTAATTGAATATGGGAAACGATTTGGGGCTGTAGCTTATGTTTTGAAGAGACAGAAGATGTGATGCATGCTTTTTTCGTTAAAATGAATTTTTTTTTTACAATTCAAGTATGTACATCTTTTTTTTTTTTTTTTTTTTTTTTTTTTTTTTTTTTTTTTTAGTCTTGATATATATAGCAGGTCCTCCTAAGGCCAGGAAGTAATAAAATGATCTTTTAATAATACATTTTTCTAAGGAAAACCCACACAGACACTCATTTTGGTTATTACTATCTGAGTGACTATATCCCAAGGACCTATGCTTTAGAGCTCAGGAGTCAATTCAGTTTTTTTTTTTTAACTACCAAAGGAGAGGTTGGAAGTTCTGTCAAATCACCTAGCTACTCCCCATGAGGACACCCGCCTAACTGAATTAAAACAGACAAATCATAGATGATGAAAAATGTCTCGCTTAATTGTGGCAAAATTTGGAGCAGGACTGGGGATGTAAATCAGTGGTAGGGTGATTGTCTAGCATGCTTGAGGGGGGAAGGGGTGAGGGGGGAGAAAGGAAGGGATGGGAAGGGCTAGGCAGAGTTATTGTCCTCATCCCATGGCAACTTCATGCCTCATTTTGCGTTGGACAGGTCTTACGCCTGAGACAGGCCTCCGAGATGGATAGAAACTGTAGGTGGAGGGCTCCAGAAATGATCTCAGCCCTTCCTCTTACTTTACAAAGCTGCAGGTGGCCACAGTCTCAGCCCATCAGGGACAGGCCTGTTCTGAGCATGACTTTGCATTTTGTGAGACCCGCCTGCCAAGACTTGCTGTGCCCAAACAGAGCACTACAGCCGGGATGCATCACCACCCTCTCAGGTGGTGTGTTCTCAAGCTACACAGCTGTGTCACACACAGAAATAAACCAAGATTCCTTTGTTGAAACAACCTTCTGTTAGAGCCAGACTTTGACCCCGGAGACTTTGCAGCAGGAGCCAGTCACTGAGCAAGGCTGAGCAGGGGAGAGAGAACCCCAACCTAATGCAGAAGGGGTGTGAAATGTCTGCACCCTTTAGGGAGAACCAGAATAAATGAAGAAGTAATTGAAAATAAAGCATTTACCAACAAAGAGGAGTCCAAGTGAAGCCCCCTGGGTAAGGGTACCAGGAGCTACGGTTGCAAGAGTCCAGGATCTGCTTTCCCTCGCTAACCAACTGATGCTTTTTGGGTACTGTGGTGACAAGTATCTTATAGCACGGCTCATTCATACTGATTTTATTATCATTGGTTCAACTTTACAAAACATAGAGGAAAAAGAAAAGCAAGTTACCGAGGTGAGCTGGGAAATATGTGTATCGCGATGGCCCTGCGCTGCTGGCTCCAGTTTTCCTTCGAATTGCACAGTTAAGATCGCAGAACAATACGGGAAATGAGCCCGATTACACGGTACATTAAAGCAAACGTGAGCTATTTCCTCCACCCCACAACCTAGGTGATGCCACGGACCACTGCCTTTCCATGAGTTGGAGAAATACTTTCCATCTTTTGGAGAAGTCTTAGTTTAGTCCTTGGCGATTACATTTGGATTTCTTTATTCCATTTCCATACTTGTCTCCTTTGTTAACAGATTTTGTACAGCCAGTCCCTTTGGCAGCTAATATTGTGAGATGGAGTAACATACTGTTTCAGGTTTTGTAAAGGTTATCAATGATCAGGATATTTTCCTGTTATTCAAGAATTAAAGAGCGTACCAAAAATTTCTTTTGGATGATGTTGGTTTTTATTTTTTTTCCTCACAGAAGAAACAGACTGCTAGTTACTATCATTCTTAGAAAACTAGGTTCATTTATGTGCATTTGCATCATAAATATGAATCATTTCAAGTTATTCAGTATATTTTCTTTAGGATGGTTTTTAAGGTCTATAGTAACCACTTAAAAGCGTGAACTGGTGCAAGATCGTGCTGCAAACTATATTTAAAAGTAGAATTTTGTTCCTTGCTTTTCTCTAACTTACCCTTGGCAGTCTGCTCTGCAGAACATTTTTCAGAAGTCAGTTTAATGTTCCTTTAAGCCTGAGGTCATTCAACCTGAGTCCATAACTGGAAGTACACAAGACCTCTTGTCAGTTTGCTTAGCCCTGGGGTCAGCTTCATAGAGATATAAGAAGTCTCAATTCCTACAAGCAAAGTTCATTATTCTGCCCAGTTTAACTAAAAATGGCAGGAGAACGGTGCCCTCCTAAAACTTGAAAAGTTTACATCTTTTAAAATATGACATTTTCCTTATCGAACAAAATAACAAAATTATTAACTAAGCAGCTTTTTATACTTTGTTACATAAATCGTACACATTGAACTATGGGAAAACCAAGGTTTTTAGAAGGCAAAATGTATTTTATTATTTTATTTTATCTATTTATTTTTTGGTACCAGAGATCGAACTTGGGATCTTGCGCTTGGTAAGCAGGTGGCAGAACCGCTGAGCTAAATCCCTGGCCTCTTATTGTTATATTATTGAAACTGAGAATTTTGAGCTGCAAGTTTATTATGTGCAATCTAATATATCTAATTAACAATGAAAGTGTTTCTCTGACTTCACAGCTGCAGTTATGTCTTGTTTCTACTTTTTAGAAAGTAGTGATGACTTGGATATTTTCCCGGTGTTCTGACATGCTCCGGGCTTTCTTATCCCAGCACAGAATCACCTTTCCTTTGTCAGGAGGGGGAATGCACATGGGTAGCTTAGAAGCTTTATCACACAGCTTATAATCTCGGTCATTTATCACTCTGTAAAACTTGAGCCTTTTAATCCTTCTCAGGTACCAGCAAGCGGTTGTAAAATTTGTGCAAATTTACTAATGAAGAAATCAAAACTTAGAGGTGTTAGTAAGTTGTCTGTTCTGCCATAGTCACACTGAGATCCTCTATTACGTGGTTCTTGGGGTCCGGAGGTTTAGCTTAGTGGTTCTGCCGCCTACCTCACAAGGCTCAAGTTCAATCCCTGGTACAAAAACAAAACAAAACAACAAAAAAACCCTATTACGAGGTTCTCACTCAACTCTTCTCTGTTGCTGCGTTCTTTGCCTGAGAAGCTTTTCCTCCCAACTCCCGCCGAACTGAGGAATATGTGGGGTGTGTGGTTTTTAGTGCTAAGACCGGGAAAATTCCAGGGAAACTGAATGAGTCAAGACCTCTAGGAGTGGCCCTTCCCTTAGCTTAGCTCCACTTACGATGCTTTGGCTCTACGATGGTATAAACGTGTGCCCCTGGGAACATTCTGTGTTTTCACTCTCAGTACAGTATTCAAACAATTATGTGACCTGTTCAATACTTCATTATGAAATGAAGTTTGTGTTTAGACAGTTTTGCCCAGCTGTAGGTTAATGAAAATGTTTCAGGTAGACTAGGCAGAGCCAGGATGTTCAATAGGTTAGGTGTGTTACGGACGTTTTATACTTAACAATATTTCGGACTTAGGTTCACCAGGAAATAACCCATCATAAACTGAGGAGCAGCTGTGCTTCACCAAGCCGGAGCCTTTCTTGTTTCTTGGTGTTTCCAGAGCCCCTAGAAGAGAGCCTGGCATTTGGTAAGTACTTGTTTCATGAATAGAAGAGTATTATGCAGAGTCGGTTCTGGCAATAAGAGTCAGAGCAGACAACCATCCTGGTTTGCAGAGACAACATTTAGCATCAGAACTGAAGGTGTTGGTAGCACAAGATGAAGCAATCCAGAGGCTAACAATGGCAGCAGTAGTATTTCCACTGGATCACTGCGGTGGGACGTGAGGCATCTTCTTGGCTGTGCAGCCTCCCTGCACGGTTCTTTAACCCTTCCCAAATATGCTGCATACTACCTAATCCCACTGTAATGAAGTTGGGACTTAAAAAAAGATGCTGTCAAAGAAGTGAGGGCAGCCTAGACTGGCACAGTTAGATGCAGTGCATTGGAGATCCTGCATCTGGGGAAGATTAGCCACATGGCAGAGAGACTGGAAGAGGGCAAGACCAAGCTGAGAAAGACCACCAGTAAGGCCAGCCAATGTTGTAAGGTTTACCCTAAAGTAGTGAGGATGTATTCCAACTAGAGCAGAGACAGCCACATCAGGGGGAGAACAAGTGCAGTTATGGAGGCCCTGAGATGAGGAGAAAAGGTCCCCTGAAGATAACTCCATCTCCCTGTCTGCTTCCATTCGGAGTGTAGAAAGTCTCGCAGACCATAGCTCTCATCCTAATGACCAAATCAAACTAAAACCATTTTTTGGAAAAATAAATAAACCTATGAGGGAACTGAGGATGTGAAGAAACTAAAAGAATCAAGCTCCAGAAACAGGCTCCCTATAGAAAAGGAGAGGCCCACGGTTGCTGGAGAGGGACAAAGGGGCAGAGAATGCAGTTGAATTTTGGACACTCATGAGGCCCCTGTAAGCAAACGTGACAAGTGGGGCCTCTGTGGGAACACAGCTCACAGATCTGTCCTGAGACAAATGAGGTCACTCCAAAGATAAGCACAGAGCAAGGGAAATGAGAGAAATCCACTTTCAGGCTCCATAGGCTGCTGGCTGCCAAGGTCCAGAGATGAGACAGGGAAGCCCAGAAAGCATCAGAGGCAGCGGGTCTTCCAGCACCTGTTGACAGAGTAGGACGGAAAAGTTAGAGAAACAGAGAAACCGCTCAGAGGCACTGCTCTGAAGTACCCCGGGGACTTCACAGAGTGTAGGGTAGGAACCCTCTAAAGACTGGGAAGAGAGAGATGCTCAAAACCCAGCAAACAGAGCATGTGACTGAAAACAACAACAACAACAACAGAAACCCACAACGCAGGCTTCTGCCTTCTGAAGCCCAGCAAATACTCTCAGCACTTGCAAGCCGACAGCTCTGGTGGAAAGTACAGGGCTGTGCAGACATTTTCAGCCCCCAAATATCCTGAAGCAAAAGAAAGCCTGATCCTGCTTGCAAAAATTTTGATGCCAGCAACAAAGGTAGTGAAATAAGGCTGCTGCCGAGCCTAGGTATGGTTCAACTATGGATCAAAATAAGATAGACCAAGGCAGGGGATTTAGGTCAGTGGCATAGCACCTGCCTGGCAAGACCAAGGTCCTGAGTTCGAGCCCCGGTACCAAAAAAAAAATAAGATATACCATTCTCTAGCAGCCTGGCAGAAGAGAAGTATGCCCTGTTCTCAAGGTTTACTATTTTCTATAGTCTCTACTGGACTGTTGTTTGTTTTGGGGTTTTTTGTTTTGTTTTTTGGTGCCAGGGATTGAACTTGGAACCTAGGATTTTGAATATGCTGTTCACTCACTCTACCACTGAGCCACACCCCTGACCCTTTACTTTTTTTTTTTAAATCTAAAGTATATTACACACACTGACAGTGTGTGTTACACAAAGGAATAGGAAATGTGGCTCATGGTCAAGAGAGGAAATAATCAAAGTATACACAGGGACGACAGAGATGCTGGAGTCACCAGACAGGAAGATCATGAGAAAAAGGGAGAAAATGTGTGTGAAGAAACGGGATGTCAGCAGAGAAGTGGGCATTATACAAAAGGCCCCTCAGACAAGAGGAAATAAAAATATGATACCAGAAATTTGAAAAATGTATTGGATAAGCTCGGTAGCAGGCTGGACTCATCAGAGAAAAAGATTGATGATGCGGAAAGCAGGTTGGTAAGAGACTCCAAAATGAAACACAAACAGTGAGGGGACAGAAACACAGAGCAGCACATCTGAGACCTGTGTGACAATATCATGTCATTTAACATTTATAAAATCTGATTCCCAGAAATAGGGGAGAGAGAATATGGGTCAAAAAATACGTGAAGAGGTGAAGCGATAATGTCAAGAACAACCCAAAACAGACAAACAATAGATCCTAGAAAACTCAACTAACCCAGAGTAGGCTAAGTACAAAGAAAACCACAACTAGGCACACCATAATTAAACCACTGCAAATAGAAGATAAAGGTATCCAGAGAAAAAGACACATCATCTGTAGGAGGACACCATATAAATAATAGGCAACATTACCTGGAAAATGGAGGCCAGAAGATAATAAAATAGCATTTTTTCCTGTAGCACAGGGGATTGAACCTAAGATCTTCCCACTAAACTCCATCGTCAGCTTGAGACAGGGTTTCACTAAGTTGCCCAGGCTACACTCAAACTTTGCAACCTCCCTGCCTCCGTCTCATCAGCTGCTGCTGCAGGCAAGTTTTCCTGTACGTAGCTCACACCACTTCTTTAAAGTGCTGAAAGAGCCAGAGACATAGCTCACAAGTAGCGTGATTGCAAGGCCTTGGGTTCAAGCCCAGTACCAAAGGGAAAAATGTGCTGAAAGAAAAACGCCAGGGCCTTATGCGTGCTAGACAAGCAGCCTACTTCAGAGTTACATAGCAGCCCCAGGTTCTATCTTGACTGCCACCATGGTGTGGACATCTAAAGACAGCAAGTCACACCAGTGTCACAGCAGTTACTTAGAGTTGGGATTAATCAATAGACCAGGTGAGCTCTGGGAGAGAGAAATCAGAGGCTTGAATAACACAGTAATTGGGTGAAAGAGGGAAAGCAACAAAGGATATGGAGAAATCATGTAGAATAACGACTGCATTGCAGAGCTTCCAAGCAAGGATGCCATCAGCTTTTGAGGCTGGGAAAATTCTTCAGTGCCTGAGCCTGAGCTACACTGCAAGGTGTTTTGCCATCTTAGCTCCTGGGATAAATGTAATAAATGTAGCTAGCATTCCCAAGTCTTTCCATCATTGTAACCGCCCAAACAACACTCTGTGCCCTACATTTCCAAATGTTCCTGGAAGCTGATTTCTCTAGTGTCAATAAACTCGAGTGTCATATCCATCAAATTAGTTTGGAAGAAATCATTGCTTCCATAAAGACATTTCACAAGAATGAAGTTGGGAAATCGAAAGATGACAATTTTGAGTACAAAACTATATGTTAAAGTGGGTGGAACACCAGAGACTCTTCTATAACTTATATTGAAACTGAGAGCTGCTGCTCCCATAAAATGGAGACAGATCATTACCACACTTTGTCTGGAGATTATTTATATCTGTATTTCCATCACATCTGCATTTTAAGTGTAGCTAGTCTCCTGCCCAGATTTAGTTCAAGACCGTGATACAAAAGACTTTGATCAATACTTAATTTAATAGTTCTTAGAAGTTTACTCTGAGTATATTTTCTCCTAGTGAAACATTTTTTTTCAAAAGCACAAATCAATGCAGGCTTTCTTAGGGCCTGTTATTGCTGTTTTTTGTAATTCACCTAATGTGTCTGTGGTAAGGAACATATTGTGGTCAATACAAAAGTACAGACTGTTTATTTTAATTAAATCAATTTTCACTGTAGTTATTGTTTGCGTGTCTGTGCCCTCCTCCCTCCTAACACCCCCCCACACAACTCACCTTTGTAAACTTTGAGTCAATTCCTAGCAAGTCCTCAACAAACATTTGTTGAATTAATGATTGTTAGGCCTTGTGTCTAAATTTTCCCCCAAAGTCTCATGCAGTCATAGGCAGGGCTTTTTAGAGGTGGCTGGATTTACAGTGTGTGATTCTGGGATTAAGTGTGTGATGCTGGGATTAAGGGTGTGTGATTATTTAATTAGTCCACTTTGGCATATTCAGGGATTGAATAATGGGAAGACCCTTCAAGAGCAGGTAGCCCAGACAAAATATAAGGAACAGAAAGAGGGCTACTGTGGCCACTTGCTGCTTACTGGTTGCTGCCTTCCTTTCTTCTACCCGTCATAGACTGTTTCTCCTCTGCAATGGCCCTCAGCCACGCCACCCTGTCTTGGAGTCAGCTGACTATGAACTGAAACCTCTATACATTGTGAGCTACAATAAACCTTTCTTCCTTTAACTTTAGATGTTGGGTAGTTTGCCTCAGCAATCAGAAAAGTAACTAAGATAAGGATGAAATGTTATATTTCTATTAGAGACACCACCTATTATACAGCCAGAGTCCACTCTTGCTTTGGTGCATCATACAGAACCTTGATTTGTTCAGTTATGAATCTACACTTAGCCCAAGACAACAAACTGTCACTGTCTCAACTCAGTTTTAGCAATCCCATTCCCCTCAGCCAACACTGGTCTCAGGGCACCCATGAAATCCAGTGCTGGTCATTGAGATGTGAGTGAGTCCTCTGAGTGGGGCTTTTGGAATATCTTCCACTTTCCTATATGAAAGATCAGATTCCACTGAAAAAACTTTTTCACAACCCCTTCTTCCTGGCTAGAAAGCATGGAATGCCTGGAGTAACCATGTCAGCATCATAACACATAAAGGGGAAAAACCCAACACATTCAAAATGGCAGAGATTCTGAAAAATAGAACCCATACCCGCATGATCAAGGAGCTGCACCAGCTTTGGAGAGGAAATAGCTTATGCTAATAATAGCAAAAATTTTTTAGCACTTGTTTGTAGGGAAAGTCTATTTCTGTCTCTCCCTTTCTCTATGTATCATTAATTACCAACTTCTACTCTTTTCCCAAATTCCCTTCAGCATTAGTTTTCTGTTGCTATATAAAAATTATTACAAACACAGCAGTTTAAAACAATGTCAATTCGTTATCTCACAATTCCTGTGGGTCTGGACTTTGGGCACAGCTGAGCTGAGTTTCTGCATAGGCATATTAGTCAGTTTTCTGTCACTGTGACAAAATACCTGAGATAGCTTCAGAGGAGGAAGGATCTATTTCAGCTCATGGTTGCAGAGGTGTTGCTCCCCGATAGCCTTTGGGGTTGTGGTGAGGTCTGTGGTGTTGTGTACCATGGCAGAGCACATGGCTAACAAAACTGCTCCCCTTATGGTGACCACGAAGCAAAAAGAGGGAGAAGAAAGGGCCCAGAGCTGCAATAACCCTTCCAGGGTTATCCCTCTTCTGATGACCCACTTCCTCCAGAAGTTTCCACCACTTCCCAGTAGTGCTGCCAGCAGGGCCTCATGCATAAGATTTGGGGGCACATTCAAGCTCTAAATCATATTAGCATTTCAGCAAGTTGAAGATGAGGTGTCAGTAGAGCTGCACACCTTTCTGGAACTCAGGCTCCTCTTTCAAGCTTATAGGATTTTAGTAGAATTCAGTTCCCATTTCCTTGTAGTGATGACAAAGGGCTGTGGTGACCAGCAGGGGCTCATTTCATCCCTCAGTAACAGCCCACTTTTCCTGCTCCTTTTCTTTTTAAGCTAGCAATAATCTTCTCTTGCATCAAATCCCCCTCAGGCTTAAAAGTTCTGACTTTTTCTCCCATTAGACCCTAACTGAAAGAATTCCTGAGATGAGCTCTGGCTTGCCAGAAAAATCTCTCTATTTCTTGATCAACTGATTTGGGATGTTAATTACATTGAGATAACCCACACAGGGTACCAGATTAGAGTTTGATTGAAATTTTTTTTCATTGCTAAGGTTTACTTCAATTTGATTGTGTATTATCTTAAAAGGCCACCTTTTTTCTACTACCTGCCATATGATGACTACTTCAAAGCAATGAAAACTGTGAAGGGACTACTGCTACATTAAACGATATAAATGAATTACACTGATACAATGTTGAGCAGAAGTGAGATACAACAAGATTAAATACTATATGATTCCATTTATATACAGTTCAAAAATATGCAAAACTACCATTGGAAATCAAGATAATAGTTGTCTATGAGAGGAAGGTGGAGGAGCTGGCAGCACTGACTTTTTTTAGAATAGCGTACATATAGTTTATGGTTTTTTGCATGAACTTGTGAAAGTGCTTTTAGCACCTATCTATAGCACCTAATTAGGACATGTAAAATACTTTTTCAACTTCTGAACTGTAAAAAAAAAAAAAGCTTCTGAACTTTTGGAACTCCTCAACATTCACTGGGAATTTGCCACCTGAGGCCTTTCTACCACTTCACAGCAACTTTCAGTTAAGATACCTATAGTGACCTTAACTTGCACATTCTTTTACTTCTTGGCTAAATTTTCATTATACAAAGAATTTATGTAGTTCTTTGGCTTCTTCAGGGTTAAGTTTTTAATCTTTATATTGTAAAATTTCTTTTAAAAATTACACTATACAGCCTTTCACAATGAACAGCTACACAAAGCTTTACACATTTGGTAAAAATAACTTGTTCTAATTTAAGAAAGAAAAAAGCTGTAAAGTATGAATCTCTTAGAAAAAGTAAGACAGTATGTGACAATTGTCTTATAGCTTATTTTTCATAAATTTTGACCTACTGGAACAAGAGCAAACTTGCATTTGATGAGTGCCCATAAGCATCTTCATAAGTTGGTGTTCAGTAGTAATGCATTTTAAGGCCATTGGAGACTTCTGCCCATATACCACAAATGACTCCACATTTGTGTTTTCTGGTTTCAAACAGTCCTTTTAAATTAAATGTGAATATGCCACACGTGCAGCCTTATCAAATTTGTTTCCCCAAATGTAGATGTGAGATAGTGTAGGATTGGTTTTCATTGATTGTGGAAGTACAACAGGTCTTTCTCCCTCTGTATTGTTGCTGACTACTGACAATAATTTAAGACTCTTGTTGCATGAAGTAAGAGATCACTGAGGTAGTTTGCACCTGCATTTTCCATTCTGCTAAAGGAAAGATCTGTTATTTCCAGGATAGCATTGGTTTTCAGTACATCAGCCAAACACGGGATTCTGTCACAATTTATTTTATTGCAGCTGACATCGAGGTAGTGTAGGCTACTGTTCAGATACAGTGTATTACATAACTGATGGAAACCAGTTTTTTATACCGTGCTTACACGTGTATAGTTCAACAAGGCAGTGACATTCTTTCAGCATGTGACCTAGATGGACGGTGGGCTCTTCCTATTCCCTGTACGGTATAGGTTTCTTCCCTTAATTGCTTGGTTTTGAGTTAGTACCATGGCAAATGCTATCACACTTTGTATGCTAAGATCACAATCACCCAGATCTGATTTCTCTAAGAATGAATTAATTTGCAACACTGCAGCAAAAGGCTTTCTACCTTTATTTTCAATCTTATTTCCAGTCATTCTTAAGTATTTCAGAGTTGTACTCTTATGTAATGCTTTAGCAAGCAATTCTCCACCTTTGGGCCCAATATCATTAAACATAAGGTTTAAGTAAATGGGGTACAGTTACTTCTGAAGAAGTTTCAGTGAATACCAACGTCACTTACAAGATTATAGCTAACATCCAAACCATTAATATGTGGACGATCCTTTAGAATTTTAGAGAGAATGCAAAAATCTTCACCTGTCCCTCTTTGTACTGGGATTAAATGATCATTACCTGCAACGTTCAGTGTGATTCCTTCTTTGGGTCCCTTTTAAAATTTCTTCATCCACTTTTTGGAGTACATGCAATATAAAAGCTTAATTTTCTGGAATTTTTCTGAACACTCTTTATAATAACCTTTCTGGAGAGAAGCAACAGACTCTGGAGCTTCTGGTCAAGATGCACATTGAATAGGAATGGTCAAAAGGACACAGCTCATTTCCATCAGCACTTCCTCCTTTTTCCCAGGATTTGACTGAATTTGAGAGTAGGGTGCACCAGGGTGAGGAATCTGGGGGCAGCTTGGATTCCACTTACCATCCCTTTGGGAAGGTGGAGACTGGGACTTGTACATGGTTCTTCTTAAGTGTATTTTTTAATTTTATTAGTACCTATTTGCAGTTCATACAGTTTACAGTCATCTTGGGGAGTGGGCACATGTATACCACAGCTCATTTTTTTTACATCTTTAGTTGAGTTTTTTTGGTACATTTTAGGGATACAGTACAGTTACATTCATTGTTGGGATCTTGTACCTTTACATGACAGGTCTTGGTTCTCATTTACTCCCCTTGTCCCTGCCCTCCCTTCATCCCCTCACACAGCTCATTTTTTTAATCCCTTCTTTTCTCTTCTTCCCTTCCTCCTCCAATTCCCCTATCCTAGTTTTCATTCTTGTTGATATTATTAATCTCACACTCATGTTATGGCATATGATATTGACATTAATTGAGGTTATTAGGTTTCTGTACATGACAAATCTTTATTCTATTTATTTCCCCTTCCCTCTCCCCCTCACACTTTGCACTTTTTCCCTTGGACCATTTCCCTATTAAAAGAGATCATCTCCTTCTCCCCTTCTATCCATCCTTCAGTAGGCTTTTTGTTTGTACTTTGCCTCCCTCAAATGATACTATGTGGTATTTAAGTTTATGTATGTGTTTATTTCATTCAATCTTATATTTTTAAGTTGCTTCCATTTGGACACCATCCAATGGACCCTACATCTTTGTATCAGACTTCTGTTGATGGTTATACAGGCTCTTCCTAGGATTTAGCTATTATGAGTTTACACACATGGCTCAACTTCCTGCCTTTCCTACCACAATGACCTTGTGATAGTTTTCCTCTACCACCAGAGATTCTGTTGGTATTGATCTGTTTCAGTCATCTCAGGTTTAAGCTGAAAACATCATAAGACACTGGTATGTTTATGAGTCACCTTTGTAGAGTAGCAGCCAATGAGTTATTCCCAGTGTATCTGATTTAGCAAGTCCAAAGAGAAATCAAGAATTTTTATTCTCACACAGTACCATTTGAAGGTTGTGAGGTAGATGGATCATGGACCACTGAGGATAAACAATTCCTTAGACTACAAATCGCTTGAGGGCAGATGCCATTCACACTAGGACTGTGAGGCATTAACACTGCAACACGTGTAAGTCCTGTGGCTCTTAATGGGAAGGCAATGGACATTGGTCCCATTGTTTCTTTTATACCATATCGTATGTTCTGCAAGCAGTACTACTGCACACATGAAGTATATATTAGAATGCACTTATTTATAGTATGTAAATAAGGTATATAGCTAAGAACACAGTAATTTTGGCTGCAAGAAACAGAATATCTAACTAATAGTGCTTTTAAAAGTCAGGGTTCACTGGCTATGGTTTTGCACATCTGTAATCCCAGCACTCTGGGAGGATGATGCAGCCCGAGCAACTTAGTGATGCAGTGAGACTCTGTCTTGAAATTTGAAAAGCACTGGGGATGTGGCTTGATGCAAAGTCCCCTGGTTCAGTCTCTCAGATTCTCTTCTTCTCAGCAACAAGGCACTCTTGGTGCACATCTTTTGTTTTCATTTTTCATTAGTATGTGTCTGTGTAGATAACAATAAAGTTCATCTTGGGAGTTGGGTGTAGACGCTTTGTTGCAGATTCTGGTTCAGCAGCTAATGATGTCTGAGCTATAACTCTTTCTGTTTTTTTTTTTTAAAGGAAATTTTATTGAACCTAACTTACATGCCACAAAGCCTGACTATTTAAACTGCACAACTCATTGATTCTTAGTATATTTGCAGAGTACTGCAACCATCACCATAATCCAATTTTAGAACTTTTCTCATCATTCCCAGAAGAAACCCCATACCTATTAGCAGTCCTTGTCAAGCCCCTTCTCCTCCCCCAGCTATAAGAACTCACTGATCTCCTGTCTCTGCAGATTTACCTTTTCTGAACACTTCATATAAATAGAACCATGCAATACGTGGGAGCCTTTGCCTGGCTTCTTTCACAAAGTACAGTGATTTTAAGGTTTCATCCATATTATACACAAATTGTTGGCCTTTCACCTTTCTGGGCTGAATAATTTCCCAGTGTTTATATGTACATATGTTTTGTCTCTCCATTTTCCATGATTTTCTTCAACTTCCCCTCTTGGTAGCAGCGTGGATAGTTGAGCTCCTGGTATCACATTCTTATTGATCTGCACTTCATGCAACTAAGAAGATATATCTGACCATCTCTTCCTCTATCAGGGAGCAAAATCATTTCTACCAGAGCCTATGTGGATTTCCTTTTAGATTGAGACACATGGCTGCACAGAAACCTGGAAAAGCAAGCATTTTTGATAGAAGATGGGCAAGGAAACAGGGGGTGGAGCTATCAGGTTTCTGCCTCTGTGGGATTTACAATTATTTTTCCACTGTAAATAAGTACTTTGTTTTTCTTGTTTAATATGCATTGGTATTTTGGTGTAAGACTTAGAGTTCTGTTTACCTGTATGTTTAGCTGTCTTTCCACAAAGTCACCTCAAAAGCATTCTTAGGACTTATTTGGGGGTCTGATAATAAGTCCATGGTTATCTCTAAGACTGGTGTCTTTTTAAACAGTAATGAATTAACTTTTAAAGTTGACAAAATTATGTGTATTTGTCATGAAGAATGTATTGTTGTGAAATGTGTATATACTGTGTGAGATGGTTTGATGTTCTTCTCCCTCCAAAAATTCATGCTGAAACTTAATTCCCAATGCCATAGTACTAAGAGGCAGGGGATTCATGCCGTGCTTATGCCATGAGAACTTTGCCTCATAAATGAGTTTAGTGCCTTTATAAAAGGGCTCAAGGGAACTGACAAGCCCTTTTCCTTCCTTTTGTGACTCTAGAAAATACAGGTGTCACCTTGGAAGTGAAGCACACCCTCTCCAGTCACTCAAGTCTGCCAGTGCCTCTATCCTGTACTTACTTTGAGCCTCCAGACTGTGAGAAATAAATTCCTATTATTTATAAATTATCCAGTGTATTGCATTTTGTTATCATAGCAAGAATGGACTAAGACATTGTAGAAGGACCATGTCAAGCCAATTATCATTTCCATTCCAGAGGCAACAATATGGTTGAATGAGATGAGGGCCACTCTGGTCCAAAGGAGGATGCTCTGAAAAGCAAATCTTGCCTCCTCCTTACCTAGCCTGTATTGTAGCTTGTCCTTCTGCCCTATTCTGTATTCTCCCTGTTCCTTTCCCAGCTTCCTAGTAAACATCCACCATCCCACCTGTGTCACTATCACTTCTGGAGTGCTCGACCTACCAAGGTCTTTGAAAAAACTTTCTGAAATTTTCATTGAAAATTCACTGAATAGTATAAAACAAGTTTGTGGTGAAATTTTTTAGTATTTGAATTTCATATTTATTAATATATTTCATTTATTTAGGGCTTTCATATCTTTCAAATAAGTTTTTGCATTTCTCAGGGCACATATTTTTGGTTTTTCCTCCCTAGTAGGTAGCTTGTATTTTTTACTGCATTTGCATATGGATAACGCATACATTTTTAAAATACACTTTTTTAAATATTGCAAGTTTATGGAGCCATAACTGACTTTTGTATATTGATGATATATGCATTCTTATTCACATACAGGGCAGAAAGCTATTTTCACACCTCGGCCACCAAGCAAAAGAATAAACCTTCATTTCAGCTGAGCTAACTTTCATTACATGCCCATTCTAAGTGAATCACTGAGGCCAGGAAAATACCACATATTAATTGGCTGGACCTGTATTTCACAGTGCATTCACACACTCAAATCACATGGATAGGAAATTCTGGATTTGGGATTACAAAGGATGAGTGAGGGATTTGCTCAGGACACCTGCCAGCTCCACCATTCTGGAAAAGATTTCTGTTGCAATCAGAGCCCAAGATGCCAGTTCCACCAAACAGCATGATGATTCATTACAGCAACTGCAGCAACGCTCTCAAAAGTACTTCCAATTATCACCAAGGTTACAATAATATTTAGGTCGAATTTTTATTTTATTTTTAATTCAATTTAGAATTAAGATGAAAAGGATAAGCATGATTTCTATCATACATTCCATTTTATTTTAATCTGGGCCAGGGATTTAGCTCAGTGGTACCACTGCCTGCCTTGGAAGCTCCAGGTCCTGAGTTTGATCCCCAGTACCAAAAAACAAAACAAAAAAAAAACACCATTTTATTTTAATCTAAGTTTACAGCATCAGTGGTTTGGTTTACCCCATTTTATAGAGGAGAAGACCAATTTCAGAATCAGGAGGTGGACTCATACCCCTAGGTATCACTGTTAGGAAGGTATTAGGACTGAAAGTTGAGTATCTAATGAGAACAAATGACAATCAGGTAAATATCATCTTAATGTTTTACAGCGAAAAGTCTCTTTTGCAGTTGAGCTATCTTCAGGATGGAAATACTCTATGTACATACACAGTGTCATCTGCCCTATTGGATGGTTAAGTCTCACATTTACAGGAGCATTTTCTTCCATTGCCACATTGATGTTTTGTGCTCATTCATCTGATACTCCTGGGAAGTAAAAAAGCTGGATGTGATATTTCCATTTTGTCAAAGAGGGGTCTGGCCACCAAAGAACAGTTGTCTGTCATTGTAGCAGTGTCTCAGGGCACCATGTCACAGAAAGGTATTTTTAGCTTCATGCATATGCTCCTGTGTCAGCGTATTTGTTATTGAAGAGCTGAACAGTGATGTGTATTTTTAGCAACATGATTATGCTTCTTCTTTTATCTGCAGGAGCCTGTCTCTTTGCCAAGTATCAGATCCATTAGTTGACCAGCTGCCACATGAGCTCTGCGCCTCTCACTAGACACATTTTTCTTCCTTCTTTACCATCATTTTTAGGGGAAATGTCCTCTCCTGAAGCAAATTAAGTTCTGCCAAATAATATACCTGAGAGAAATGACTTACTTTATCAACTTTGGTAATTTCCCTACAATTGGTACAGTGAAGCTTTTTCCCTTTATATTTTGAGGTTAACATATTCAGATCCAAACCATCTGACAAAAAAAAAAAAAAAGAATCCTAATGCATTTTGCTGATGTCACATGAACCAGCACAGAATTATTTTGTTACAAATAACCTGTTTATGTGATTATCATGCAGTGCAACTGTTCATTAACTGGGGCCAAAAGTAATTCTTCTTCTTTAAGATATTTGATTGGCTCATGGGACCTACTGTAGCTCTTAAAGTGATAACTTGTTTTACTTTCATGTTTTTTAAACCAAAATATGTAGTAACCATGCTTGTGTTGAATGACTTTTTGGTAAATGAATACTTAATAAAATGTTTTCAGAGTCTTATCTTATAATTAACTTTACTAGTGAAAAAGCTCTTTGGACCTTTGTCTAGAGAAAAAAATATTTGATACTTCAATTTCATTTTTACATAGCTTGCTGATGGCCACTGTTTACTGAATGCCCCCTAGGTGCCAAGTATTATCCTAAAGCTAGTCCTTTAAAAACATTATCTAATCATCACAGCAACTAACAAATTATGTTTGGTATAAGAAGCAACTGTATTTGGAAAGACTACATCTCTTGCTACAAAATACAATTTGAATCCACCCTCAAATATTATTAATACACTAGTGGAAACCATTAAAGAATAGTCATGTACTTTAGAAGGAAAAAAAAATCACTTATCTTCCATTAAGTGTTATTAGGGGAAAGTTCCATTTAGCCCTCTTATCTAGTGATCATTTACGAAATTATTGAGAAGGCCAATGTTATGAGCTGGTTTGGTAAATAACTTTGCCCAAGAAGTGAAAAGATGAATTGAATTCATCCAAGCTGAAGGGGTGACAAATTATATAGTCTGGTCTGCGCTCTCCAGCTGATTTCCAGCTCTCTTCAGGATGTGGGCCTGTCTCTGCATGGTTAGTGGTCCTGCTCTGGTCAGCTAGCACATTCTCCCAGTGCTGTTCAAATGCATTTTAGTTTCAGGCTCTATGAAAGCCATGTGATGGAATCCTGAATTCCTGTTATGAAAGATTTTTTAAAAAATCCAAGATTCATTTCAATGCCAAATTGTTTCAGCCAACTAAATGAAAGGCACTATTTCAATGTTCTAAGTGTAGAAAGCTGAAAGAAATTAGCATAGTCATTGCCATCCATGACTAGTCAGTCTGTTGAGCTATATGAACAGATGAATGTATTGGTGACTTTTCCATTGCAAGGACAAAATACTCAACACCCATAAATTTTTAAAAGAGACGTTGATTTTGACTCACAGTTTCAGAGATTTTAGTCCATGGTCAGCTGGCTGCAAGGCAGGAAGATTGGGGTAGAAGGCCACAGGGAAGCCAAGGGGCTCACCTCATGGAGTCCAGGAAGCAGAGCTCAGGGGAAGAGTGCCAGTGAGGGAGAGAGAGCTCCTCCCAATGCACACTGTCAGTGATGCACTCCATCCAACAGGGTCTCACTTCTACCAGCATATTCAGCTATGAACCCATTAACGAATTAATCCACTGGTAAGTATAGCAGCCTCCGAGATCCAATCACCTCTCTGGGAGTCTCTAAATCCAGTTGTGTTATTAAGATTCACCGGCACAACATGGCAATTACTTATCATGACCTACTTGTGTTTTAAGGTGACACAATGGGAGACAAGGCCAGGAAATATTGGTTATGACTGAGCGATCGAAAGAAGGACAATGGAGGAGGAAGGGTTTGAGAAGTCCTGTCGGGGGTGAGACAGACCCCAGCAAGTTGAGACCAGGAAAGGAGATGACCAAGAGGAGATAGAAAGCACAACACACATACACAAAGCAGAAACATAACAGTGTGGGTGGAAGGGAGGGACTGAAGCAAAGGAAAGACGCCATATCAGAAGTTGATAGAAGAGGTGATAGCAAGATGGCCCTATCAGGGTCTAACATGGAGGGTATGGAGCACAAAAATGATTCTGTAAAAACAACTTCCAGCTCTAAGTAAGACATGCCTTCATTAGAGCTGGAGGAAACCCCAGGGACAACTTAATCTAACTCCTCCCCACTACAATCTATAGAAAAGCACTGCAGCCCTGAGGAATTAAAGTAGCAATGGCCAATATGGCATGAGACCAGCAGGCACTTAGGACTCCAAAAACTCTTAGGAATGAATCTTATATAGTGTGAGGTACCTCAGTGATTTTCTAGAAGACTGTGCCTGATATAGAACCGTTAAAGTCTTGCCTACAATTTGGCCCTTCCTTTTATATGAGAATTCTTGAGTCTGGTTCTAGGGGTCAGCATCTGAATCCATGGTAGTAGAGACAGTGGACAGATTAGGCAAGGGACTCAGGTCAGTGAAATCCTTTGGAAATAAAGAGGTTATATGGTGGAATTAAGATTTCCAAGATGAACTTTAAAAAGGTATAAAAGCACACACACCTGGGAGGTCACTCAAAGACTTGGATGTAAGGAGTCAGCCCTATTTAGTTCCCAAAGAGTTTTACTTTGGCTTCCTGAAAACTGATGATCTGATGGAAGTGAATAAAAGAAAAGAAGGGTATCTTGCACATATGTCTCCAGCATTCCAGACCAGACTCCCTGACTACTGGTCTGGCAGGCATGTCCATGGGTCTGAGGTCTGCTGTGTGGACCACTGCCCAGGCACACACTCTTACTGACTTGGAGAGGCCCATGAGGAGGGGGAGATTAAAATCGGTAATGATTTATAATTATTTGTATGGTCCTCTAAGGCAAAAGATGCACTTTTCACAGCTCACCTATCTTCTTTCTCCCCCACATGGAACCAATTATAAAAAAGTCTTTCAGAAACAAAATGTGGACAATATAAGATAAAGGAAAACAAATGATTCTAGATAGAAGAATCATTGATACGTATGGCACAAGTTGGCCAAAATCAGAACCTACTTTTTTTCCCCTCCAGTGCTGGGTATTAGACTCCCCAGCTCCCTTTTTATTTTTTATTTTGAGTTAAGATTGCTCTAAGTTTCTAAGTATCCCAGGCTGTGCCTGAACTGTCAAGCCTCCCAGAGAGCTGGGACTATTGGTATGTGCCACCATGCCCACCTCAGAAGCTACTTTTGATGGTTAATTTTATGTGTCAAGTAGGCTCAGCCACAGATCCTCAGATATTTGGTTCAACATTGTTTCTCGGTGGGTGTTTCAGGGATGTACATAACATTTATATTAGTAGATTAAATAGATTACGCTTTGTTTAAAATGTAGGCCTCACCTACCTCTATTCATTTCAAGGGTGGCATAGAACAAAATGGCTGACCCTCCCCTCAAGTAAGAGAGAAAGAATTTCTCTGACTGACTTTAAACACTCCTGTCTTTGTTTCAAACAGAAACACCCACTCTGCCCAGGCCTTGAGCCTGCCATCCTTCAGGCTGGAATTGCAACATCATCCTTCTTGATTTTCAGGCCTTTGGACTCTAAATGGTACTGTACTATTGGCTCTCCTGAGTCTTCAGTTTACTGACTCACTGTGCAGGTCCTGGGACTTGTTAGCTTTCATGATTTTATGAGTCAGCTTTTTACAATAAATCTCTTTCAATACATAGCCCATTGTTTCTGCTTGTCTGACTAGCTGCTCTTTCTACCATTTTAAGTGGAAAGTTTATCACAGGGATTAGCCACTTATTACCCATTGGAAAGACTAAGGCAACATAAATCATGAAATCCACTACTGGCCTTTAGGTGATCAGGAAATAGAAGAATCATAGGATTCTTCGGGGAACGGGCGATTGACAGCAAGATGTGCAAAAGCTGCCCCCCAGACCTCTTGTCATCTCCTGCTAAAGCCCCACACCAGGCTGCCTGCCTGTGCTGAGTGAGGCAAGTGGCTTCTGTGCTCTTCTCACTTACAGGAAGCGTGGCTTTGAGAAACAGTTTTTAGGTCTCCTCCTGCTGTGATAAAGGGGAGAGTTTAGAAGGATCATAAAGAAAATATAAGAGAAAAAAAAAAAACGAATAGGGTGAATCCCCTTGATCTGAATAAGAAGAAAAAAATGTCCTCCCTCCTCACACCATCAGAAGCACACAGTTGTAGCCATGATGCTATTAGCAGGTAGTACAGGGACTTGTGGATTCTGGACAGTCTACATGATTTCAAGAACTCAGACTTTCTCCTGGAAGTCTGTAAGACTCCAGCTTTCTTGGTTTACAGGCCTTCGGACTGGGTGACATTTACCTAGGTCAAGGTAAGCACCAAAAGGAAAAGGTAACTAACCAAGAAAAAAGAGATTGAAAAATTTGTCAGACTAGGGAGATTTTTCAAGCACTAAGAAGTAGGACAAACTCCTGGCTTTCATGAATTAACAGCTCATTCTAAGAAGTGATTGGCAAGACACCTACGACTCTCCATCATTCTGTCCAACGTCTAACAAATCCAGTTACCAATCACCCCATGTATACAAATGGTATTTACTATGGTTAATAAAATCAACTCACTTCTGGGATGTGGATTTATAAGGCTGCAGAAGTATTTACTAACCAGCAATACAGTGGTATTTTAAAGGGGTATAATGACAACAATGAAACACCTTGTAAAAACTGTAAGCATTTAAGACTCTAGAATGTGAAATAACATATGCTGTTTAGAAATCAAAGTGCTCCTGTTATCACTTTAGCTAATAGTCATGAAAGCACTTCTTCCCTGCACATGACCACAAATATTAGTGATAAGCAGTTTCCTAGCATTGAGACAAAGCTTTTTATCTTGAGCTACAGAAAGGCTTCGACTACATAACAAATTAAACTAAGGATGTGGGTTAAACTGTATGCAAGATGATGCAAATAGGAAACATTTTGAGGCTCTGGAGAAAATTCTATTAAAGTAAGGAAGAGTTCAGTGGCAGAGCGCTTGCCTAGCATGAACTAAAAAAGAGGAAAAGTAAGAAAGAAAAAAGCCTCTATTAAGTCCATGAAATGACCCTTCAACAATAATAGTATAAGGACTTTTGGGGAAACAGGAATGCAGAAAAATAAAGAATAGTAACCTAGGATTGAGGATTAGGAGAAGTGCATTTGAATGTGGATGCCCCTGCCTCAAACCTACACTGTCAGACAATTCCTCCTCTTAGCATGATTGGTAATACAAAGGACATTGTTTTGCAATTTGAAAAGGTTGCTATAAGTAATGAGAAAACACCAAGGACAGAATCATAAAGCAGCAACCTCTTAATTATTCTTCCGGGCAGCCAAATATTTGTTATTTAAGTCAGATACTATACCTTATTGAAACAACCAGTAAACACAGTGACTTTCTAGGCGAGAATTGCTGAAAAATGTCAGGAGGGGTCAAATATAAACACATGTAAGAAAACTCAAATAAAGGAACATTTCAAGAGAGAGATGCAGAGGCCGGGGATTTCGCTCAGTGGTTCCGCCCATATCCCGAGTTTGATCCCCAGTACCAATAAAACAAAGCAAAACGAAACAGGAGCCATGCGAGATAGAGTTAGAGGTTCACACCTAAGCCTGTGTTGAGTGATACAGACGCCTGCCCTAACTTCCCCAGTGCAATCTAGATACCCTGACTCTAGGGACTGTGATTTCTTTCTGAACTGAAGCATCTTGAAGTAGCTATAAAGTGAGAGGTGGGGCAGAATGTGAAATAACAGAGTGGTGAGAGTTTTGGAATCCCGGAGACCCACCGCATTAAGGGAGAAGAGCCCATGTTCAGTCCCAGGGATTGTTCACGCTGGCACCACGATGTCAGATCTTCGGCTCCTTAAGGGAAGACAGAGATCAGTATTTGGCATGAGCTCATCGGATATATTTATTTTTATTTTATTTAATTTATTTATATTTTGGTATGGGGGATCAAACTCAGGTCCTTGTGCTTGCGACGCAGGCGGCTGAACCACTGAGCTAAATCCCTAGCCCAACGTATTTGTTTTTATATTGACAAAAATTGTATAATCATGGTGTACAGCATGTTTCAAAGTACGTATACGTTGTGACATTAACATCAACATTAGCTCTTATGTTCATTTTTTGTGTGGTGAGAACATTTAAAATCTATTCTCAGCAATTTCAAAGTATACAGTACGTGGTTAATAACTATACCTGCCACTATATACTACAAACTCCTACAACTTATTCCTCTCGTCTAGCTGACACCTTTGACCAGCCATGTCTTCCCAGTCCTATTCCTGTCTCCAGCCTCTGGTGGCCACCATTCCATTCTTTGCTTTTATGAATTCAGCTTTTTTTTTTTTCTTCAGATTCCACATGTAAGTGAGATTGTGCAGTATTTCCCTTTCTGCACCTGACTTATTTCACTTAACATAATGTCTCATTTTCACTCATGCTATTTCAAATGTAGAAATTTCATTTTTTTAAAGGGTGGAAATAGAGCTTTTGCAAAGGGGAAGTGGAACAATGGTTTAAAGGAGCTGGGAAGGATAGGAGAAGAAAAAAGAATTAAGATGGGTTATATACACATACCAACTTCACACGATAAAGGTAATCATTATGTACTGCAAACACATACTAATAAAAACAATAAGTTCATGACATTAAATGAGTTTAAGTAGGCCTGGAAAAAAATGAAGAGTATTCCACTGTGTAGATACAAGGTATGCTCACAGACTATGGTGAACGTTTAAGTTTTAAAAATTTATTTCAGAAAAAGACACATTGCTCTTAGTCCCCCCTCAAAATACCCAAAATACTCCCCTTTACTTAGCTCACACTCACACTGTTCTTAGCACTCCCTGCAGCAGGTCTGGAAGTCTTTTTTCATGTGTGTCTTTAGCTGTGCTATCCTGGCTGCCTCAATGTCTTAAATAGATCCAAAGTGTTTTCCTTACATGGAAACAAAGCTTTTGTAAATAAGGAAGGGAAGAGGGGTGAAAGGAGCAGAGGGGAATGGAGAAAAACAGAAGAATCAAGATATAGACAGGTGCAGATTCCGTGTGATCAGTATGTATGTCAAAAGCATACCAATAAAATCTTTTTAGCCAGGGATTTAGCTCAGTGGTGCCACCACCTGCCTTGCAAGTTCAAGGTCTTGAGTTCGATTCCTGGTACCAAAAAAAAAAATGTTTTCCTTTCATGGTCATTTTTACTTTGGAGAACAGCAAAAGGTCACATGGTGCCATATCTGGTTAATAAAGTGGATGAAGACACATGGTAATGTTTATATTTGAACCACATTTCCATAAATGTTTTGAATTGCAAAAGAGGACTTTCAAAACTGCTTCAGAAAAATGGCAAGAAGGTTGGGATAAGTGTGTATGAAGTGAGAGGACCTATTTTGAGTGGTTATGCGTCTTTTGCTCAACAAGTTATTTATTTAAACATCCCCTGTGTTCTGTGATCACACCTCAGATATCGTGTATGCAAAGTGGCTGGATTCCCAGTGAACCCCAAGGAGCAATTCAGTTCCTCATGAAGTCAACTAATATCCCGTAGATTCACTGAGCTCCAAACTCTCTTGAGAACCCTGGATTCTGCAGCCCACTACAAAACCCACAGAGGGCTGAGGTGGATAGAAACTGAGTTTCTATAGCAGCAAGCAGAAGGCTTGCAGAAAGGGATGGGGCCCAGTAACCGTGACAAAGGAGAAAATTGACTCTGGTCTGAGTCCTAGAGTCTCACTTCCTAACTGCCAGTCCCTGGCTGTCTGAGTTAGGTCCCTTCAGATCACAAAGAACAGAAAAGAGAATTTTTGTTTTGTTTTGTTTTTTGACACAGGGTCTCACTGTGTGGTTGAGACTGACCTGGAACTCAGTATGTAGCCCAGGCTGCTCTCGAACTCTTAGTGATCCTTCTGCCTCAGCCTCCCAAGTGCTGGGATTACAGGTGTGCACCACAATGCCTGGCTTAAAAGGGGACTTTGTTAATAAGGATTCAGAGGAAGTCAGGAAACCCTGGAGAGAAGAACCTCATGGGGGCAGGAACCAGGCTCAGGAGGGCCTTCTTGCAGGGAAGTTTACCTGTTCTGTCTCTCTTTTCTGTCTGCCCACTTTATTTTTCTCTTGCTAGCACATGGAAGAGTTGTGTGCCACATAGTGTAGTCTCCAGGGTTTGAATGATCTTCTTTTTTGTTCAACATATGCCTCTTGGAGTCTCTGAGCCCAGACTTCTCAAAAAGCATTTTGATGGGCCCACAATTTGGTTAGATGTCCAGTCCAGGGCCAGCTAGCTCTGGCCAGAGATCTGGGTTACGGGACTCAGACACAGTGGCTGGTCTCCTTTCCCGTAGCATTCCCTTTCCAGGGGCAAATGCTGCCTCACAGAGATGCTGGGAGGAAAAAACATGAGGAAATAAGTCATGGTACAACAACACTCAGCACAGACCTGTCAAAGAGCAAGCACTTGTACTGGTGTTGTGGTTTAGATGTAAGATATCCCCCAAAAGTCTCATGGGTTCACCTTTTGGAAGGTGATTAGATCATAGGGATGCTCTATCTATCAGTGGATTCATACACTAATGAGTTCAATAGCTGAGAGGGCTGTTGGGAGAGGGGTCCTGGCTTAGAGGCGAGCCACTAGAGATATGATCTGGAAGGGTGTATCTCCCTCCACACCTCCACCCTTCTCTTTCTGCTTCCCAGCCATGATGACACAAGTGGCTTTCCTCTACCAGACCTTTGTACCATGCTCTTCCTGCCTAAGAACCAGCTGAGGATGGATTAAATCCTTTAAAAATCATGAACCAAAATAAACCTCTTTTTGTTTAAATTGTGAGTGTTATGTATTTGGTCCCAGCCACAAGTAACTGACTCAGACAACTGAGCTGAACAATGTCTCTAAAAAGATGCATGGCCATGAACAGCCTCTGAATGGGGTCTTTCCAGGATTAGAGTTTTTGCACATGCGATCAAAGATGAGGTCACATCAGATTAGAGTGAACCCTAATCCAGTGGCTAGTCTCCGTAACAAAAGAGGGCAATTTGGACACAGAAGTTCACACAGGGAGAATGCTACATGATGACAGAGGGAGACACAGGACTGATACTTCCACAAGCTATAGGATGCTAAAGATCAGTGGCAACTACCAGAGGCTGAAGAAGTATGAAACAGCCCTCCAAGTGCTCTTGATTTTGAACTTCTGGCCTTTACAATTGTGAATTCTATTAATAAATTTCTGTTGATTTAAACTACTCAGCATATGGTAATGTGTTATGGCAGTTCTAGAAAACTAATGATCAATGGAGGTTAACAATTTTCTTACAAGAGTCTACTTCCAGTGGGGAACAAATGGAGCGAACAGTACTGCATGACTACTTTTTCTGGGAGACTCTGTACTTTTGAGATCAGATCCACCCAGTAAACCCTGAAGTGAGCAGGTTTTCCAGATCAGGTTTAGCTCCTCTGCCAACTCACAAAGTAGTCCTGTGGCTGCCAAAGATATGTCACCAACACCAGCACTGTGGTAGGCATTGGACTGATGTTTCCTGGCATAGTAGGGTAGAGGTGACACTCAAGATGGGAGACTAGGGATCTAATATTTTCCCTGCAACTGAGTAGGACAAATCAAGTCTTATCCAAATGTGTCATCTGTGGACAAGAACCGACCATACATTTCTGTCCAGTTCCGTAAAGATAATGGGCATCTTCATAAGAGATGTGCAAATTAAAGCTACCATGAGATACCACGTTTATTCTATTAGACTGGCAGTGACTGAAACATTTGGTAATACTGTGTAGCCTAGGTTATAGGATAGGAAATTTCTTAGTTGGAGTAAAAGTTCGTACATGCTTCCCTAGAAGCCATTTAGCAATGAATAACAAGTACAAATACATATATCTTTTAACTCAGAAATCTTGGTACTGCTGTGACTCTCTTGTACCAAAAATAGAGGTTGGAAGAAGTTACATATAGCACTGTTTTTAGTAACTATGGAAGCAACCCAAATGTGTATCCACCCAGAACTGTTACAATAAACCACAATGTATGGAATGGAACACTGTGCACAGTAAAACAAAACAAAACAAAATCTATACTGATATACACCAATCTCTAAGTGTGTCATAAATGAGACAAGCAAAACAGAGAATGTTGTGTAAAGAATACCACCATTTGGGTATCAAGAGAAAAAAATGGAGTATGTTTGTATTTGCTTACATTTGAGTGAAATTCCTTCCATCCACATGAAAACAAAATCTCCTTCTAAAATTGGATTTATTGGTCTTGAAATTAACCCACATTTCCAGATTTTCCTTGCTTTTTGGATATCATTCATCTAATAGAAAACCTCTGATTAATTTTCTGGAAACATTGTTTTTCTGTGTCTTTCATTTGCTTTTCAATGACTTCTCATCGCCTCAGGCTACACTGCACTATTAACCCACTCCTGTGAAGACAGATGTATCTTCCCCACACTGTCTTCCATTGCTCAGATAGAGAAACTCTCCACTCTAACCAAAATCATTTGCCCAGACACGCGAAACGCTCCTATTTTAGAGAGCACTTTTCATGAGATGGTTGGTGGATTTTGTCAAATGGCTTTTCTACATCTATCAAAAAGATCTTGCGTTCACTTCCTAGGGCTGCTGTGAGGTACACAGCATCACACATTTCATGGCTTAACACAGTAGAAATATGTTATCTCCCTGTTCTGTTGGCTGCAAGTCCAAAATCAAGTGTTACCCTCCCTCCGAACCCTGCTGGGGAATCCTTCCGAGCTTGCTCCTCGCCCCTGGTGGTTGTGGCAATGTTTGGCATCCCCTGGCTTACAGCTGCACTGGTCTGATCTCTGCCCTCCTCACCACAAGGACTGCTTCCTGCTGTGTTCACAAGGCTGTCTCAGCACCTCCACCTGAGCAACACTAGAGTCATCATGTATTATGGGTGCACTCTATTCCACTCTCCTTAACCTATTACACCCGTAATAACCCATTTCCAAAAAAGGTGAATTTTGCAGTATGATGTTGTTTTCATCCGCAAGTCCACTCTCGGAACAACGTTCAGGGGCCCGGACTGGGAGGGCAAGGTGTAGAATCACCACTCAGACTCCTGGGAGGTTTCTGGAACCCTTCCGCTTTATTCAGGAAATTCACAGGTTTATATAGGATAAGGCAGGGGTGGAGCCAGGGTGTTCTACTGGATCGCTATTGGATAGGATAAGGCAGGGGTGGAGCCAGGGTGTTCTACTGGATCGCTATTGGATAGGATAAGGCAGGGGTGGAGCCAGGGTGGAGTCGGGATATTTGGCACTTCGTTATTAGCCACATGATAGTTTTAGGATTGCATGCTTTAGGGGTTGAGGCGAATGGTGTCAGGACTTCAGAGGTTTTTGAGAGGAACGGTTTATCTGTCTAAAGTCAGATCTCTACACGCCGAAGGGGGCGGATTATTCCAGCCCTAATAGGCCTCGGAGTTTTCTCACGAGAGATGGGTGAGGCGCTCCTGACTCAGCCAGACATTAATCTAATCCTCAGTATGAATTTTAGGACTTCGATATATATTTTAGAGAGAACAGAATTCAGTCCATAATAGACTGATTGTATGGGGCTGGGGATTTAGCTCCGTGGTTCTGTGCCTGCCTCATAAGCACAAGGTACTGAGTTCGATCCCTAGGGCCAAAAACAAACAAACAAACAAACAAACCAAAAACAAACAAATAAAACCCCCAACAATAGACCATATTATTTTTATCCTTAGCTCTATTGACGTGATAGATACTATTGGTGGATTTTATAATATTTATATTTGTATTACTAAAACAAATCTCAGGTGGGATATAGCTCAGGGACAGGGCACTTTTCCCACATATACAAGGACCTGGGTTTGACTCCCTCCCACACGAATGAGTATTGGAGGTGTTTCACCTCCACCGAACCTTCAGAGGGTAACAGCCTCAGCAATCAAATGTGTTGCAACCTTTTGAGAACTCCAGGGCGAGAGGACCCAGCTAAGATGCCACTGGATTCCTGAGCCATGGAAATGGTAAGATAATACACGGCATGCTCAGTCTGTCTTTGTGGGATGATTTGTTACACAGCAATAGGTAACCAGCACAGAGCCTGAACTCTACCTTGTCCCAGGAAACCACCCAACAGCAAATTGAAAGGACTAGTGGTAATTTGGATGTAACCGGTTCTTTAGACAGCTATAAGGAAATCAGAATTTAAAATGCAATGTGTAACAAATATAAAAATATCTTCACTTCAGAGTGACGGTATGATAAAGACCAACTGTTCTTTGAAATGACTTACTTTAGGTCTTCCTTTTAAAAACTGTTTTGCGCATGAGCATTTAGAATGTGCCAATTTATGTACAGACCACTTAGATAAAGGTGAGAAGAGGACAAGGTGAATTATAACATGGGTTTATAATCTACACTATTTTACCACTTTATTTCTATATCCTGGTGAGGAAAGAAAGGAGAGAGAGAGAGAGAGAGAGAGAGAGAGAGAGAGAGAGAGAGAGAGAGAGAGAGGAAGTGGTGGAAGGGAAGTAAGAAAAATGGAAGAGAAAGGAAACAAAAGAAAGGGAAAGGGGGAAATGCCTGTCTTCTTTAACTTTAAATGTGATGATACAGTTGAAGCTTAACACAGGTGACATTTCCAAGCCTTCTCTGAGACTGTAGGACTATTCTCCCCAAAAGCAGACTGTCCAAGTGATAGGTAAACTTGAGCCTCTTTATGAAATTGCTGCTCGTGATACTCATTGTCTTCTCTCTTTCAGATGTGGGGCCACACATGTCCGCATAGTCCAGTTTCAATTGTGCCAGATAGGACAATGACTGAGTGTTGGCTCCAGGGCATGGCAGAGCACTACAAGGAAAAGAGCTGACCCACGAGTAGCATCAGGGAGCAGAGCTTCCCACCAGCCTCAGCTGCTCCCTTGAACTGCTGCAGGAAAGAGACAAATGTGCGTTTTTTTAAACCACTATATTATAGGGTCTCTTGTGACAGCAACTTAACCTTTATTTACCCTAATACACCCATCACTTACTCCTCTAAAATGTCACTGATACCCGTGATGGATTATTTATTATGTATTGCAAACATATGCTAATATTTTTATTTTCAAAAGAATAGATAAAACCTCACTGCAGCACCACATGGCAGGAAACACTCTCTTACAGCCCCTAGGGGAGCACGTCTCACCAAACTCCTGTCTGAGGCTCTGCCACATGAGCCTGGCCATAGCTTAGTCTGTGAGACTCACCTTCTCTCAACAAGAAATAGAAACAATTAACTAACTGGGGGAAGCACCATCTCCCCTCCCAAGGCCCAAGAGAAGGACACAAAGCACTTGGGGGTTGCAAGCAGAAGTGGAGGGATATTTCAAACTAGGAACAGTCATGCTAGTGCTGGGGGATTCAATCCTAGACAACAGGAAGTACCCAGCCCTGTATAAACTGTGTTTCCTCCTATGCATACCCCCAATAACATATAATGTACAAACAAAAGATGTGCACAATAACGAATATAAAACAGTTATAATAACACATGCAATACATGTTATTTAAAACTTGAAAAGTATGTCATTGAATAATTGTTGTATCCGCACAATTGAGTAAAGTACAAATAACTGGATTTCTGCCCTGAAAAAAAAAAACTGTTTTAAGATATAATTCTCCCATCCAAAACCAATATTAAACTACCAAAAACTATGCGCTATTTCTCTGACACAACCTCCTTGCCTCATGACCTCAGGTTACTGGTGAGTGCTATTTAACATCTACACTGCTAGGACAGTCTTTTGGCCCTACCACTTCTCAAAGGTGTTGAATTTTGTTAGATTGGTTGGGACATTCGTCTGTGCCTTAGAAAGTGGCGATCACCACCCCCTTCAGCTTCCATCTCCCTGGAGATACTGAGAACTGAATTCTCCAGGACTCCTTGATTGGCTGCAGGGCTGTGCATATGTTTGTGACCATCTCACCAAGGCTCATTTAGGGAGTTGCATGAGAGTCTTCTAAGAAAAACAAGAAGTGAGGATTATTGTTTCATCACAGAAAGAAATGAAGGCACTTTTAACATAGGCCATGTTGTGAAGCCATAGTCAGATCAGTGAGCGGTCTGAAAGCCCCATTCTTTGGTGACATGCTTATGCTAAATGGGTCGCGTTTGACTTTGCCTTTTTTCTTAGTCGCAAGAAAGAAAACACTGTCATGCCAGATTTGGGAGACACACAATGGAAGTTGCCCTCACAGGCGAACCTATTTCCTTGGCCCACAAACAGAACAAGTTCTAAGTCATGATCCCCGGTCTTTTAAGAAATAACCTCAGGGTGTGGTCCTGATGCCTTTATATCATAGCAAGCAGCTCTGTAAGACAGGCTGCTGCATCCTGGGCAGACAGACACCTCTGGGTGTGACAGTCAGGGCGGCAACAGCAGCCCTGTGCTGCTTCTCTGCAAGAGGAGGCGGGTCTCCCAAGAGTTCATTGGTCTCTAAGCCACCTTAACCTTGCTCACCAGATAGGAAAGCAAAACTAGGGCACAAGGAAGAACAAACACATCGTTACATCGCAAAGACTTTCCTGCCTGTGAGGACACCTACGTAAGTGAGGTGGTGGCCCTCGCTCCTCAGGGCGCTTGCGCAAATACATTCTTAGGCCTTGCCAGGGCAGCCAGGAAGTCTGCGGCCTTCCGCTCAGACTGTTGACAGGCACCGGGTGCTGCAGGCCCACCTCTAGGCCTGATCTAACCTTTGCCCCTCATTCTGTATGAGGAGGCACCCAACTCCTCTGATGCCAAGGCAGATTTAACAAGGGTGAGGGCAAATGAAGTCCAGATGGAAGGACTCCTGCGCTGCTCTCTCCTGCTGAACAGGTGGCAGGTGCGGGCGACGCACGCTCCCCCTCTCAGTCCTCCTAGCATCCGAAGTCCCCTCGCCATCTGGTTCCATCCTCCCGTTTCTCAAACCAGAGGCATAGCCAAAGCAAGAGGTAGGAGGGGCGAGGTTAGGGTCTTCACCCTCAGTGCAGGAAACGGAGAAGAGAGCTAGTCTGCCCCACTTCCTAAAAGCGCTGCTCGGTTGCATTCGAACTTCCTTGGATCTTGAGCAAGACCGAGGGTGTCCGGAATCCGAAGCAACGCGCCCCAGGCGGAGTTTGGGGAGAACTTGGGGGGTCGTGGGAAGTAGTCTTGCAGGAGGTGGAGAGAGGGGCTGGGGGGCCGGGTCCAGTGCCCTTAGGGACAGGAGATGAAGGAAAGGTCCCCGTGGGGTCGGCGGTGCCCGGACAGGTGCAGCAGAGCACGGCCCTCTGCCCAGCCCGGAGGGAGAGGGGCGCGGCGCGCAGACAGACTCAGTGGACGCCTGTGCTCCTCCACCCCGCGGCGAGCCCGCCCTGGGGAAGGCACGGAGACACTCGGCTACCCGGAGCCCCGGGGCCGGAGCGAAAGGGGCACTGGCCTTGCGCAAG
>NW_022900928.1:122011260-122042532 GCF_012274545.1 Fukomys damarensis
GCGACTCCGCGACGGGGCACTGCGAGCTCCAAGCCGCCCGGGGCCGAGAGGAGGGCGCCAGCCTCGGGGGCTAGGTCCAGGGCTTGAGTGTGGAGAAGGGGGTCGGGTCACCGGGGCGGACGCCGCTCTGCAGCGCTGCCAGGTCTGGGCAGACTTAAGCTCACCCGGAGCCTTTCGAGCAGACCACTGGGGACTTTCTAGTTCCACGGATAAATTCACACGCTCGTGTATACTCTGCCAAATGTGCACGGTTACGTAAGGAAGGGGAGCGGGGATGTCCTTGGCGCTTCCCGGAGGCGTTCGGAGAATTCCCCTGGGATTCTGAGTCCCTCCCCCCTCCCCCAGCACTCCTTCCAAGTCCTCGCTCAAGCCTGGGTGTTTGGGCTCGGGGCGCTCTCTACTGCGTTGCAAGGACGTACCTTGCATATTGCTTCTAGAGAGATTTACAGCCTCAGGGATGGAGTCTGCCAGCACCCCCCTTTGAAAAGTGGTACCCATGGCTGTTCACAAAGGCTCACAGAGCTTCCCTCTAGGCCTGCACAGAGTGGTTACACAACCCACTGCGGCTCTGGGGACGCGGGCGTGTGTGGAAGTCGCACTGCGTGTCCACCCTGGGCACCGCGGAGCTGCCCTTCCCTGGGCAAAGTTAAAAGTGTGGCGTAGGAGGAAAGAAGCAACATCCTGACAACTGCAACGAATGATCCTCACTTAAAGAAACGACAATATCAATAAAACCCTCATATTCCGTTCTTCCTATAGTCTCTGGTGACAGGAAGGCAGCATTTCTTTAGGTATAGAATTCTGGATTTAGTGAGTAAGGGATTACGGAAGCTGGTTTCGGTGCAGAATGGGATATTATGAGCAGTGAATGGTAGAATTCACTAGGGAGGCTGGAGGTGTGTCGTGCATCCACCCCGGAAAGATCCTCGTCTATAATATTTTTTTTCAACTGTTTTTTCTTCTTTGTCCAACATAACAGACCAGCAGCTTTTAGAGGACTTTGAGTCTCCACCGTTTCCTCTTGATGCATCTCAGAATATGGGCAGAGGCAGGGACAAGAACCAATTCAGTGCCCAAAGGTGCCAGGCGTTTTCTACATACACACAGCATATACCTATAGGTAGATACCCACAGGTAGTGGGCCCAGGGGTGGGCTTTTCCCTTACCACTCAACACAAAACTTCACTCATCTAGGTTATGAAGAAGTGAGAGAGAGAGAGAGAGAGAGAGAGAGAGCTGAAAATTCAAGATAAGACATCCCTGTGCTAGTTTTGATAATTGGGAAAATATTAACTTGAGAGCATTTGATAAGGGAGAATGGTTTTAATGATGGGTTGGTTCCAGCCGACTTGGGAAAGTTAATAATTTACAGATACAGTACACGGGAGGTTCCCAAGAGGAAATAATTGCATACCTGTCCTTGGATAACTTACAGGACAGGAGAGGAACAGTTGAGGAAACTTCCCCAACAGCTGTGCTTTGCCCTTTGCATTGGGCATTTGCCCAGCCCATGGTTGCCTAAGCTGTCTGCCTTTCTCTAAAGCTGCCCTACCTTCTCCTCCTGTTTCATTTTGCAGTGTCAGGGATTGAACCCAGGGCCTTTGCACTGAGCTACATCCCCAGCCTTTAAATTTTGAGGTAGGGTCTTAAGCAAGGGTCTAAGTTCAGAGACTAAGCTCAGATTCGTGATCCTCCTGCCTCAGGTTCCCCGAGTGCTGGGATGACAGGCGTGCATGACACCCAGCTACTCCTTTGCTTCTTTTAATTTTTCCTTGCAGCATTTATGTCACGGAGTAAATATGCATCTGATCACTCCAGTCTCCTCTGATAGATGTGAACTCTAAGAATACTCAAACTTGGGCTAGGGATTTAGCTCAGTGGTCCCACCACCTGCCTCACAAGCACAAGGACCCAAGTTCGATCCCCAAATACTCAAACTGTAATCAACCACTAAGATTACAAGTATAGAAGCTACTTAGTTTACATTGATCCAATAGGGAAGAGGGGCAAGTCACAAGGGCATATGGATGACATTGTTAATTTGGCTTGTCTATGACTTCTTTTTTTCATTAAGTTTATTGATACATTTTAGGTATACAGTACAATTACATTCATCATTAGGATCTTTTACCTTTGCATGATGTATCTTGGTTCTTATTTTTTCCCCATTCCCCTGCCCTTCCTTCACCCCCTCCACCCTCCCCTATTTACAAAGACTTTTTTCCATGTTTTCCCTTTTCTCATATTTTTTCTTTTCCCTTCTTTTCTTTCCCCATCCCTCCCACTTCCCCTACTCCTTTAGAAGTTACCTTCCTATCTCATAATATCAATTATACATTTATTTACACTTTGTTTTCCACACCAGAGAAACTGTTTGGTATTCACATATGTGTGTTCTATTTATTTCACTTAAGAGAATGGCCTCAATGTGCATCCACTTAGCTATAAATGTCTCTAGTTTCTCTCATTCTTTATGACTGAGTAGTATTCCATTTTATTAAAAAAAAAACCCACATCTTCTTTATCCAGTCACCAGTTGATGAGCAACTGGGCTGTTTCTAAGTTTTATAACTATTACAAACTGTGCCATTATAAACATGGGTGGTATGGGGCTTTTAATTCTTTTGGGAAGATGCCCAGCAGAGGAATAGCTGGGTCAAATGGGACTTCTAATCCTAGTTGTTTGAGGTATCTCCATATTGATTACCACAGTGGTTGCATCAGCTTATCTGTGACTTCCGAAACAGGAACACTGGGGAAGGGGTAGACACAGGTATTCTCATCACCCATCTGGTGTCTGAGGTATATCTGGACTTAATGAATTAGGTGAAATCACTTACAATATAATCTCAAATTTCCACTCATCATTTAAGGAAGTATTTATTTAAGCCTGGCCATTGTTGCTATAACCTCAAGGCCAGGCCTTCTTCAGATGTACCTCCTGCCACAATTCTGATGCCTCCACCTTTGACTGACTTCTTGAAAGTTCAGTCCCTCTCTGACTGTATGTTAATTTTTAATCTAACTTAGTTGCCTATAATGATAGGAGCTCAGTGAATTTTCTGAATAGCTGAGTACAGATTGCAATAGAAAATCACGATTAAAAAATAATTAAACAGTGAATACTGAAAATCTAGTCAAAAACCAAAAACACCAAATGGTTTTTCCACATAGCCTAGATAGCAGCTCTAGGACATCGATTTAAAATTCTCCAAACAACAGAGAAGTCGATTCTTCATTTGATGAACTTCAGATCTTAATCTAATTCAACTTCCATATTTTCTGTTCATTTTAATCCTTAACACTGGACAAGAGCAGAAATGATGGACTTCCTCTAACAAATTCCTGTGTCACTTACAGCAGGTTAGTTTAAAGATTAACTATGTCTCTTACAAGTCAGGGCTGGGCTGGGATTGGACAAACATGGAATAAACGGGCCTGGGCCTTAGGGATTGTCCAGTTGGTCTGAGTCCTGAAGGGTTAAGTGGGGGCTTCCCAGATGGATGCACAGTCAGCGGAAGCCATAACTCTTGACTTCCAAGTTTGAATTACTTCCCACTGTGCAGCTTCTGGGGAAAATGTCTAGCACTTCTCTGTGCCTGACTTACTGAGAGGGTGAGGAGTCGGTCCTGGTGGGGCAGAGTGGAGAGCAGATAGAAGGAGAGAAGGAGGAGGTAGCACTTGCAGCTTGCAAGGGTAACCAGTTTGCAATATTAACCATTGGAGAGCATTCTTAGTAATCACCTTAGGAAGGAGTATCCTGAGCAAGAGGCTGCTATGGTAGGACCAAGGGAGGGAAGGAAAATTATATTTGTTCTGGGGTCAAGCCAACCTTGGATACAATGGTGGTTTGAATTCCAACATCTTTACTTAATATCATTGTGTTATCGGGTAGCTCCTTCTAAAAGTGATTCTAAAAGTGACTAATTAAACGTTACTGGATTCTGGGTTGCTCGCCTTTCCCTCTGAAGTTAATTCCAGGTTCTTCTCTTCTCAAGCAAAGAATTGAACAAACAAAATGAGCAAAAAGCAGTATTCAAGTTTATTTGAGAAAGTAAAAGTGAAGAGTGAGGGAGAAACTGGCTGTGCAGAGTGAACTTGGGCTGAGTAAAAGGGAAAAAAGCAAGATAAAAGTATACTCCAGAGAAAGCTGGATGGGCTACTGTGAGGAAAGTCAGGACAGCGGGCTCCTCCTGGGGTCTGTGTCCTTATATGCTATCCAAATCTCCAGGAAACCTGTGAGAACTTCTACATACGGGTCCTGAGAGGTGGTGCTGAGACCCTATGCCTCAGGCTGATGTCAGGTCTAGGTCATCCTATTGAAAACCTGAAGTTCTTGGAAGAAGTCTGCATGCAGGGCTTTGTGGACTGTTTTGGGATATGTAATTGACAGGCCACAGCCACTTCTCCACCCGGTTCTGCCAGCCCTAATTTCCGTGTCAATTGAAGTTAGCTAGACTTTGCTGTGCCTTTCCCCACCATTAAAATAGACCGAAGGCCTGGGGATTTAGCTCAATGGTGCTGCCATAAGTGGAAGGTCCAGAGGTCAATCTGCTGTACAAAAAAAAAAAAAAAAAAGACTGGAGATAGCCAGGTGTGGTGATGCAAACCTATAATCCAAGCACTGGGGAGGCTGAAACAAGAGAATCACCATGAGTTCAAGGCCAGAACTGTCTCCCCCAAAATAAACTGGAGATGATCTTTCCAAATATCACTGTACTCACTAAATATTTTTGGAAACTATTTAGACAGTTCTAAAGTTGGGCTTGGTGAGTCAAATATGAGTAAATTCCCTCTTGACATATTCAAGGCCCTCCAAGCCTGTTCTCCCATAGAACCCTACCCTTGTATGTCATGGCTTGTCCAGATGAGAATTAGAAGATTAGATATGGCTCTGGCTCTGTGTCACTTGGATTCCTCTGATCCTTCAGTGTCCCATCTGCAAAATGAGCTGAGTTGTTTTCTAACTGTGACTGTACCTTACAGTCACTTAGGGGAGCTTCAAAAGCAAAGCAAACACACACAGTGTCCAAGGTTCAAGTCAGAACTGGAGCCCAGAGAAGGTGACAAGCAGGTAAGAAGCTCTGAATTCTCTTTTCTGGAACCCACCATGCTGAGTGTATTCAGGATGAGGGTGACAGTGACTGAACAGAGCCCATGGCAGCTGGGACACTTTGGCATCATAATAAAATTGGTCAACATGTCAGATGTCATATTTTGATTATCCGTACCTGGATGTTCAGGTTTCAAAGGGTAAATAAGCCACTTTGAAAAAGTACATTTGATCATTTTTCTAGTTATAGATGCCCTCATTGTTAGAGGAAAAACCAAGAAAACACAAAGAAAAGTTTAATCCATGACCTTGTACCACTGATCTTTGCCCAAAGAAGATCATTCAGAAAATATTCAACTTGATTTTTTTTTCTAGTCCTGTTACCAGAATACCTTCTTCTAAAAGTGAGTCAACTAGGGCTGAGGATTTAGCTCAGTGACACCATGCCTGCCTTGCAAGTGAAAGGTCCCGAGTTCAATCCCCAGTATCAAAAATGAAACAAAACAAAATGTTACTGAGTTCAGGGGTTGCTCACCTCTTAAGAGTTGAATTCCAGGTTCTTCTCATCTTGAACAAAAAAGACTGAATGAAATGAGCAAAAAGCAGTGGCAAAGTTTATTTGAAAAAGTAAAACAAGGGCCTGGGATTTGGCTCAGTAGTTCTGCCTCGCAAGCACAAGGACAGGAGTTCAATCCATGGTACCAAAAAAAAAAAAAAAAAAAAAAAAAAAAAAAAAAAAAAAAAAAAGTAAAACAAGATTGAGAGAGAAACTGGCTCTAAGAGCAATTTTGAGCCAAGTAACAGAGGAAAAAGCAAGATAAAAGGACACCCTGGAAAAGCAGGGCAGGCTGTCATGAGGCAATCCAGAACAGCAAACTCTTCTTGGCATATGCACCCTTATCTGTCATCCAGATATCAAGGTCACATGAGAAAACTTCTACTGGGATTCTGAGAGGCCATTCTGGGATTCCACACCTCAAGCTGACGTCAGGTCTAGGCTGGCCTATTGAAAATCTGCTTGAGTTCTTGCGAGAAGTCCACATGCAGGGTTCTGGGAGCTGTTCTGCAAACACTTTCCAGGACCTTGTAATTAACAGGTCATACCTGTTTCCCCATCCAGCTTTGCTGATCTCCTAGGTCAGTAATGCATCAATTTTGAAACCAATCTACCATACTAATGTTACAGGCTGATTATAGAAGTGTCGAACCCCAGCATGGTGATGCATACATATAATCCCAGTTCTCTGGGAAACTAATGCAAAGGTTTAGCAAATTCAAGCCCAGACTAGACCACTTAGCAATTTAGGAAGACCTTATCTCGAAAGAAAAAACAAAAAACGTCTAGAGATAACGCCTAGAGCAAAGGCCCTGGATTCAATCCCCAGTACCACAAAAAATGCAAGCAAGCCAACAAGAAAGGGTAACTGGGTGCCGAATATGTAAGTAGATATGGAGTATATGACAATTGTATACTTCTAGATTTTTCTTTTACATTTAAAACAGTTGTAAAAATTAAAGTCATTTAAAATTTTGTAAAGCAGGGCTGGGGATGTAGCTCAGTGGTTCTGCCGCCTGCCTCACAAGTGCAAAGACCTGAGTTTGATTAAAAAAAAAAAAATTCTGTAAGAAGAAGCTAAGAGAAGAGAATTCAAATATAGGATCATTTACAAATCTGTAGGAAAAAAATCAACATGGGAGAATGAAGCATCTTGGAATAAGCAAGCTCAGCCTAAAATAATGCAAAGGAAATGAGGTTCTGGTACCTGCTGATCCAGTGAGAGCTGAGCTGCCAGAGAGGAGCTCCTGAAAGGAGTTGAGACCTTCAGTGGAGAAAGCTGGATTGGGGGGTGTCACTCAGTGGTAGAGCACTTGCCTAGCACACAGAAGGCCCTGGGTTCCATCCCCAGTACTGCAAGAAAAAATTCTTCAGTGGAAAAGGGCAACCACAACCAGGGAGGGAGGAGTGAGAGAAATATATCTCAAACCCTTGTTCCTGTGCCCTCTTTCTCTCATCCCGCCAGTGCCCCCTTGAACAAATTCCATCAGAAGCCAGAAAAGGTGAACCCTGGACTGCTGCAGTCCATACAGTCTAGCCTCCCTGCAGAAAGCTGGAGGGTGGACCTGAAAGGTAGATGGAGATTTTGTGGCACAGGTTGTATGAAGCACTTGGTATGGTAATTCTGGCTGAGACATTGGGATAGGCCAGAGCCTTAAATTGACACCTTGATGTGGCTTTGTCCAGAATTTGGATTTAGTCCCATGGGTGGGGGTTTCAAATCTATCTCACCCCTTGTGCTGAATCAGAATTGGCAACTTAGAACACGGACTTCGGAGGGGATCTCAGGGTGTTTCCACAGGGGGATTGATCGTGATACCTTGTTAGAAAGCACTGAAGACACAGTGATGTTAGGACTAACATGAAACCAAACCTTAATGTCTCCATTGGGTGCTTCATGCTCTTTCAAGTGTCTCCTGCACACAGACAGCTTAGGAAGAAAGTACCACAAATGGCTTCTTTAGACGCAGGTTGCCTTGTTTTGAATTATGAGATCCCATCATTATGGTACCAGCTGACCTGATCCAGCATCAGCTCTGGGTCAAAGGCAGTCTGCTGCAGCCTGGGAAACATCTTATGAAATGGCCTGGCCTGAAATGGGCATCAGCTACCTGAGCTCTGCATGTTGGATGGGGACTAACAGAACTAAATCGGATTGCTCCCAGAAGGAGTTGGCCCATAAGACCCAGACACAGGGACATAAACAGTAGACTGCTGGTGCACCTCAGAAAGAAGAGATAGGCCATTAACAGGAAAAAGCAAAAGGGACGCAGAAGCCAAGGTAGAGAGGGGAGTGGAGAATGTGCAGCAGTGTAAAATCACAAGAAAGAATTAATTCCAAGTTGAGAAAGGAGCTGGGACTTGAGTATAGTAGTCTCCACTCCCGAACTTGAGCTGCGGGAGGAACTGCTGAGTCTGGGAACACTGTGGCTCAGGGAAGATTTCAGGAAAGGGAATTGCTGCTGTCCCCTCACCTCCAAAGCTGCTACCACTACCGCCTTTCTTTTTGAGGAATCATTTAACACCGCCCTTTCCTGGAAGTAACCTTTGAGAGTCTCCCCATGCAATCAGAATGCTCGGGTCCTTAGTACTTAGAAGGATTTGCACATAATTACAATTTAATTATTATTTTTATGATTTCGTGAGCTGGAAATGGGGGAAGGTGTGAAAGAAAATAGGGAGTGTGGGTCACATCCCACTGCTCAGCTGTGTACCCCAGGGCTAACGGGTGCCTGAAGCAGGGAAGGAACTTAACAGTGCCTGCTGAAGGGAGGTATGAAGGGTATATGAAACGTGCCTGCTTCCTCCTTGGCATAAATGTAATCACCTGCTCTCCTCTGACAGCTTGGGGAGGGGTAGTTTTAACCCTGAACACCACCTGGCTGAGTCTTTGTTTTATTTAATAATTGTTTTCAGCATTGGCTTCTTCCTTTTTACCCAGGAGACTAAGAAAAAGTTTTGATTAATGAATAACTTTTAAACTGTTTTCTTGTTCCTGTTAGATACCAGGATGGGAGTGTAAGCATTGCTGAAAAGGTGTTTGATGGTAAAATGCCTGCCAAGTTAACAAGTATGACTGAAAAGGCATTCTAGGAAGGCTGTGGACAGCAAGCTTTGGCTAATGCTAACTTTCTTGACTTAAAATTAAGACGTCAAGCCTTTGACATTTTGAAAAAGCACTTGCGCTTCTGTTGGTGTAGTTTCTGATTATGATTAAACCCTCTGCTGTCCAGATAAGAATTGTTTCCTGAGCAAAGGCATATTTGCATCATACATAGCACACAATTTCTTGGGAAAAAGCACTGTTCCAGTTCCCAGGCAGCACATGCAGGGTGCTTCTCTCTCTGTTAGGATCTCTGAAAATGCCAGAATGTGGAACATCCACTTGTCTTCATTATTCTCCTGGCCCGCCAAGATACATTGCACATGTTGAGAAAATGAAATATTGGAAAAATTTAGTCATGACTATGACTCACATTGTTCTCCCCTGTTCTTGCTTCAAATGTGGAATAAACTAATTGACACAGTGTGTTTAAGAATAGAGGGGAAGAATCCTTAGGCTTGGCTTGGGATGGATGAAACAGGAAGAGATCACTTAAGATCTACAGGATGGGGCTTCATTGTCTAGGGACAGGGAGGAGTGGCCCACCTTGAACTGTTTTTAATAATATACACACAGACCCACACACACACACACTCCCTCACAGTTGTATACCTCACTGCTGTTGCTTTGTTAATGCTGTTTGTTTGGTAACTGTGCTTTCTCAAGAAACAAACTTTGTACTGAGTGTTTGATTTCTCTAAATAGCAAAAATTTTGCTCCCGTTCATTTTTATGGGAAGCAGTGATCAAAGCAGAGATTTCTGGGGATAGGAAAAGGTGGGATGATGGTGAGAAAAAGGGCGCCTCTTTGGGAGGCGAAGGGAGATAAGGCAAAAATGAATATTTGTTTGTTTGCAATTAAAAAACAACTCTTTACAAAACGACTAAAAGTGGCTATGAAATAGAGCATCAGAGATTCTGTTTAAAGTGTGCCAGGTGAAGACAGTGTTCCAACTTGGTTGTATTTTCTCCTTTTCTGAGTTTTGATCTTTCAATGATCTTTAGCTAAGACACCCAAAAATTTCAGATTAGTTTATATCATTTTCACCCATCACAGTTTTGTATACTTTTGTCAGAAATAGCAAACACAATAAAAACTTGACCCATTTCACACCTCCAAAGAAATACCATATTTTATAAAGCCTTGCTCCCTCCTCTTTCCATGAACATACAGAATATTTAAGTTATGAGCTTGCCATCTATATGCTTTTGCCTTTTTGCCTTTTTTCCTGCTTGAGCCAGAAACATTTTTATTGAATTTTCTTTATATGATTTCAATCTCTGCAAAATTTATCCTCTTACAATGATCTCATAATTCACATCTTTGAGTCATTTCAGTACTTATCTTTGTATCTCAACCTAAGTCTGAATACGAGCAGGCTGATCTCATGGCTTACCACACATTCATGGAACTCCTGCCAACTTGCCCGATGGAAAATGTGTACCAGTCACTGCTTCCAAAAAAAAAAAATCAATTCAAGTCTGATAGCATCTTCTTTTGTCGTTGTTGTTTTCAAATTAACTTTCACATAGTAAGCACACAGATCTTAGATGTACAAACAGATAAGCTTGCTAGATGTTTGTGTCCCTATAACTGTCACCCTGGTGAAGACAGGAGGATTCCGAGACCCGAGTGTCCCCAGCAGACTCTCAAGAGTCACTACCACTCTCACACCCTGCTGATCACTGTTTCCCTTCTATATCTGTGAACTGGTTTCACTTGTTCTTGAACTCATATAAATGAAATTACATGGGAGGTGTGGCAGTAGTATTTTCACTTTTCATGCCATACATGACTGACAGTTTATAATGCATGCATATTTACCTATTTTGCCATGTATAGACATTAGGGTTGTTATGAAGAAAGGGCAACATTGAGTATTTAATTTGTTTAATTTTCTCATTAATTTGTTTAATTTTGACTGCCTTTTGAAAATAATTTAGAACTGTAAAAAGTTGGCAAAAATATTTAAAAAAAACATAGCCTAATATTAGAAATTCTGCTAATATTAGCCTCGTGTGCTGCCACAGTGCAGTAATCAAGATGAGGAAATATTATTTAATCTACAGACTGAATTTAGATTTTGCAAATTGCCTCCACTAATGTCATTGTGTTGTTCTGGGCTCTAACCCAAAATCATAAATTGCATTTAGTGGACATGTCTCTCTAATCCAAAGTGGATCCATTCTTCAGTCTTTGTCTTTCCTGACTTTATCATATAAAGAGATCCAGGCAAATTATTTTCTTGAGTATCCTTCAGATTATGTTTGCCTGTTATTTCCTCAAGATTATGCTCAGGCCCTGTTTATTTTGTCTGAGTACCCAGGCAAGATGCTCTATCCTTCTCAGTGCATCCAGAGGTACATATTGTTAATTTATTCCATTATTGGTGGCTTTAACCACTATCAAAAGGATGTCTTCCAGTTTACTGTTTTTCTCTTTGTAATTAACAAGCATCTTGTAGCCTCGCTCTAAATATCTATTTTCTCTGCATATTTCTAGATACTAATTTTGGCATCCATTAGTGAAATGTTCTTTTAAAAAGTAATCTGCCAATTTGATAGCAAACAAAAAATATTTCATTATTTGACTTTTGTGTTGCTTTTATCTCCCAATAAGATAGAATGTTTTCCTTATTAGAAGACACTTATGTTACATTTTGTCTTGGTCACACCCTTGTCCACTTTCCCCACTGTGATTTTACTGGAGTTTTTCTTACCCGTTTTTGATGTCTTTCCAGTTTGGCTATTATGTGTCAAAATCTTGCATTGTACATACTTAACAAAAGCTTATGATTAATGTGTTTCTAATCTTTTCCTTGCAAGAAGAGTGTATTTGGAGTCTTTGGGAGTGAGGGGAAATGAAGGACAGCAACTCCCTTCCAGGTGTCTGTGGGTTTAGTTGAGCTGAGACTGGTTGTTGTCCTTCCCCCTGTGCTTCCTAGCTAAGGGCTGTTGTGCCCTGTGTAATGTTTGTGCTGTTTCAGTAATCGTGAGCAGGGATTATGGTTTCTTATAGGGTCAGGGAAAGAGTACGTTCTCTGGCTAGTCCAAGCTATGAAAACAGTACCTAATTAGAGGGTGTCACCCACATGTGTAATAGTGGGCCACTGAAACAAGAAAGTGAACTTGTCCTGTTGTTCATTGCAGAGCGTGGCAACTCCAGAGGCCACCCCTGAGTTCTTCTAAACTTAGTCTACTCCTTCTGAAGGGCTCCTAGGATGGCCCCAGGACTGCCATATTTCCATGCTCAATTATATCACACACATCCTCAGTGACTATCCCTCAAAGTTATTCAATAGTATACCCAAGAATAACTATTACTATTGGAGAGAGGAGGGACTAACATTCATTGATCACTTAAGCTTGCTTCTATCTAAGCCTGTCAGATGCTGCATGTCCTATTTTGTTATCCCCAAATTTTGTTCCTCACGGAATTTTGTGACCTTCTCCAATGTGATGGCTTATAAATAGTCTGGCCCTTATTTCTTCCTCCTTACTACCCAAGTGCGGAAAGAGCAATAGGATTCACCACACTTGTTCTGAGTACCTCCTGTTATAGCAGGTACACCTGCACAGAGTATGGTGCCTGTAGTCAGTTACAGTAAGGCTCATAAACAATGCTGTCACCTAAATGTATAGTGATTTACTTGGTAATCAGTGCTTTATTTCCCCACCCTAACTGACCGTAGGCCCTGATGACTCACCAGATAGATAATCAATTATGGAGAAAAGATTGCTTTGGAAAAGAAACTCGTTTATTTAACATTTATAACATTATGAAATGTACATGTATTATGCACCTCACAATTGCATTCCTGGGCACTGACCCCAGGGAGGGGAAAACTAATTCATGGAAATCTGTATAGGATTGTTCATAGCAACTTAGCCAGAAACTGAACAACCAAAAATCACTCACTAGAAGGATGGGTAAATATGCTGTGATACATCCATACCATGGAATACTGCTCAGCAATAGAGAAGAAGAGAATCCCAACGACTTAGCAGGACCTCAAGGGAATTATGCTGAATTTAAAAAAGCCAGTCTAGCTAGGCACAATGGAACAGGCCAGATGCCTGCAGTCCCAGATACTCAGGAGGCTGAGGCAGAAGAATTACCTGAGCCCAAGAGTTCAAGACTAGTTGAGCAAAACAATAAGACCTTGTCTTAAAAAAAAAAAAAATCACATAAATAGGAAGAAAAGGTCCAAAGGGGAAGGGGAAATGGGAAGGATAGGGGAAGTTAAAGAAGGGCAAGGAATAAATATGAGACAAGGAAAAAATGGAAACAACGTCTTTGTAAATAGGGAGGGCTGGAGGGGTTGAAGGGCGGGCAGGGGGACGGGGAAAAGAAAGAACCACGATATATCAGGTAAAGGTACAAGTTCCCAGTGATGACTGTCATCATACTGGAGACCTAAAATGTGTCAATAAACTTAATGAAGAAAAATCACTAATGTATAATTGCATTTATTTAATATTTTTGAAATGACGAGATTACAAAGATAGCAGATTAGAGGTCACAGGGGTTGAATATAGAGAGTGGTGATTATAGAGGATAGCGCATGAGGGAGGTGATGGTGTTACTGGAATCTGCTGGATACATCAACATGGGATCAGGTAGCTCCTTTTAAAAGTAGCTCGCCGATGAAATGTTCTGGGGTGCTCGCCTCTCCTTCTGAAGTTCGATTCCAGGTGGCAACGTTTACTTGAAAAGGTGAAAGTGAAGAGTGAGACGGAAACTGGCTCTGCAGGGCAAGCCTGGGCAGAGTGAAAGAGGAGAAAGCAAGACCAAAAGCACATCCCTGGAGGAAGCAGGGCAGGCTATGGTGAGGAAGGCCAGGATAGCAAGCTCTTCTTTGTGCCTCTGTCCTTTTACGCTGTCGAACTCTCAAGGAAACCAGTTAGAACTTCTACACAGGGTCCTGAGAGGCGGTTGACGTCAGGCCTAGGCGTCCTATTGAAACCCTGCTGGAGTTCTCGCGAGAAGTCCACAGGCAGGGCTTTGGGAAGTGTTCTGTGAGTGTGTTCTGGGAATTTGGAATGAATAGGTCAGGCCCGCCTTCCCAGCCAGCTGTGCCGCACCCCAATCTCCTATCTTAATAGTGCAATGCCACTTTTATGGTTTTGATATTGTGCCATAGTTCGTGGGGTGTAACTACGGTGTGGATGGACTGTTGTGTGGGTGGACACATTACAGGACGTTTTATATTCCCTCTGCAACTGTTTGTGAATCTATGCTTACTTCAGATAAAAAGAAGGCCGCTACTGCTTTGTAACATTTGGCCCTGCCATCCTTCCCGCTGCTAGTCCTACGGATACCGTGCGGGACACACTGTGGCGTTTAGGTTTTTCCCCAAGCTGCCTGTCCATCTGGCCGCGTGTTGTGGGTCTCCAGAGCCTCAGGAGTTGGTGGGAACCTTCTGTTCCCTGACCTTTGCCACCTGCCCAGGCGAAACACAGAGAAGTGACTGTCGAAAAGAGCACGGCTGACCTTTACTTTATTGTGACCAAGTAGTTTTGTGGCTACGGATATTTTATGTTTTTATCATTGTCATTTTCTTGTTCTTTATTGTGTCACATTGCTAGAAATAGGTGCTGCTACCAGAAAAAATTTTCTCATTGCTGCTGCAGTCTTTCTTCCAGTTGTCTTTTCTCCCTTCAGTCTGCAGTCAGGCACAAAACTGCTAATCCTGTGCTTCCTTCACCACCAAACGTCTGCTTGCCCTTCAGGCATCCGTGGAGCATAAGGCCCTCACTCTCCTTTAGCCGGGAAACCTCTTATGAGACTCGCCTGGGATGCATAAGCTTCTACTTTTCCACCCGCGCTTTGTTCCTGCTGCTTGACTTGAGCTGGTGTCTGATACACTGAACTGGAATAAACCCAGGAGAAAGCACGGAGCGGACGGTAGACTTTCTGAGGCTTACTTTGTCAATATGCAATTTCCTTGAGAACAGCTATTTTTAAATTAAAAATTATAAAAGGCAATTCTCTTCTCATATACAGAAAACATAAACTCAGCTACTTTTTAAAAAAACTCTACTACAAAATAGCCAGGGCCAGAAGCTGAGTCATACTTTAACGGCTGCTTGTCTTGATCCCAGGCTCAACAACATCTGTTCCCCAAATAATAGAGATTTGACATTTGTGTTTTGTTTATTGTTATGGTTTTTTGAGACAGAGTTTTGCTCTGTAGTTCAGGCTGGCCTTGAACTTGCTGAGTAGCTCAGTTTGGCCTCACACTCAGGACAAGAACCCTCCTGTCTCAGCCTGCCATGTGCTGCTATTACAGGCATGACCCACCGTGTCCCACTGGCATTTGTTTATTAGATTTGTGCTCTCCCGTAGGTAGTTTTGGTCACCAGAAAGTGTTTACCAAATATCTAACTGTAAAAAGCATTTTCAACTATGTTGCCTTAAAAAACAGAAGATTCAAATGGGATGCACCTCGAGGCCACGCCCTTAAGTGAAATAAATCACACACGCGTTTAAATATTGCATTGTTTCTCTATTGTAGGAAACAGAAAGTGTAAAAAAGGACCGAAATATGTAATGAATTTAGGGAAATGCCAAGAAAAAGTTCAAATGGGAAGGGGAACAAGGGAGGGAGAGAGAAAAAGAAAGGGGGAAAAAAGAAAAGAAGGAAAAATGTAAACAAAGCTTTTGTAAGTGAGGAGAAAAGAGGTTGAGGGGAGGGAAGGGGAATGAGAAAAAAAAGAAGCAAGATATAGCATATACAGCTATAAATTTCCCATGATAAATGTTATATGTATATCTAAAATGTACCAATAAAATGAAAGAAAAAATAAAAACCAAAGATACTTTACAACAATTTAAATTCCATGAATTTCTGGACATGGAAATGGGCCCACCATATTATTCACTTAAAAGATTAAAAAATGAAGTTTATAATAGGACCCTAATTTTAAACTGTGTGTTTTGGTTACTTTTCTCTTACCTGACACCCAAAGTTAGAGGGGAAGGGGTTTATTTGGCTTACAGTTTGTAGACATTTCTGTCCATGGGTAGCTGGTTGTAAGGCCTGATGGCAAACAGGTATCGCAGAGGAGAAACAACATGGCACCCACAAACCAGCAAAGGCAACAAGGGAGTTTAACAGCATCTTTCTGCCCCTTTTATTTTATTCAGACAACTGGGATTAGGGCGGTGCCAAACTAATCACTCACATGTAGTGGTTTAATAATCACACGCCCTTAACCCAAGCATCACACATTCCAGATTCAGCCACCTTTGAAAAAGAAAGTCCCACCTCATCTGCTCGAGACTTTGGGCGGCGGGGGGACCAAAACGCTGTGCAAGTATATATTTAAATGTATATTTAAGAAAAGGGTCTGATGTATTGAACTAAATGTTGCTAGAGGCTCTCCTTGAGCACAGTATGTTTAAAAATTTATTGTCTTATTCATGTTTTTCTGTATTTCCCACATTTTTTGCAATAAGAAGATAATGGTTAGAAAAAAATTGAAACCACTTTCAGTCTATGAAAAAATTCTCACAGCATGTTGGCACTTGCGTATAATCTCAGCATTCTGGAAAGTTGAAGGCTGAAAAATTGCAAATTCGAGCCCCGGCCTGGGAAGTTCAGCAGTTTAGTGAGAACTTGTCTCAAAATAAAAAGTTAAAAAAAGAGTTAGGGATGTAGCTCAGTGAAAAGGCTCTATGTTCAATCCCCAATACTCAAAAACAAAACAAAACAAAATAAAAAAAACCACCAAAAACCCTGTTGTGAGGATGTTACGGTTTTGAAGACTGTTAGGTAGTGATTGAGTAAGATGTCAGCATTATTCCATGTTAGAACCTTTTAAAATTACCATTGGTATCTTCATGATGAAGTCCCAGCCCTTACCTTGACAAACCCTGTGAAGTACTCCTGTACCCTTCCTAAATAAAACAGAGGGCACACATACAGATCTTCACAGAGCCCGTGAGAAACCAAAGTGTATCTTTTTCAGCTCTTTGTAAACCACCACACACAATGCCAAAAGCTTAAAATACACGTTCTTCTCCACTAATAGGAGTTGGCTGATGTACTGCATGATTTCGGACTCAAAAAGATCTCTTCATTTCTTGGCCAAAAATTTTATCCTTAGAGAATTCAAGAACATCTCAGGAGAAGCACATGCTGAGTGTTACACACCCCCCACCCTCCAGTAAATTGTTGGCATGTATTTTTTTGTTCTTTCTTTCAAACTTGCTTTGGAATATCTCTTATTTTTGTCATAGGTCCTGGACTTTGCATTTGGTCACCTGCAGGCCATGTGTGTTTTGTGTTGGATCTTGGTTCCTCTTCGTATGATTGCAGTGATTAAAGAGGTCTCAAAGTAGATCTCAACTTGGGAACATCACAGTTCTCATTTCCACGTGTCCAGTTTGGTTCTTAGTTGGATGATACAGGAATTTATTTATTTTATTTTGAAATAAAATGTTGTTGATTTCAAAACCCAGAATGAAAGGATATTTTCTCTTCAAAAACTGAAAATGCTGAAGTATATATATATTTTTTTTCCTAAAGAGATGTAAAATAATTTTAGATGGTATTAATCCTAATATAATTTTTTTGAGACAGCATCTTGCTGGGTACTCCATGCTGGCCTGGAACTTGCTATGTACCTCAGATTGCCTTGGACTCACAACCCTCCTGTCTCAGCCTCCCGAATGCTAGGATTGCAGTGTGTACCGCCATGCCCAGCTGATTGTAATGTGATTCTAGTTGGAATATTGTTGAAATTGTGTGTTAATTTAGACATAATTGGCCCCTCTATCATATGAGCCTCCTTTCACCTGAGCATAGTATGTCTTTACATAACTCTTAAAATGCTTTTCAATAGAGTTTTTATGTTTCCCTGTAAAATCTTGATAGATTTATTGCGAGATACATTGTTTTCTGTTGTTATTCAAATAATAGCTTCAATTGCACTTTCTGTTTCTGTTGATGTGTAGGAATGCCACTGAATTCTGTAAATTGGTTTGCAATCCTGTTAAGCCTTCATTAATTCAAACAAACTGCTTCATTTCTTTGGTTTGTTATGAAAACAATAAAAAAAAACTTTACTTCTTCCTTTCCAATTCCTATACAATTCTTTTATTTTTTTCCCCTCTTACTTACATAATGTTGAATTTTAGTGGTGATGGCCAGCACTTTTTCTTGTGTTTGATTTTTTTTTTTTTTTTTTTTTTTTTTTTTTTTTTTGGTACCCAGGATCCAACTCAGGTCCTTGTGCTTGCGAGGCAGGCAGCGGAACCACTGAGCTACATCCCCGGCCCTCTTATGTTTGATTTTAAGGGAATGGTTTTAACATTTCACCCGCAAGTGTATTTGATGTAAGTCTTCTCTTTTATAGATCTTTGTTTGCTGAGATAGTTCCATGAATTATGATTGAATTTTTAAATTTAGTGTTATGATCATTTTTTCCTCCTTTAATTTTATAAAGGAGATTTTCCATTATTAAAAGCCAATCTTGGGCTGGGGATTTAGCTCAGTGGTGCCGCACCTATCTCGTAAGCGCAAGGTCCTGAGTTCAATCTCTGATACAAAAAAAAAAAAGCCAACCTTCCTTGCAGTTTTAAAATATACTCATCTTTGTCATTATTACATTAATAGCAATATTTAGTCCTTGTAGCAGACGTATAAAAATATTATGCAGTGCACTTTTTATAGTAGTATATTTTAGAAGAATCATCCTTCCTGCTCCCTACCTTTTCTTTTTGCTTTGTTGGGTTATGCATTTCATAAGCACAGAAAAATGTCAGCACAATTGCATTGTTTATTTTGATTGGGTCCATCAATACTAGTTACTAGTGTCTCATTTTTCTAATATTTCAATTTACTGTATTACTGAAGGAAAGGATTCATGAAGGCCAGAGTAGAAAGAGGAGTGATGGTGATTTTCTTTCCTTTCCTATCAGTCTTTCTGGTAACTTCTTCTCTGGGAGTTTCTCTGGGGATCTGTATTATGCCAGGCAAATATTATTCTAGTTTGTTTTTTTTTTAAGCATTAGTTTTGTGCTGTTGATGGTGGTTGCATACTGCAAAAATACCAGTGGTCAGGAGCCTATCAAGGCTCACAGGGTGCTGGCTGAGGCCTGTGTGCTTTATGTGTGGGCCCCGCTTTGGGGGAATGTAGCATAATATAGCAAATGGTGCTTTGCTGTTGTTCACTTTTTGGTCTGTGGAGTTTGGTTCGGGAGCTCGGACTGGGAGGGTAAGGCATGGAATTACCAGGCAGACTCCGGGGAGGTTTCTAGAATGCTTCCATTTTATTTAGGAAATACATAGGCTTATATAGCTTACATGTGGACAACCATGGGGGAGGAGCATTTAGTTACTAGTGTCTCATTTTTCTAAAATTTCAATTTACTGTATTACTGAAGGAAAGGATTCATGAAGGCCAGAGTAGAAAGAGGAGTGATGGTGATTTTCTTTCCTTTCCTATCAGTCTTTCTGGTAACTTCTTCTCTGGGAGTTTCTCTGGGGATCTGTATTATGCCAGGCAAATATTATTCTAGTTTGTTTTTTTTTTAAGCATTAGTTTTGTGCTGTTGATGGTGGTTGCATGCTGCAAAAATACCAGTGGTCAGGAGCCTATCAAGGCTCACAGGGTGCTGGCTGAGGCCTGTGTGCTTTATGTGTGGGCCCCGCTTTGGGGGAATGTAGCATAATATAGCAAATGGTGCTTTGCTGTTGTTCACTTTTTGGTCTGTGGAGTTTGGTTCGGGAGCTCGGACTGGGAGGGTAAGGCATGGAATTACCAGGCAGACTCCGGGGAGGTTTCTAGAATGCTTCCATTTTATTTAGGAAATACATAGGCTTATATAGCTTACATGTGGACAACCATGGGGGAGGAGCATTTAATTATATGGCACTTCTTTTTTTTTTTTTTTTTTTTTTTTTGGTAGCAGGGATTGAATTCGGGTTCTTGCGCTTGCGAGGCAGCTGAGCTAAATCCCCAGCCTACATGGCACTTTCTTATAGGTTGTGCAGTAGTGGAGAACTTTGGGCTATATCTTATTGGCTAAATATATGGTGGGGTGATTTTTCTTGGGCAAGGCAAAGGAGTCATGGACTAGGGGCAGAGGTACAGCCTGTTAGACCCCCCTCTACACACTTAGGCCAGTTATCTCAGCCTCAGAGAGGTCTTCCCGTTTGCTCAGAAGACAGGAGTGTGGCACACCTGGCCCAGCCAGGCTTGAGCTTCTCCCACAGTGTTTAGCTTCTTACCCTTCTAAGCCACGTCCCCCAGGCCTAGTATATAACCTTTCCACCTTGGTTTTCTTCCCTGAAAAACTAAAGGAAGCAATCACCTATGCTTCCTAGAGTCCTGATATAGAAATAAGACCATCAGTGGAAGTGTGCCTGGCATTAAGCAAACTCTCTAAGGTTATTTTCACCATTGTCTCTGTCATCCCACCACTGCCAGTGCTTCGCTACCAATGCCACTACAGGGAGAGTAGCCCTTGGATTAAAAAAACGCTTCAGAGAAGAAGTGTTTTGGATTTGGGATTTTTCAAATGTTGAAATATTGGCAAATACATAATGCGACAACTTGGAGACTCAAGTCTAAGCACAAAATTCATTTGTGTTTCATATACACATCACACACAAAGCCTGAATATAATTTCATGCAATATTTGTGCTATGCCTGTGGTTTGATTATGATCTATCACATGAGGTCCAAGGTGGAATTTTCCATGTGATTGCTCAAAAAGTGTCTAATTTTGGAGCATTTCAAATGTCAGGTTTTCAGTTAGGGAAGCTCAATCTATGCTACTACAACCACTGCTGAAAAAGCTTTTCCGGGTTCTACTTCCCCTCTTTGGGTTGTATTATACTATGGAAGGTGTGTTTTGGAGTATTTTGTGTCCTGAGCCAACACCATTGCTATCTAGCCAATACCCAAGAAGGGCTTATGCTGTGCAGACCTTGGGGTGGGCCATGAGCCCTGAGATGAATATATCTGTTGCTTTTTGCTCTTGAGGAGCCCTCAGTCCTGGGGTTGGGGTACAGATGAGTTGATGCGTACAAAAGACAAGTGCTTTCTCAGAGATCACCAAAATTCAAGTGACCCAAGTCTTCCATTCTTTAATTCCCCATAAGAAAATACCAAATCAACATTTTGAAGAGTGTCACTGCTAAGTCTTCGGGTAAAAGGGTTTAGAGGATTTGAAACTTAGCAAATGTAGATTTGAGTGCAGCTGAAGGCCTCAGGTTTAGAAAATTGTCTCCAAAAACAATGAACATGGACTTTGTGTAAAGGGGGGTGGGGACTTGGAGATTTTTTTTATTGCAGTACATGACATATAGAGTTCATGACTATGACTAAAATGACTTCAGTTAAGAGAATTTTAAAATGGGAGAAAATCTGGGGGGATGAGCAATACGATAAAGTTTCAAGCAAGGGCGTATCCAGACTCTCGAACCATGTTCAGTCAGGAAGAGGCTGGAAGTAGTGATAGCTGGCTCTCTCCTTTTTATAAAGAAATCAAAAGCATAACAAAAAGACACCCCTTGGGGCTGGGGATGTAGCTTAGTGGTGCTGCACCTGAGTTCAATCCTCTGTACCAAACACACACACACACACACACACACACACACACACACACACACACCTCTCCCACGCATGCGTGCTTCCCTGCTTCTCACTGATATGACTGGGTCATGTTGATCACTCATATTTGCAAAGGAAGATGGGAAAAGAGAAAGTAGAATTATCCAGGTTGAGCCATTAGTTGAGCTTTGGCATGGGTTTGGGAGCGAGTGGTATTAGTGGGCAATGAATGGTGTCTGTGTGCTGTGAATCGAGAAAATAAACTGCTTGGACATCCGAGAGGTATTGCTCTAGGCAGCAATGCCCTGGTTAGCCAGGTCCCTGCCATCAAAGAGATTGGAGGGTCATTGCCTGACCATAAGGAGACCCAGTTTAGTAAAACAGAATGTAAAACAAAGTCAAATACCAAGGCATTCCTTTGGGAAAATTCCATGAGTAATGGGAAACACTTCAATTTCAGCGCCAAGGACACTGAGGCAGCTAGGCCAGCAGCCAGAGCGCCCAGGTGGCCCTCCCTGCAGCACAGCTTCTGAGCCAGAATGGACTTGAAGCACATGCAGGGGGCCCCATCATGTAGCTGGAACTTGGGGGACAGTTTAGCATCTGCACCTAAGTGAACCCAGGTCTCTCATGGGAGTCTGTATGGGAAAAGAATTCAATTTTAGTGACATAAAGCTCCCTTTAGTTCTCTCTTTATTTATGTCAGGAGCACAACAGCTGAATTTTACCATGACTTCTTGTTCTGGGCTGCCAAGGGTAACTGATGAAAAAGAAGAACTGAATTCATTTCCACTGTGGCACGTGGTGGGATTGACCAGCTCCCAGCTTCTGTGTGAGATTCAGGGAGGTGGCAAGGACACAGGCTCTGGGCTCTGTCTGGTTGGGTGGGGACACTGAGTGAGTCTCCTGCTCACTGGCATCTGGACATGGGCAGCTTAGCCTCTGTGGGTCTAAGTCCCCCCACCGCCCTGCCAAACGGGACTGATCCTAATGTACAAAGTGCTGGTGTGAAGAGCCTGTGAGATGCCTCAGACAATGATGGGAATCAGAAAGTGCTCAGTAAGTACAGCTCCTTGTGTTGGCCTTGCTGGTGGCATTCAGAGATTCTGCATGATCTAGTATCAGGCCCACGCTATGGAGAAAGCCTCAGAAATCTCACACTTGCAAGTTTATAGACTGTGAACAGCCTGGCAGCTGGGTTCCCCGGATGGCATGCTTCTTTCTGAAGCTCATTGTGCTCAAAATGTTGTCTTCCCATTTTGCATGCTGGTGCAGACAGCAGAATGTGGAGCCAGTCAGACTCTTCATCACGACAGCGGTCCAGAGCCAGGATCCAATCATCCACTTGACAAAGAGCTTGGTACAGAGAATGGTGAACGGCTGTTCCCCATCTCCAGTGAGCAGCGAGCAGGCGGAAATGGGTTTAAGCTGCATGAAGGATGGGGTTATTTATGGCAGAATTTCCTGATGGTGAAGGTTGCTCAACATTAGGACTGGATTACAGAGGGAGGCTGGAGAATTCCTGTCTGTGGAGACTTTGAAAACATGTTCTTGTTTGTGAGATTATTGCAGGCACTGTCTTCCAACTGTGCTCGTCTTTTCTCTCTCCCTTTCTATGCTTATGATATTCGTAACTAAATGAACTTTCTCTAAAAGACTAGGGGGAGGGAGGCTGGTGTACAGAGACTGGAAGAGGGTCCCAGCAAACGTGCCAGATCAGAAGAGTTTGGCCCTTCCAATGCAGGCTTTGGTATTTTGGTGGAGGGCACAAATGAAAATTGACCAAGCTAACACCTAGGACTAAAAAGCCCTCTTCAGCTGGGAGGAAAAACAAAACAAAAACAGCCAAGATTGATCTGGTGGTTTGCATATGCTCCGTCTCCGTCTCCATCTCCGTCTCCATCTCCATCTCCCTCTCCCTCTCCCTCTCCCTCTCCCTCTCCCAGTGTTGGGAATTGAACTCAGGGCTTTCTGTGCACTAAGCAAGTACTCTACCATGGAGCCGTGTCCCCTGTCTCATGTATGCCCCACTCTAAAAGCTGTAGTGGTCCTTATTATGTCAGCCAGCTCTTGTGGCAAATGCATGCTGTTACCAGAGTACAATTTTCAGGTGGGCGGGGATAAGAAGTCTGGGGAATTTTAAAATTTTGGCAACTAATTTATTAAAAAGCCAGTTATGTGTGTGCCCGAGGGAGCATGGACCTATGTTCCATAACTCTATGCGCTGAATGCTCTGATCAGCCCCATCAGCAAGCACGAGATGAGCAACCATGCAAGTTCAAACACAGAACCACAGGTTCTTCCTTTAAACCTGGGACCTCTATATTTGTGGGTTGAGCCATTAAAAAATTGCCACTTGCAGATCAAAAAAATAACCAAGAGTCTCAATTTTTCATATCTTTGATCTAAAATTCACACACTGAAGAAAAATGAGAAAATAAAATATAAACTGTGTTCTACCCTGCATCTCAGGAGCTTTTGCCTCCTCAGAAATGAGGAAAACTCTCACTATTGCTCTGGAACCCTGAGTTATTTGCCAGCAAGCTGGGCCTGGCAGATGGAAATGACATCAGCAACTGTTTGGACAGCATTCATCATCCCATTTGTACCAGGTGATTTAGAGTCTGTTCTTCCCAGGACTAAATTGCTTTAACATCCTTGGAGCTCCTTTCACAGTAGCTGAAGCTACTGTGGAAACCTCACAGAGAGATCATCCTTTCCTGCTTGTTGCTTTCTCTCTCCCGCCTTAGTCATAGGTTACTGATTTCTACGAGTACCACATAGCTAAGAATGAAACAGATATCCATAAGCAAAGGCAGGAAGAGCTTGCATTCAGCTGGGATCCACAACCACCGTGATTTAGGTGGGAATCAACTGCTTACTGGTGGTGCCATTCTCTTAAATAACAAGGGGTCATCAGAGGAGATGTGGCTGGCCGACCTCCTCATAGGAACCTGGAGGGCAGGATGTACCTGCTACTGTATCTTCTCCTGGTATGTGGGAGGAAAGGGTAACCAGGAATCATGATATGTCAACTTAAATGGATTAAGAAATACCTAGGTGTATCTGTGGATGACTGACACATAGGCCAGCAAACAGAGACAAGACTTGACCAAGATGTAGGTGGCACCAACCAATAGGCTTGCAGCTGGGACAGAATAAAAGGGAAAGGAGAAGGAAGTGTTCCCTGAAAGAGCACCGGTCTTCACTATCACCTTTGGATATCAGTCTCCTGTTTCTTTGCCTTCAGATGCAGACTCGAACCAGTAACTTTCCATCAGCTTCCAGGCCTTCGGTCTTGGACTGGTGGTGCATCTTTGATCTTCTTGTTCTATAGCCTTCATCTTCTTGGACTTCCCTATCCTCCAGATCTCAGCACAAAGACAGGCATTGGGGCCTCTCCCACCTCTCATCCTGGAAGCCTATGTAATAAATAAATCCCCTTGCATAATTATGCATATATTTTCTACTGAGGCTACTCCTGTGGAGAAAGCTAACATAGAGGCCAATCTTCTGTCATGTTTGAGGAAAAAGACATGAGAAGAACTTCATCGTCTGGCTTTCTTATTTGTCCTAGAACCCAAACTTTGATGAAAATATTTCTCCAGTCCTGAGCACTTTCTTGATGAATAGGGTAATGACTTCCTTCCTTCCTTCCTTCTTTCCTTGCTTCCTTCCTCCCTTCCTTCTCTCTCAATATTTAAAATCTACCCCATATTGATCTATAAATATCAACTCTATACTGAGACATAAATGCTATGTATTTCCTTCACAATTGTGCTATACAGAAAATATATTTTGGCCAAGTACATATGCATTCTTTTATTCTCTTAATTAAAAGTCCAACACTCCAGTGGGGTTTTCCCCCTGTATCAAAGAGGTGAGGAGGAGTCCACCCCAGTGGTCTTGGTGGATGCTGGCATCTAGACTTAACCTTCCTGGTCAGACTCTGCAGACAGACAGCAAGGTGTAGCCTGCCAGGCTCCTGTGCTGCAAGGGGAAGGTTGTCTGAGGAGAATGTACTGGATGAAGGATAGAGTTCAGGCTAGCTCAGCTCTACTTTGTACATTCTGAAGTGCACTGCTTTGAAAGACCCTTCCAAATCCACATTCAGGATGAACTCTCCTCAGTGGGAACCACAGAGATCTCACAGATATGGCAGAATGAAAGTCTCTGAACATGTGTGGACTTGCTCCTAGGGAACTGAGCTTTGTAGACTTGACAGCCAAGTTTTTTCGCTGGGCTACCTGGAAACTCTGACTCACTGACTCCTCTGCAAACCAGGCAACTGAAGAAACAGTGGAGGGACTGGTTGACTGATTGATTAAAATTTTGACTGATTAAAATCTTGCTGTAGAATCCAGGCTGGGCTTGAACTCTCTACATAACCCAGACTGGCCTCAAACTTGTGATTCTCCCACCCCAACCTCTCAAATGCTAGGATTACAGGCATGAGCTTTGTATAAATAGACCAGTTTGAGCCTCACTACAGATCTTGTAGATCACATTCTAGGAATGGGGTCAAGGCCTGAGTATCTTCCAAATCTCCTGGGTGGCCAGTAAGGAGCCTGGATGGCCGGCCACCTTCCAACTAGTGTGTGCTGATGGTGCATTTACCCTCATTCACCCTATTTCTCTTCTTTCCACACATGTTTCCTGGATGATTATTCTGGGGTGAGCAGAGAAACGGCCATCATGCTGGATTCCAAGGTTTCTGTAGAAACAAAGTAGTTGAGAGCCATGCCTTCCACAGCCAGCTGACTGACTCCGACAATCTGATAGGATGAGGATAACCCCAGCCCCTCTCTCCTCAAGAACAGTGAGCACAGGGTAAAAAGTGGCTCAGTGCTGGTGCCTTTGTCTAGCATGCATGAGGCCCTGTGTGCTGGGAGCTCATGTGTGATATGAGCAATGAAGAAGATGAAGCAGATCACGCAGTGGGGTCAAGGAGAAGGTGTCCAGAAATGGTGTCTCTGAGACATGTTTGACAGGCGCCATCTCAGAGATGAGAGGAGCCAGCCAGGCAGTGAGCATTCTCAGGCCAGACTCCATAAGGTTGGATCATGCTCACTCTTCTTCTTCTTCTTCTTTTTATTTATTTTTTTTAATCACTACTATTGTTGTTATTGTTATCACTGTGCTAGGAATGGACCCCAGGGCCTCACGCATGCTAGACAAATGCACCAGCACTGAGCTACTTCTTACCCCATGCTTACTCTTCTTAAGGAGCAAGGGGCTGGGGATTCAGCTGAGTGGTTCTGCTGTCTGCCTTGCAAGTGCAAGAACCTGAGTTTGATTCCCCGGTACCAAAAAACAAAAAACAAAAAACCTACTTGAGGATCAAGGATTAATAGAAAACCAGTCTACTTGGAGGACACAAAAGGAGGTGAGTAAGGCAGGTGTGGTGATATACACCTGTAATTCTAGTGCTCTGGAAGGCTGAGGCAGGAGGGTTGCAAGTTGGAGCCTGGTTGGCCTAGCAATTTATTGAGACCCTCTCTCAAATTTAAAATACAGAAGGGCTTAGGGTGGTAGCTCCATGTGAAGGTTCTGGGGTGAGTCCTTTGTACGGGGGGGTGGGGAAAGGAGTGGGTGGGGAAGAGATGGACAGAGATAGGAGAGAGGAGTAGAGATCAGATCTCTGGCCTTGGCCCATAGTTCTGACTTGGCCTTTACTCAGTGTAACTGGGAGCTTCTGAAAGGCAGAGGTTTTTGTTTGGTTTGTTTTTTGGAAACGAATCGGTTCTCCCAGATTTATATGTGAACAAGGTCCTTTTGGCGGCTCTGTGTGATATTTGACAAAGCAGTGATGAAATAATATCAAATATTATTTGGTATTTGACCCACTAAACTTTATGTTTTAAATTGAGATGTAACTCACATGCCACAAAATTTACTCTTTTACACTGCGCAGTACAACTCTTACTACCATCTCCTCTTTGTTTTGGGGTTTTTTTTTGGTGGGGGATACCAGGGATTGAACTAAGGCCCTTGTGCTTGTGAGGCAGGCGCTGGAACCACTGAGCTAAATCCCTGGCCCCTACCATCTCCTCTTAGGGTTAAGAGCAAGTGGCTTTATGTTGCAGAATTGTCGTGGTGTAAGAAATCATGGTACCAGTAGTAGAGTAACTAAAAGAAAAGCAGGGCACTGTGGTGCATGCCTGTAATCCCAGCTACTCAGAAGGCTAAGGCAGGAGGATTGAAAGTTCAAGGCCAACCTGGGCAAATTAGTGAGACCACCTGTGAAAATTAAAATTGTAAAAATGCCTGGGTAGTAGAGCTCCTTGGCATAGAACTTGCTCAAGCTCTTCAGTTCAACCCCCAGTACCAAACAAACAAATGACAGCATTAAAAGTCACATGTAACCAGGCATAGTGACACACACCTGTAATTCCAGTACTCTGAGAGGCTGAAACAGGAAGAGCACATGTTTGAATACAGTCTGGAGAGCATAGCAACTTGGCAAGGCCCTGTCTCAAAAACGGAAAAGCTCTGGGGATGTAGATCAGTGTAAAGGCACTGGGATCCACTGCTCCATAAAGGGTTGGGGGGAGTCTCATGTTCAGTACCTCCAGTGCAGCAGAACTTTTCTGCCATGATGGCTGTGTTGTGCACTGCGCTGTCCAAATTGGTAGCCACTGACCGCATGTGACTGGTGAACACTTAAAATGTAACCAGTGTGACAGAGGAACTGGATTTCTCTTATTTAATTGCATTTATATTCAAATAGTCCATATGGCTACCATATTGGACAACAAAACTCTTCTGGCAACTTACAAATCCAGTCTTATCTCAGATCATTTTTCCCTGTCACCCTTACCTCGCTAGTTTTAAAATGTTTGAAATTTTGAAGTGTGCACTCTATAAATTGTTGTATTTAAATTTATTCCTCACCACAAAGGGAAAGCCCAAGAGTTCACACAAGGCATCCAGATGGCAGGCAACAGGAAATGAATGCCCCTGGGAGTTGGCCCCTTAGCACCGGGCACAAGTGACCCTGTGTGCTCACGAGAGGACAGAGCCCTCTGGCGAGGTGGGCCACAATGTCCCAGCTCACAAGGGGAGAAAATAATTCCCAAAGCAGAGTATTTCGAGAGGGCACAAAGCAGAGACGTTTCTGCTGCGTATGTTATGGGTTGCATGTGGCGACAAGAACAAAACTGTCCCTTCTGGGTCCTGTCACCAAACTATTAGTTAAGAAGGAATCAAAGACCCATGAAATCCTCTCAAAACTCCCCCATTTCCACCCTTCCCTCTCCCTCATGTTCCATTTGAGCTGCTTCTGTTATTAAAACAGCAGCCTCCAGAGACCTGCCTTTTTTTTTTTTCCTAGAGGATTTGCTCTTCCATCCTTCAGAAGAATAAAAGTAGCCTGGGAGGAGCCTTCAACTTTATTAATGTTGTAAAATATTCAGCGGTTTTTCTCATTGTTCTTCACTTCCCTTCTTATTTTCATAGACTACCACGTTTTTCAAATAGGAGGCATACATGAAGGCAAACACACTTAAGATGCTTCTTGCCCTAAACTCCCTATACTCTTTGGGAGCAAAAAATAAATCCTTGGTATTTATTATGTATGAAGTTAGGAAAAGATGAGATGGCCTTTAATGAATAATTAATGTAATATTTATCTATAAAATAGGGCATGTTTAGGACAAGACCAAAAATATTCACTTTTTACCTGATAAACTTAGAAGAAGAAAAAAAGAAAAAAAAAAAACCTCAGGGTTCGAGAATAAATGCAGAGTGTAGACTGAGAGCCCACAGGTCAAAACACTGAAGTTATTCATGAGCTGGAGATATATATAGATATATATCTATATCTAGATATAGCTATCTATTGATCATCTATCTATCTATCTATCTATCTATCTATCTATCTATCTATCTATCTATCTCCTGAAAAGCTAGGTTCAAGTTTAGAATTCCCAGGCTGCTGGATTCCACATGGGAGTGTGGCAGGGTGTAGGAGGAAGAAGATGCCCGTCTGGGGCCTGGTAGGAGACCCGTGTGTCCAGGCTGTCTGTATCCCAGCCTCAGGTCTAGGGGTGTGCTGGCTGGCGCCCTCCTAAGGACAACCCACCTGGGGAGAGATCAGCATGGGCTGCAGATACAGGCTTGGGAATTGGGTGGGGAATGCTGGGGTGCCAGATGCTCAGAGAAGGCAGAGAAAACAGGCATCTCCATGCTGCAGCGAGGACCACAGAGGGACCTGCTGTGGGAGGAGGGTGAGCGTGGAGCATCCGGGGCAGAGTTCAGGCGACAGACCCTGCTTTCTGGGTTGGGCTCGGAGTAGCGTGGAGCCTCCTTTGTTTTAGGAGGTGACATCCACTGCAGTGCCTCTCTGTGGAAACAAGCTCTGCTCTTTCGCTTTCTCTTTAAACCTCCATAAGCAGGGACAGTGGAACAGGCACTTGTCAGAGTTGCTCTTAACGCCTAACTTTATAGGTGGTCTCTTGTAGAGTCAGCTTTGCTATTTCTGAGGCTATTTCAGCCAGAGAGAGAGAGAGAGAGAGAGAGAGAGGGAGGGAGGGAGAGAGAGAGAGCTCACAAAGCATGCAAGTTCCCCTATTTAAAGGTTATTAGTCTATCCACAGAAGTTTGCAACCACCAACCACCACCACAATCAATGTGAGAACATTTTCATCCCCCCAAAAGAAATCCTGACCCATTAGTCCTCATTTCCTTTCTCCCTGCCTCACCTCCACCTGCAAATGGCCACCATCTGCAGATTTTCCCAGTCCCCACACAGCACCTCTGTGCTTTCAGAGCCCTTCTCTCGGCCCGTGCACACTGACAGATAGAGCAGGAAAGTTCAGCACACTCGAACTCGGTAGATGCAGCTCATGCTGCTCACGCTCAATTTCTCAGAATTTAATGTCCAGGAGAACCACGAGGGAAACCCTGGGAAAATTCCCAGGGACTCTGCAGACCTGGGTGGGGCCTGAAATTCTGAATTTCTAGATGATACCCGGGCTGCTAGTATAGAGACCACATTTCAAAGGACAGAGATGCTAGAGTTGTTATTTTAAACCAGAGTGGATCTGCTTTGGATAGTTTGTCAAGGAGATCAGAACTGGCTCAGTATGGCAGGTGCCAGGTTTGGTGTAGAAAGCAGTGTGTGTACACATTAGAGAAAGAGAGAAATAGAGGGAGAAAAAGGTGGGGGAGAAAGAGAGAGATATCTTGGGCAACTGATAGGGGCTTTGCCTACTTGGACCTCTGTCTGCCATTCTGAAATGAGGGTTATGAGAACTCTAAACACTCAGTTCCCTTCTGTTCTTCAAGCCCATGATCTTCCTCAGTTATTGTCCCCCTATAAGTAGAGGCATGACAGACTGTCTAACTTCATCCAGTTCCCTTCCTTATTAAGGCTACAAGACCAGCTTTCTCTGACCATGCCTGAGACATCAGGGTCATTGGCTCTGGTCACACAGCACTTTCTGGAAATCATCTTCTTGTGAAGGAAATGAGAATCACATTCTCCATCTTTGATATTTCCATCCACCCTGTTTCTGTAGATAGAGGACGAATTTGAAGCACTAGAGAACCCAGAGCCCCTGGCTGGATTTCAGGCGGGTTGTTGTACAGTCTGTGGCTTTCAGTTGCCATTTATGAAAGAAAGACCCACTTTCTCTGGGTTTCATCAGCTTGTTTTTGTTCCTGTGGTTTCTTGCTAAATGACTGCAGCATCAGATCCCACATGGCAGGGGCAGGGCCAAACGCAGCAGCTGGGCTCCGTGCATCTCCTCCAATGGCCGCGAGGGTCCCAGAGCACCCAGCCTTGATGTCAGGTGTGATGCGGGGTCCCAGGGAGGGGCTGATGGATCTGTTGGTCCCAGGTAGCCAAGGCCACAAGTGTGCCACATCCTCGAAGGACCCCATGTAAGAAGTGTGCAGGGCCGGGGATTTAGCTCAGTGGTGCCGCCGCCTGCCTCACAAGCACAAGGGTCCTCAGTTCAATCCCCGGTACCAAAAAAAAAAAAAAAAAAAA
>NW_022900928.1:122042651-122056314 GCF_012274545.1 Fukomys damarensis
AAAAAAAAAAAAAAAAAAAAAAAAAAAAAGTGGGCAGGGGGCAGTATATCTGTGACTTCTCAAGGCACTCAAATCTTTCAAAGAAGGGGAAAGCACTGAGAAGGGACAAGAATTTGAGGGCAGCCGTGGCCTCTGTAGCACACACCTCTGACTGTGCCACCTCCACCTCCAGTAGGGTCTTCATTCCCCACTAAGCGACTCCCGCCTTTTTTATGACCGCCGTCAGGACTCTCTCCAGGGCTGTGGTCTCTCTCTCTCTCTCCCCGCTGACTTCAGTTGTCCTTGTGAAGATCTCCCACTCCCTCTGAGTTGTTCTAGACCGTGTACTGTTCTGGGACCACCAGCAGCAGCTTCCCCGTCTCTCCGGGCACTGCTCCCTTGAGCCACAGTGTCCTTCTTCCCTTTCCCTTTCTATCAAAGTTGAAGTCTCACCTGTCATCCTGGTACTGAGGGAGGCTGAGGCAAGAGGATTCCAAGTTCGAGTCCCACCTGAACAATTAGCTCAGTGGGAAGGCTTTGGGTTCAGTCTCCAGTACTGTCTGAAAGTAACTAACCAACTAACTAAATAATTAACTAACTAAATAGTATGTATGTTGAAGTAATTCTTCCAGGATGAAATATTTGCCCTCTTTTTGTTCTCTCAGTATTCTTACCTTCTTTCTCGTCTCTGAATTTCCCTCTAACTGAGCATCCTTCTGACATTTTCTTATGTTTCATACAGCTAATAAAAGCAATGAAAACACAAAACCCGTTGAACACATACTGTATGATATGGTATAGTGTGGTTTACATATGAGGTGTGACCAAAAATACAATGAATGTTAATTTTTAAAAAGTGCATTACAGTAAAAGTCACATTGCCATTAATCCCCCCAGCTGAACACACTTATTACCCCATTGTTCTTGTCACTTTCTGAAGCAGCTCTGGAGATCCTCTTTTAGGAGTGTCGTTAGTTGTACTTTACTGGCTGCCTTGATGTCCTGAACTGATCCAAAACATTTACCTTTCCTGGTCATTTTGAACTTGGAGAAGAGCCAAAAATGGCGTGGTGCCAGATCTGATGAATAAGGTGGATGAGGACGCATCACGGTGCTTTTATGAGCCCACCTTTCCACTGGAAGGCACTCAGGAGCAGCATTCACTGCATCTTTTATTGCACCTCAAAATGACACTCACAACAGGACTTCCAGGACTGCTTCAGAGAGCAGCAAGAATGATGAGACAAGCGCATTTGAATCAAGAAAGAATATTTGAAGGGAGTCAGCGGCAGTGTGTCTTTTACTGTAATCGGTGTTTTAAATTTAAACATCCAGTGCATATTTTCATTACCCCTTGTAAATGGTTTCATTGCATCTTCCAAATGACTCGGTAGGAAGCCAGCATTACAACCACAGCCCAGATGAGGAAGTTCAGATTCCCAGGGTGCCCCAGCAGGTGTGGTCTTAGGTCCAAGCTTGTGACAAGGTCCAGACCCTCTGGGGTTCCCTCTACATCCATTTATCTCTACCAGCGGCTGCACCTGATTAAGTAGGCTGCTGGCTCATGTTCAAACCCCTAGCACTTCCACACTGTGGAGGACCTGCCTTCACCTGCTTTGAGCTGACCAGGAGACAGTCCCTCTGCCCCAGCACAGTGACCACTGTGAGCCATGTCCATTCCCAAGCCAGTCCTCATTTTGTCAGCAGTGTGTCCCTGCGAGTGGACCTCTGGAAGCCTCACAATGTGCTGAAGTGTTTGCAAAACATGGAGGAGAGACTTAAAACCCTTGGGAAAATAAGCCAACAGCAATAGGACTGAGAAATTCTAGCAGGTGACCACAGGGAACATCGTTGTGGGTGCTTATTTGTCAGGGTAAGGAGTGAATGAAGTAGAGAGATGTCCACAGAGATAGATGCGGCTTCCCTACACTGCAGTGGAAGGGACAGGGAAATCTGGTAGAAAGCTCTTGGGTGACAGGGCTTGGGTTTTTGTCAACTCTGGTCTTTAAGTGGACTTGTTTGCTGTATTGTATTGCTCTTGGATATGCTGAGAAAAGGGATGAGTAAGAAAGTGGAACATGAGCTGGGCATGGCGACACACACCTGCAATCTCAGCACTCTAGGAAGCTGAGGCAGGAGGATCACATGTTAAAGCCCAGCCTGGGCAACCTAGTGAGATTCTATATGAAAAAGGGAGTAGGGTGCTGGGGATCTAGTTCGGTATGAGGGCCTTGGGTTCAACCCCACAGAAGGAAGAAAGGAAGGAAGGAAAGAAGAAAGGAGGGAGGAAGGAAGGGAGGGAGGGAAGGTAGAGCTCAAAAGTCTACCAAATTCACCATCTGAAAATACTACTTGGGTACCTAGGAAAATCCTTACAATATAAGAAAAATTCTCCAAAGTTTAAAATTCAGTGCAGTCACAATTTTGCTAGAATACGTGCTACCATTTGCCTAGGAAAAAGACTATGTTCAACGAGGTCACATTGAGGTCTAGGAGAATAGGTGGTTTTGATTTTGTTTTTACACAGCTTTTGAACTGTCAGACGGTCTCCAGTGAAATATGTTTACTGGAGAAAATCAAGCAGCAATCAGATATCAGAGGGAAAATGTCGTATAAAAAAAGACCAAAAGTTTATTGAAAAAAGTAAGGTTAAAAAACAAAATTCACAAGGTCGCAAAGAAATGAGAGGTCCTCAATGGGCTGGGTGGGAAGGACATTGTTGAAACCCAGCACGACTTTCTTCTTCAGGCTCTTTTATGTGAGTGTACACAATTTCAAAGCTTTTCCTGAGTTTATTTTTGTGACAAATAGTTTTAAACTTCCTTAGACAAAGCCTTCCAATGGGGATCTATAGTTTGAAAATGTGATGGAAATTGATGAAATGTACCAAGTTTTTTGTTTGGGAATCGCTGAGGATCAAACCCATGGCCTTGCTCATGCTAGGAAACACTCTGGCCCTGAGCTATGCACCTTACCACCAGAGGGTTTTCATGCAGACCAGACTTAGGAGAGTGAAAAGAATAAGACCCTCTTGGCAAACATTCTCCCACTTCTGCTGTGTCACTCCTGGGTCTGTTTTATCCCTGCCTAGTTACTGATGTCCACTGCCATACAATGGCGATCACCCAGGGAGTGGGCTGGGCCCAGGAGGAAAAATCATTCTCTGGTACTGTCTTCACTATCCTGGATTCCCTTAGAGCTCTGAAAAGTGGAGGGCTGGATTTCAGAAATGGGAGTGGGGGATCACACAAATGTGCCTTTCTGCTTCATCCTCCTTCTTAATGGACACACACACATTCTCATGTGATAGCCTTGGATAAAGAAAATTCCAATCAAAAAATTCTCCACTCATTTAGCCCAAATAAACAAAAAAAGAAGGAGGCAGGAAGGCCCTCACTCAGATAAACCCTTCTTGACTTCAGTAGCAAATCAGACTTCAAGGTTTGTTTTTGTTGATGTAAATGTTTGCTTTTTAAATCTTTGTATGTCAAAGCTTATGGAGGAGAAAACCTTATCTGTGCCTGAATAACTTTCTTATATTTTGGTTATGTCTTTTAAGGCTTTAGAAAACGTATTTTTAGAGCTTGGAGTGTGGCAGTGACAGAGTGGTTGGTTAGCACGTGCAAGGCCCTGGGTTGCATCCCAAGCACTGCAAACAAACAAACAACAAAAAGTTTTGTAAAGGGAATTAGAAGTGAGTGGGAACATTCCAGAAGGTTAGAAGAAACTGATCAAGCCCTTCCAAGTTCTGCATTCCGCGTGGGTGTTGGAGCCGGGTGGGGGGTGAGGTAGAATTCCAGGATTAGAACTAATGAACCCAAGTTTCTAAGACTCCTTCTCGAACATCGTATAGCTCTTCCAAATGTCATTTTGATAAGTTAATATAAACAGATCAGAAACATCTGCAGCAGAAATCCCCCCAAACACACCAGGGCTTAACAATTAAGTGGAAGAATGCTTGGTGCAATGTGTTTCGAGTTTTAGAGGATCGAAAATGTTTTTGAAAAACAGTTAAGCTCTTAAAATGTTCTGGGAATTTGAAAGGCAGCTGGCTCCCCTGCCCCATTTAAAAATGGCAATGGTTATTTCTGTCCCTCGCGTCTCCTCCTGGTGTTCCTCTGGTGGAGGGAATTCTGCCACAGAGGCCCACACCTCTGTTGCCTGAACAGAGGATTCCAGTTGTCCGACCTTTCCAGCTACTCACCTCTAACTCTCTCCCTATCCCATCCCTATATTTGCTTCCTAAGCAAAGACCATGTGTTTCAGACACAGCACAGTGGTGCAGGCCTGTAATCTTTGCATTCTGGGAGCCTGAGGCAGAAGGATTGCAAGTTTGAGCCCATTGTGGGCACCATAGGGACTCACCCAGAGCCTGTTAAAAGGGCTGGGAATACACAGCTCAGTGTAAGGCCTTGGGTTCAATGCACAGCACTGCCCCCCGTGACCCTCGTGATCACAAGACAGCATTTTGTTCAGTTGCAAGACCATTTCTAAACTCAGGAACATTTTCAGAGTCAGTATCACACTGTCACAACATCAAGCATCTTCTAATTAGCACTGGTTCACCCTTGTAGATGATGCCTGATGTAATTGCAGGACCCTAAGGAAAAGAGAGAGGGTATCAGAGGTTCAGGGCATGGGCAGAAATCTAAGGGACTGTCTAGAAGAGGGCCAGGCCCAAGTTGTGTAAAGCTCACAGCTAACGCACTCTCCACTGTAAGACCCATGCTGGGTCCAGGGCCCTCCGACATCTCTGTGCTTGGGTATACACCAAGGGATCCCGACAAATGCCAGCAAAACAGAGGAAAGTGACTAATGTGCAGTTCCCTTTCAAGCTTTTATTCACAGAAGTTCTCCTTCCATTTTATTCTCTTTCAGTCTTGCCATCTTGAAATTCTAATCACCTGCACTTGGAGCAGACTTCAGTTAGGTTGGCCAACTTGCAATTCTATCTGAACCTGAAGTCAGAAGAGGAATCTCTTCCTCCTTCTTGGTCCCTCTGTTTCCTCTCTGATGGACACCATCAGTCTTCCTCAGGGTTCCAAAGGAATCATTGTTCAATTTTCTTTATGGGTTGGAAAGTCTTAATTCTTTATGAAAAGAAAAGATTAATTCAAAAGGTTGGGAAGACATTAGTAAATACATTTGCAAATTCGGGATGCCATGTAACCACCTCTTGGTAGAATCAGTGTGAGTGTCCCCAAGGGCTTTAAAGTTCAGTATTACTAAGGATATTCCTCCATTAAATTCATTTGCTTGTGTATGTATATACATATGAGTATGTGTGAGTGCATGTCTGTATGTATATATATGAACGTACTTATTCATTTATTCATTCTCTCATTCATGTATTGTTTGGTCCTGGGTATAGAATATAGGGCCTCATGTAAGCTAAGTATGCTCTCTACTACTGAGCTATACTTCCAGCTTTCCCCTTTAAATTTAAGCAATAAAAAACCTAAAATGTTGTCTCTAAGCCAAAATTTGCTTTAGTATCACAAGAATATATTAGATCATGTTCCCATTTAAAGTTCTCCTTCGGTGACTTATTCTTTCTTCCAGTCTTAATCTCAAACCATGGCCAGGTTTAGCTTCTGGTTCTCTCTCTCTCTCTCTCTCTCTCTCCCCCCTCCCTTCTCCCTCTCTCCTCTCCCAGGCTCCGCACACAAAGCTGGTGTCTGCCTTCCGGCCTTTTACTGAGTGCTCTGACTCACAGACCCAACCCTAACCTGCCCCTCCCATCATCCGGAGTCCGCTCACAGGGTCCTCCCAGGAAACCATTCCTTGACACATACTCGTGACTCTAGCTTTTCATCCTGCTTTGAGATCATCGTAGCTCTCATTGCTAAATAGAATGGTCATGCTTATTGCAAACTTTCCATCACAAAAGTGCAAGTAGGGAATACATGGTCTATGTGCACACAGCCCCTGCAAAAGATTCGCTTTTTTCAATTTTCTGAAATGTTAAACAGGTGTGAAAGCCCTTTGTAGGGAAACAAAATTTGTTTTTCTGTGTTGCGATGGTCTGACAGGTGCGGAAGGATTCACGACGCCTGCTTAACTAGTTTAAGTTTTGTCCTCTGGGAGTTTGTATAAACCTCTCCCAAATTCAGGCCAGGAGCCCCAGGATGGTTACTTTATTCTGATAATTAGCCAGTCATGGGACTACACTGTGACTCCCTGGGACGTGGCCTGCCTGTGCCCTCTAAGTGATGCCTTCCATGGTCAAGGTGCCCATTGGTGCACAGTTTCTACACGTGAGCTACTGCAGATCCCCACAGACTGCTCTGTACTGACTGCTCAGGTCTGAGTTGTTGCTTTCCCTGACACTGAAGATTAAGTCCGAGAGCCTTGCTTTTGTAGGTAAACCTTTCACTGAGGCACCCTTGATCATTAGTGTCCCATGGGCCACCAGTATGGCAGCCTGGTATACCTTGAGCACTCCTTAGATTTCTTAGCCTTGTCTCAGGTCAACTGCAGTAAATTCTGCATTTCCACAAATCTCCAGGTGGTTGGTAGGCACGTTAGAACTGAGAAGCACTTTCCAGAGTTCCTCACTGCCTCTGCCCTGCAGCCACCACCACAACTGCCACCATTATCACTGAGAAATCTTTTCGCCAGCCTGTGATCAGATTTGCTCGCACATCTCATCAACACAGCTTCCCTTCATCCTCCTGTTTGCACTATTATTCCCACTTGCAGTGGGGGCAACCGAGGCCCATGTGCATCACATAGCTGGTGTGCAAAGTTTCAGGTAGTAAGTGGTGCTGTACTCTAGATTCAATCCAAAACACTTCACCTCCAGGGTCCAAGATCCTACCACCTGGCTCTGAGGCCTGCCCTAACTCTAGCCTCCATTCTGTTTTCCAGGTCAGTCCACACTATTTCCTTGCTTTCTTCTAAAACTGCTGTAAAACCAAGTCTCTGAAATAAAAATTACAGGGGGCCATTGTTCTGGATAAAACTCCTGCGCTAGGCCCCAACAGACCAGGCTAAAATCAAAAAGGAGTCACTCAGGCCAAAGTTCCCCCAAAATGAAGCTATTTATTCATAGAAACCAGGATTAGAGAGCAAAATTCCCCAAACAGGCCAGTTGCAATTGACATGATAAGGAAGCTCCCTTTACCTTCACCTCTTCATCCGTATACAAAAAACAGCACCCAGAAGTAACTTCATGTTCATTAATCCCTTTGTTTTCCTGTTGTTTGGCTCTCCACCCCAGTCTTATAAGTAAAATAACTTTAAAATGACCAATTCACTTTTTTTTCTGCTTTCTTCAAGCCTTTTTCTTTCTAGTAAATTTCTGCTGGGCCAGTCAGAACACTCATTCTGTTTTAGAAAACTCAGCATTGCCTGGTTCTAGAACTTTGGAACAGCCAGTTATGATCTCTAAACTGCATGGTTGCCATTTTTGTCCTTTGACCAGCTGTTGCTGAGAAAATATTGCTGCTGGAGTGAATCTTAAAGTTGCCTTAAAATACAATTGAGTCTGTACCTCATATAGATTCCATCTCTCAGGCCTCAGAGAATGAGCTCTGATACTACTTCTAATTGAAGAGGGCTGCTTAGCATGCACATTACCATCCTCCCGGATGTGAACTCCTTCCTGCTCTGTTGAGATAGTGGATTGTCTTGAACTTGACCTTTGCAAGAGAACTTATATTCACAACTCTAATGTGAACCTGGGACAAGTAATAGGACCTTGAAGCAACACCGGAGCAGAGTTTATCAAACCCTTAAAGACCTCAAGGTTTGAATAGTTTTATCCTCCCTAGTCAGAGCCAAAGGTCAATTACAGGAAGGTGGTATCTGGGGTCTGGAAGAGATTAAGGTCAGTGATTTTCAAACTAATCACTGAACTGCTCTGAGGGAGACTGCAGACAACTGTGGGGAATGGGGAGGCCCAGCCAGAGCTGGGGTTTCCTGGGCTCTTTCTCACTTTCAGCCAACTGTCAACCCTATCATTATATAATGGGCAATGGGGCACCTTATTTAAAGCACATTTTAATTGTTCATTAAAGAGCAGTGGAGGCCTGGAGACATTGTACAGTGGTGGAGTGCTTAAGAAAAAGAAAGCAAAAGAACTAATCCCACTTTAGCCTTCACATCTCTTATAGTCGAGGCCACTGAGGTTCAGAATGGCAAAGTGACTTCCCCAAGGTCACACACTGTTTTGATGAAAAGCTGTTTCTTGTATTTCTCCTTTGAAAGCTCAAAAGCTGGGCTGGCTGCCAAGTCTGCCTGGCCTTTGCTCCCCCTGATGCCTGGAGCAGCCCTTTTTATAGCCACTGATGCAGGCCTAACATGTGTTTAGAAAACAAAAAGCTGTTTAGGTGCTCAAGGCAGGGTTTACCCAAAAAGCCACACACCTCTGTGTGTCTTCTGTGACACTAGGCAGTCACTCTGACCAGCTCCAGCTCTTGCCAGGTGGTCAGTGCATTGAGGGCAGCCGAGCAGAGAATGCCAAACACTCTGGTGTCTGCCAAGTAAGGCACCTGTCCTTCAGCAGAAAAGTTAGACTATGGGAAGCCCCAGTTCAGGAGGATGTGCATTTGAAGAATCTACGACAAAAAAAGGAAGAAGGGATTGAGGGATCCTAGGAAAATGTTTGTTTTGAACTTTCAGGACAATAAACCAATAAATAAAATCCAGTAATAAGAATATCAGGAACATTTTGCAACCAATAATAGTGGCTCTGTGGGTGATTTCCATGTTATCATCCCTTCTGTACTGACACTTCTGCCTTTGGCTATGTGACAGATGCTATGTGTTTAGAAGCACTTGCATTTTTTAATAGCATAAAAAGTCATAACAAATTTGTTATAGTGAATGGAGGAAGGAAAGAATCATAGCATAGAAGTTGTACCCAAAGAATGAGATCCTGAATCATTTTTATTTCTAACACCAGATGTCCACAAACCCAGAGATCTGAGGCTTTCTTGCTCTTTTAAAATGTGGGCTGTTTATAGGTTTTGGTGTCGTTTGTTGCCATAGCTGGGACTTGAACCCGCAGCCTCTGTGCATGCAAGCCAAGCACCAGACCCCTTAGTCACATCACCAACCCTCTCCTGCTCTTTTATTTTAAAGATTAGTTGTGAATCCTTGTATATGTGCCCTGGAACACTGCCCTAGAGCCTGGCTAGCAGCCCCTTGTACGGCCAGCTGGGGATACAGAAGGAGAGCCCTGGGGCTGGAGTCCCTTTCTCTCTCTTCCTACTGTTCTCTCTGCCATTCCACTGTAGACACCATTGCCATTTCTAACGCCCGATGCTTCTTTCTCTAATTGTCTCCAGTGAGACCAGTCCATACACTAGAAATGAAATGCTTATTTTTTCCCCTCGTCTGCACTGAAGTCCTCCATGCTGAGATTCCTACAGGGAAACTCAGATTTTTTTTTTCCTGAAAAGACAAATACTACTTCACTTGGGTACATATAACCCCATGAAATCCTTTGAAACCCCTACATATACGCTGATATTTTGAGTTTCACACCCAGGTTTTCTGTCCCTAAGAAGACTCAGAGGACAGTTAACCCCTTTAAGAGAAGTCCTGAGAGATGCTTAAAAAAATCTAAATCTATTAATTAGTAATACATAATGCTACAGCAGTTTGCTGTTGTCCCTGATGCTCTTCTCAATTGTTTACCAGGATCATGATGTTGAACTTGACCTCAGGTAAATCTCTACAGCAGGGAAATGATTTTCACTGAGTATTTTTAATCTCATAGAACCCTTGGGTGTCATAAAATGACACCGGGCAGAGATTTGACACTTGTAGAATATGCCACAATTTCTCCTTGTAAATCCTCAAGGCAAACTGATTGTTGCAACTTTTCCCTGGTGTTAAAGACCACCTTTATTAAACAAAACAAAAATTTAGACGTAGAAGAGTCTTGGCAAAGTCTTCCTGCTTTCCTGCTGCCCTGTCCCCACCCCATCTTCAGGGCTGGCATTTTACTTTGCTGCTATGTTCACAAACTTTATGGCTGCCTCTGACACTAGCATTAGAAGTCTATTTCCTAGATGCACTTAATGGATGACAATGTTTTTGGTTTTCATGTACTACTAATAGATCATAATAGTAAGGGGTTCACCATTTCTTAAAATACACTGGCTCCTTGTTCCTGTTTTAATACCCTCAAGTATCCCCCCCCACTCATCCACAGGATAAGAATGAGGGAAGAGATCCTAAGAATGAGAGTGCATGCATGTCAACAGGCCCACCTGCCGTGGTCCTCACAGCATCACCCGGAAAGTCAGGTTTATTAGTGCCATTTAGATGCTTTTCATTTTTGCCCATCATCCTTCCTTCCTCAGCTTCCGAGGTGCCTGGAATTATAGGCCAGCATCACTATACCCAGCCATAAGTCCTATTTCAAATGTGGATGGGGCAGGGGGAAGGGGTTTAGCTCAGTGTAGCATGTGACCCTAGGTTTGATCAAGGCTTGGTCTCCAGTACTGCAAAAAAAAGGGAGTGGGGTCTAAAGCTCAGAGGTGAGTGGTATTCTGCTGTAACAAGTTACCAATGATTCAGTGGCTTCAAATAACACAAATTATTTTCTTAAAATTCTGGAAGCCCACCATCTGAAGCAGATCTTGCTGGGAAAGGTGGTGCACATCTGTAATCCCAGCATTTTGTAGGCTGAGGCAGGAGGATTGTGGTGAGTTTGAGGCCAGCCTGGGCTACATAGTGAGTTCAAGGCCAGCCTGAACTATATAGCAAGACCCAGTCTCAAAAAAAAACCAGATCTTATTTGGCCAAAATCAAGGTGTCTTCAGAGCTGCATTGCTTCTGGAGACTCGAGGGGAGAATTTATCCCCTTTTTTTCTCCCCTCTTGCTAAACCTCTAGAGGCTGCTTGCCATCCTTGACTTGTGGCCCCTTCCTTTACCTTCAAAGCCAGCAGTGTCACTGTCTTCAAATGACTCTCTGACTGTGACATTTCTGCTTCCTCCTTCCATCCTAGTAAGGATCCTTGGAGTTATGTTGCACCCAGCCAGATAACCCACGATAAATCTCTCTGTCTCAAGTTCATCAATATAATTACATTTCTCAAAGTCCTTTTTGCCACAGGAGGTGATATATTCACAGGCTCTAAGGATGAGGGCTGACTGCAGTGAGGAATCCGTGCAGCGCCCTCACACCCCCAGCTGCCCTCAAGCTTCTCGCGCCTTCTGTATACACAAGGCTTGGCTTCGTGCGCCTTCTCTTGGCACTTCTGTCTTTGATATTCCTCCATATTTCAAAGAACTACCTTGTGCAGACAAATTGGGACTGATAGATGTCCAGTCACCATGTAGAGTGATGGCAAGCAAACCGCAGTAAAGGCAGTGAAAAAGGAGGAGCCACCTCAGCAGCAGAAGACTCAGGTAGGGGGAGTTCAAACTCGCCACCCAGTGTCGTGCTGGATGAACTTACACAGGGTTCTTTTGTCTTTCAGGCTTATGGGCAGAAGTACATTGTGAAGAACTATTTCTACTATTACCTGTTCAGATTTTCAGCTGCTTTGGGTCAAGAAGTGTTCTACATCACGTTTCTCCCATTCACTCACTGGAATATCGATCCTTATTTATCCAGAAGATTGGTCTTAATATGGGTGGTAAGTCTTATCCAGATTTACTGACAGCTGCTGCTTCTAAGACAGCTGCCTGCTTTGGTACCCAAGGACTCTGTACAATGTTCTTTATGGGTTGTTTGTTTGAAAATCCCATAGAATACAATTTGCCTCCTAATTCACTTTGGGAGAAGTAAATGTAAGTGCGACTCATTTGGTTTGCAGAAACCAATCCAACATGTGCTTCCTGTACTTTCAGAGACACCTCCCCATAGGTAAATAAAACTAGGAGGAGGGAAAAAAGATGAGTAGAAAATGAAGGGCCCTTTTAAGGATCCTTAGGGGGTATAAAATACATCTACCAAGAGGCCATTTTGGTAAAATTTAATCAAAACCTAAAACTTCGAGCAGCAGTAAGCAGCTACTCTTTTACACATTAGAGAGATCAGAACCCATGAGGCAGGTGTCTTCCGAGAAGGGCTCCCAATGCAGTGAGGGCAGCTGCCCTACCCAAAGCCTGGTTCGAGCTAGTCCAGGCACATAGGTGGAGTCCCTCCCTGTTTTTCGCAGCACCCTATCACTTCTTGTTGTTCAAGCCAATGGGTTTTGCATTTTTGTTTACCTGGGAAAGACCGTGCCTCTTTGCAAGGCACCCAGGCGTACATACGGCTAGTACAATAGAAAAACACTGTGTGTTTAAACAAAAATATTATTACAATGAAAGGCTCATTGTCTTGACTCCCCCTAGCTTCAAACACACTTTTCTATTTGCTCTTTCTCAAGCGGTTCTGGGGAGTCATTTACTATGTATTTTAGTTGTATGGTAGTGGCTGCTTTGATGGCTTGAATCAATCCAAAATGTTGACCTTTCCTGGTCGTTTTGACTGTGGGCGCCATCAAGAAGCTGCGTGGTGCCAGATACGGTGAATAAGCGAGTGCAGCCTCACCACAGCGTCCGATGAGCCTGCCTCCCGTTGGATAGTCCTGGGCAGAGGCATCCACTGCATTTTCCCGTCAGGCCTCCTGGAGATGCTCACGAAGAAGAATTCAGATCTGCTTCAGAAAGTGCCAAGCACAATAGGATACTGTGTTCCAAGCAAGGGGAGAGCACGCTGAGGGGGACTGATGGCCGTGTGTCTTTTACTGCAGTAAGCTTTTAAACATTTGACCGTCACCATTCTTTTCATTCCCGCCTTGTGGGCGGGCTCCGGTGTCAGACAGCCCTAGATCAAGTGCAGCTCAGCCAGCCCGTGTCCCCTGGTCCCCAGCCTTAGTTAGCTCCCTGTCTGCACAAAGGGGTTACAAATGCGCGCCCCTAGAATCTCCAGGGAGCCCGGAGCATGCACACGACCTATGCGAGCGGAGTGACAAAGTGACGATGCTTGAAGGCCAGGGTGTCAAAGACCAACCGGTCCTCCAGGCCCCGGGCTGGAATAGAACATTTAAGGGCAAGACTGTTTCCCTTGCTGTAGATTCTGCATTAAAAACAAGCTCAGGAGGACTAGGGTGGAGGTAAAGGAAACACTATGTCAGCTTAGGCAAGTGACTTCCCACTCTGGGAGTCTATGTCTTTTCTAGAACAAGCAGTGTGGACTCGATCGCCATAAAGTCCAGTGTTTCGGGGCAAGGGAGGGAGAAGTAAACGCTGCCCTCCTGGGAGGAGGGGTGGGGGGCGCCGAGGCGAACCACTCACCAGCGGCCACCTGGGGGCACTGCGGAGCAGCAGCCTCCGTGTCCCCCTGAGGCTGCCAGGAGGGAAATGGGCCCAATCTTCCGCTTTTTCATATGAAATCTTCCAGCTTTTCAGGGTCAGTTTCTCTGTCAGCTGAACAGGGAATCCTTGAAGTGCAAATGCATGAGCCTGGGTTTGAGGCTTCCCTACTCCGGCGCTGCTAAGCTTTTGAGCCATGCACGTCTCCCCTACATTCTTCCTGACTCACCCTTTCTGCTCAAAAACTACAACTACCTTGCTTTCCCTGTCCCTGTTTCCTGCCTGGCCTTCTTCTAAGGTCTAGCTTTTGTCTAAAAGTACGACCGGAGGGCCGGGGATTTAGCTCAGTGGTGCTGCCGTCTGCCTCCCAAGCACAAGGTCCTGAGTTCAATCCCCGGTACCAAGAAAAAAAAAAAAAAA
>NW_022900928.1:122056618-122121448 GCF_012274545.1 Fukomys damarensis
TGGAGGAGGAGGAGGAGGAGGAGGAGGGAGAGCCTCCGTTCTCCTCTGAAGGCTTGCAAACCTTGAAAGACTCAGGTGCTTGAGTTGCACTTACTCTCGAACACAAATACTACAGTGTATGTACAATATGTGTGTGTGTTTTCGGAAACTTTTATGATGGTCAAGTGGGCCAGGTGATGTAAACACGTAAAGTACCTTTCATAACCCAGGGCTGTCTTTACAGTGTACGTGGTTAGCTCAGGACCACTGATTCCGCCCACTGAAGATGGAACCGTGTGGGCAGCCGCGTCCATCAGGGCAGCTGGGCAAGCGGGGTCCGGGCGCGTTCCTGCCAGCTCCGGGTGGATGGAACTGGTCCATTCATTCCACTGGGGAGGCGGGAAAGGTGCAGGTGTGCAGCATGCAAGCCCTTCAGAGAGGCAGTTTTCCCCCGGGGCCTCTGGGTTGCTAAGGCGAGATGCTTGTCTTGGCCCCCCGCTGAAACTGGATGAAGGGAAGGAAAATTTCTGGTGGGCTTGGGGCCTGGGAAGAGCCTGGGGCGGAGCAGGGCCGGGTTCCTGTACTGGGCTGGCCTGGCCCTCCACTTCCGGGGAGACAGAAATTAGTGGCCGCCCTTCCAGGGGTGGGACTCAAAAACCGGAGCTACGCATGGCACAGAGCCTGAATGTTGAGGACTTTAAATGTTTTATCTCCCCCCAAATGTATCGGAAGGCAGCTGTTTGTGTCTGATTTTACATTGTATTGGATAGTTGTTACTGGATGAAGACTAAACGGGTTTTATTGCTCTTAAAAAGCATTTGTCATATTACAGATGACTCTTACTGTCTGAAAGAGCTTAGCGGAATTTATGGCTGTATTAACTGCTCTCTCTCCTCACAATCATATTTGCTCCTGCTTCCTCGTGTACATCTTTTTACTGGCATCTGTGTTCGTTAACTGACTTGAACTGTCATTACAACGTGTGAGTATTCTTTTATAGGCCAGGGTAATAGTGCTTCCAATAATAAAAAGTCATGTCATACAGTGCACACTTAATATACATGACTATAAAGCCACCGATGTTAGCAGTGTTTTATATATTTTACAGCACTTAATTCTACCAGCGATCCAGAGTCGTTATTATGAGCCCATTTTATAGATTGTGAAACTGAAGTGTAGAAAGGCTAAATAATTGTCCAAGATCAAAGTAGATTTGGTCCTGGCCTCCTCTGCCAGGGGGTTCCTGTTGGTTCTTAGAACACAGCTAAGTGGCTGTGTTTTGAAGTCAATGAAAGGGGGGCTTTATGGATTGAAAATGATTTGCTTCTGTGTCTCTGGTTGCTTCAGGATGCTCTGTGACACTTACCAGCCCTGAAATGTTTCTTCAGCATCCTCTGGCTACCTTTATTGACCAACCGACAATATTTAACCCAGAAAACTAGACAAGAGCCTGTTCAATTAGCTGAAAGACATCAACCAAGTCTTAATGTCCCTCTTCTTCCCAAATCAATGTTTTAAACCTATCTTTGGGCTCAAAAGAATCTTAGCTGTCGGGACAGGAAAGCCCATGCACGGGATGCCTGACTGGAATCCCCATAAAGAAGCTGGATATGGTGGTGTGCACCTCTAGGCCCAGAACTCTAGAAGGCCAAGGCAGGAAGATAGCAAACTTGAGCTCATCCTGAGACCCTATCTCAAAATTTGAAAAATGAAGTAAAGGGCCAGGGATGTAGCTCAGTACAAAGTTCCAGAATTCAATCCCCAGTATATAAAAACACATAAAGAGAAGTAGTTGACATGCTGTCTGATTGAATGGTCAGTTGACCTCTAGACTTCTTCTTTGGCACAGTTACAGCCAAAAATAAAAGCAAAAGCCTTAAAGTGACACTGTAACATGAAACAAAATCAGGTTTGTCTCCATTTTATAAAATATTGGTACTGCAATTGATCCTGGAGGCTTGGAAAGCTCTCTTTCTCTATTCTTATGGTATTTTAATATTTATATCCTGCCTCTTTTCACAGACATATCCTAGCATTCTTAATGAGACTTTAAAAAATGGGATAAGTGGATAAAAATGAAAATTAGGGGGAAATCAGATACCATAAACGATTAAAGCCCCAGCTAATGTTAGATATACATACCATGTTGCTTCAAAGATGAGCCACAGATCAGTCTTTGGACTTCGTCTCAACCAAGCCAAAAATGAAGTTCAGCATCTGCTAGGGAGTAGTAGGCCTGTTCCTAAGAGCAGATGTCTGCCTTACACGTAGGGTTGACAGAAGGCTGGTGGTGTATATTGCTAGAGTATTTTCTTGGAAATACACTTCATCGTACCCCCTGTTTGGTGGGGTGTGTGAGAGGCCACAACTGAGCTCCTTTTCCTAAGCTTTAAGTGTTCTTGTTTTCAAATCATCTCTCATATAACCAATGGGGAACAAAAATGGTATCTGTTAATTCTTATTTCATGGATTTACTAATGAAACCTTCTCATATCTTTATTGGCCATTTGTATTAATGTTTGTGAGTTGTCAGCCTATCTTTGGAATAATTTTCTCAAGCAATGTATTTGATGTGTATTTTAAGCATGTTGCCTGATAGTGGGAATATCTGCAATGCAAGGGAGCTTTTAAAAATTGATTTCTAACAGTCGCTAATATACAGTGATGATGGATTTTCCATTTCTGAGGCAATGTGGTTTGTTTTTATTTTTTGGTCCTAGGGATCAAACTCAGGACCTTGTGCTTGCAAAGCAGGTGTTGGCACCACTGAGCTAAATCCCCAACCCAAAGGCAATGTGTTTTTACATAAGATTTTTAGAAGTTCAAGACTTTGAAAAATGGTATTTAACTTTACAATATCATCAGTAGTGATCTGGGGAAATCCTTTAAAATGAAATTGGGCCCAGGGTTATAGCTGAGTGGTACTTACCTAACACGTAAGGGATCTTGTTTTTGATTTGCTGTAACATACAACACACATGGACACTTAACCTCACATCTATGCGTACACACACACACACACACACACTCTCACACCAGGCAAAACAAAAACCACATAAAGAGGGGGTTGAGGATGTAGCTCAGTGGTGCAAGTGCAAGGTCCTGAGTTCAATTCCTGATACAAAAAAAAAAAAGACAGAGAGAGAGAAAGAGGAATTTGAACACTTTGACCTGGGTTTTCCCTACCCGTTGTACCCTTATGACTCCTGAACCCTCTCTTTGGGCACTTAATGTTTCTGCCTCAGTTTCCCTGTCTGTAAAATAGTTTCCTCATTTAAGAAACAAATTATACAAAACTAAATTACAACCAAAAATTCTCAGAGGCATCTGTATATATTGATTTTCACATTTGCATTTCTGAAGAGAAAGTTGATATTTTAAAGTAAAATAATAATTATAATTTTAACACAAAGGAAGACTGGCTTTCAGAAAAATCTGGTTCATGTTGTTTGAATCCTAATTAAATTAAAATTTGCCTTTGAGCTGGGCATGGTGGTGCGCGCTTCTAATCCCAGCACTTGGGAGGCTGAGACAGGGATCACTGTGAGTTCGAGACCAGCGTGGGCTACATAATTCCAAGTCAGTCTCAGCTACATAGTGAGACCCTGTCTCAAAAAAAAAAAAAAATACAAAATTTGCCTTTGAGTTTTTCTTTGCCTTCTTTCCTCACTTATTAACTTTTAACCTCTCAGGGTTATATTTCCTGCCAATCAACCATGTGTGTTATCGAATGCAAACCAATCTTACAGTGTTTCTGCATAGACTGAAGACCCTGGTTGTTTCTGACACTTTCTAGGCAGGGTTAATATCTCTTCTGTGGCTTTTTGTCATTTTCCTGATTGGAAGGGAGGAGGCCCTGTAACAGGGGTGGCTGAGTGGTTGTTTTCACCAACACTAGCAGCATTGAGGTTGGATCAGAGTCTGGTGGTTTTGAAAGGGGTACAGAGCTGATACAGTAGAGGTGGTGTGTCCAGTTTCCAGAACTGCAGATCCACTCAAACTCGCTCAGGAAAAGGACAGATATTTTAAGTTTATGGGGAATCTATGAGCCAGAAATTCACAGGAACTGATGCTGGTAAATGGTTTAGTTGCTATAGTTCAGCTGTAACTCCTAGATTTTTAACTCCTGTCATTTGCTGGTAACTACCTACCTTTTAATTCAGATTTTCAGGAGGGTTTGGTGCAGCAATGATTTAATGAGTCTCATAATTCCACCCATCTCTGGTCATTCTGTACATTGGCTATAATTGGTTCAAACAGCGGTGTTTAGGGTGAACAGATGACTGACTAGGGTCAAAGTTCCATGAACCAGGTGCTGGAGCTTCATGGGACGGGGACAATAATCATAATAGTGAAACCTTGTTCGGGTCCCTTCGTGACTCTGTACTGAAGTTTCCCCAGCTCAAAGATGAAAGAAACCAGGTAGAGCTCCCCTGAGGCTTGTAACAGGATTGTGGGAATTTGTTACATGAATGTGATGTGACCATCAAAAGAGGTCCAACTATGGTGTGGAAGAAGAAATAAAATAGCAAAAACCAATTGGACTGACACCCAGAAGGAGGAAGGGAGGAGAGGAGATATTTCATCTCTTTTGTAAACCAAAGGCTAATGTGGCCGTACCTATTTTCTTCTTACATTGTGAATTTCCTTAATATCAGACAATGTTTCAAGAGCATATCAAATCTACTGCTAAATAATTGTTAGATTGCCTGCCATCTTGCATTCTGCACAAATGAAGGAGTACTTTGAAAGAAAATGCAGTACTTAGCTGGGCGTGCTGGAGCATGCCTGTAATCTCAGCACTCTGGGAGGTTGAGGCAGGAGTCCCCCCTAGACAACTCAATAAGACCATGTCTCAAAATCAAAAGTATAAAAATAATTTTAAACAAGAAATGTTGAGGATGCACTCCAGTGCAACAGGCATGGGTCAATCCCTAGTACCATAAGAGAAAAGAAAATATTACTTCCTGAATATAAATCCCACCCCACCCCTTTTTGGTAGACTTTTTAAAGCTTAGCTAGGTGTAAAGTCATACTGATAAGCCAGAAAAGCACAAGATTCCTTCTGGCAGGTCCTTCTGATCCTGTTCTTGCAGAACAAATTAACTTAGGTTGGAGAGCTCCAATATGAATGATGGTTTTCTCCAACTCTCACGTTCTGATGATTCATAGGTAGCTAATTCATACCTATAATACAAACTAGGCCTAAATTTACATTTAAATTGTGCCCACTAGGTAGGTAGTGTCTAACTGCTATAGCATTTGGGGTATCATTTTATAAAAACAGTCCCCCAAATTGGCTATAAGGTGGACTTCATGGTAGCATGTCCAAGTAGAGTAGGGTCTTTCTCGATGTAGATGAGCTGCCACCTGTGTCTTGGGCAGGAGTTTGTCACCTGGTTAGTTAGGGAGGTGAAAAAAGTCTGCCCAGTCCCTATAATTCACAACCCATAGATTGGGGTCAATTTTAGTGCCGAAAGATGCTTTAAGTGTCATTATCTCTTAATCCTCTGTTTAAACTGCTACCCCCCCCCCCGTCAATTCAAAAGCTCTCCCTGCTTGTTAAAGTTGGCCCTTGCTTGAGATTAATGAGTATTTGAGTGGGGTGGACAATGGCAAGACTGTAACCCTCTAATTTGCACTGAACGCACTAGAATTAGGCGTCAGGGATTCTCCTCAGCGCCTCTGAAGTAGAATCTGTAATTTAGCCTGAGTTAAATATTAAGTACCTGTTTCTAAGGAGGCTGCTTTAGTCCCTGTATTGGTTTAGTTGTGAAACAATAAGGAAAAGTACTCATTTTAGTGTTTAGGTTTTCATTGAAAGCCTTAAAACTGGACTCGAGTGGTGAACAAACGCCTTCAGGTTTCTCTGTTACTGGTGCTTCTTTCTCTCTTAATGAAGACAACTGGAAAATGTGCCCATTTTCTTTCCCCACTCCCCTTCCTCACGATTGACCCCCCCCCGCCGAGATCTGGATGCTGTTGACTGAGCACAGGTTTCAGGCTCACAGATAGAGGCAACTACAATAGCCCAGCTCACCCAGTATTGCTTTTCTTCAGACACAGTCTTGCCAAGACACTAAATTGCCGCACTGCTCTCTGCTGTTTCCACCCCCTAGGATGCTGGGGTTACAGTAGGCATCACACCAAGTCCCAGCTATGTACACTTCTAATGCGTCCCTGAGTCTATGTGTGGATGGGCAGTTCCTTTAAGCGTGGCTGGGTACAGAGTTGTGTGAAGTATCTGGGTCCTGAAGGAAAGATTTCTTTAAGAAATGAAATTAGGCCGAAACTGTTAAGAGGACACAAACAACTATGCATTTTATACTGAGTTTCAATGAGGAGTTAGTTCTTCTGCTCCTCCTCATTTGATTTCATTCTAGCTGTTAATGTTCCCTGTCAAGAAAAACAAAAACAAAAACAAAAACAAAACAAAAAAAACCAGTACTTTCCAAGTCATAGCCAGACCCAAAACCAAGGCAAATCTTGAAAAGGCAAAGTCAAGGAATTCAGTTGCTCTGTTCTGGCTACACCTGCCTTCCACTCACTGCAGGTGAATTGGTCCCTGGGGGCCTTCAATGACACTGGTCTGGACTGGACGCTGTCCCTGAGGCCGTTCCCTCTCATTGGTAAAACAAAAGGACAGCGACTGAGTCAATCAGTAGGACAAGGAGGTCTTTCTTTATCTCCGATGAAATTTTCTGATAAAACCCTAACAACTCTCTCTCCTAAAAGCCAGACAGCGTCATTTGGGAAGCTGCATTCTTGAGCGGATGTGGTTCTCGCAGTGGCTGTTTGTGGGATATCCCTCCACGTGCCTCACGTGGGAACCCCATTTCACAGACGAGGATCTGACACCCAGAGACCGAGTCACTTCCCCGTGGCGACACAGCCACTACCTAAAACAGTGCGCTACGCCACCTCCCATAGCTGAGAGACCCCACCACCCCACCACCCCCGCGATCCAATCACTCAGAAGCGCGCTGTGCTGATTTGGCCGGCGGGGTGGCATTTGGTGTCAGGCTTGTTGCAGGCGCCCATTCAGAGGCAGGCTTTCCACACGTACTCCCGCTAGGCCTCTGTGCTCCCGCTCGATGGACTGTGTTTCGCACTGGGTCAGGAGCAGGTACAGTACTTTAGATTCCTACCCGGAGGCATGAGGAAGGCAGCTTGCTAGTCCTCCGTCCTTCCTGTGCCTCTTCTCTCCTGCCTCAGCCTATTTTGCAAAGCAGCCAAGCAGGAAGGAGTGAAGAAAAGAGGAGGCTTCTGTCCCTACAGGGATGTGGCTTTGCCTGGAAGGGGCCTGAGCATTTGCTCGCTCTCTGCCTCCTACTCCTGGGCTTCCCGCTCTGGGCGCTGCCTCCTCTGCGTTCCAGTTTTCTCCAGGCCCCGTGTGAGGGCCGAGGCGCCCTAAGCTCCTCAGAGGCACTGCTGTGGCATGGGAGGAAGGGCTTCAGGGCAAGTGATCTGTGCGGTCACAGCTGAGCAGCTGTGCTTTATTTTGGCCTCTGGACTTCCGAGAACTGAAAGGCAGGTGCCCTTGTGGACTCAATATCTGCCATCTGTCCTCTTCCCTCTCTTTCCACCTGAGGATGAGGCTGCCCCAGAGGAGCCTTTGCAGCGTCTCTCTCCAGGGGACAGCAGAGGGCACTCTGTCCGGTCTGGAGCCCACCCTGATCGAGATCTTGATTTCTCTCCTCTGGCCCTGGCTGCCACAGAGGCCAGCAGACCCTTGCTCTGCTGGGTGTGCATGGTGCCTGGAAGGGGCTGTGCTTGGTATGGGCCTCAGGCAGCTGGGGAATCACAGAGAAACTGAGGCTTCCTGACTTCCCGGGCACCAGTCTCCTGGTTTGCATTTGAGACAAGAACCATCACTTATGAGCTGGTCTTGGGGCTTTGGCCTCTATAGACATGGCGAAGAGAAGCACAGGTACTACTGCTGTTCTCATTCTGAGGAAAAGGTAGTGATGGGAGAAGGTTCTCATGGGGCTGTGGCCAGAGAAAAGACCAAGATTTGAACCCATGACTACCTGGCTCCAGAATCTTGAAAGCTCTGCAGTAGCTGTTTCCTTTAATTATGTTAAGTAAAGTCTGGCTTTTCTTGGGGATACAGCAGGTTCAATGACTTTTACTTCTCATTTTACAAAGAGTAATTGAAAAGTAAGAAAAAAAAGTGCCCTAAAGCCTAGCTGATGTGTTAATTTGAGGGAAAGTCAACTTTTCCATCTGTCTGTCTATATCTGTGATGTTTGCTCACAGTTCACAGTTTATATCTAGCTTTGGTTTTTGTTGTTCTTTGTTTGCTTCTGTGGTCCTGGGAATTAAACTCTGGGGTTGGACAAGTGCTCTACAACTGAGCTACACCCACAGTCCCTCATTCATATTTGAGGTGGGGTTGTGCTTAGTTGCCCAGTCTGGCTTCAAACTTGTAACCCTCCTGCCTCAGCCTCCTGAGTAGCTACGATCACAGATGTGTTCCTCCACGCCAGGCTGCATCTTGCTTTGTGATAAATGGCTCGATACAAGTTTAGGCATGATTTGTAATTCATGATGAATATGAATGGGATTGAAGAAGACTCGTGAATCTTCTAACCTTAAAAAATAATTGAATCAAAGGATGAAGAATTAGGAAACTTGGTTTCTAAACCAGGTGAAAACTGTTTGCCCTTTCTTTATCTTGCATTGCACACATTTTACTAGTAAAGTAAAATAAGAAGCCCTCATGAAGACACGAGACAGCCAGGCTGGCATGGAATCATAGTCTGTTGGGTATTAAGAGGTGCAGCCAGTTGTAGTTCTGGAGTTTATGAGTATGGAACTAACTAGTCAAATCGCATTTGTCTCTGACCTTCAACAATGCACCTACCCCTGTAAAATCTACCCTGGTAATCTACACAAACTTTCACTAGTTTGGCACTTACCAGTCTTCCTGTGGACCCCCAGAGAGGGAGAGAGAGCAGTGGTGATTCTCTGTGAAAGGGGTCCTTAAGGAGATGGTGTTTGGACCAATCTTGGATCTGAGGTCCTAGGAACCATTTGGTCTTGCAAATGCAAGCTGAAGGACAGGGATTCTGCAAAGAGCCAGGGCTTTCCTGGTCCAGGAACAAAGGCCTGGAAGGACAAATCAAGTGCACAGCTTTGATCTTAGCTGAGAGAGAGAGAGGGAGAGAGAGAAAGAGAGAGAGAGAGAGAGAGAGAGAGAGAGAGAGAAGAGGTGCACAGAAATTCATTGTTTGTATTGCGTATGCTCAGATTTAACTAGAAAAAGATGTCATGGTTTGGTTCCTTTTAAAATTAAATTTCTTCTGGCATTCGCAGGCATTGAAAGCAGAAGAGAAAAAATGTTTTGTTCAATTTGAAAATGCTTTCTGAACACGTAGCAATTTAACTCCAGGGGTTGGGAAATAACATTCTAAAGGTTTTCCAGAAAACTCCTAGCTTGGAACTAACAAGTAGTGTGCAGCACTAAGCTTGCCTGCTTTTAAACTCACACTGGTAAGCAAACAAAGGCTAAAGAGTGAAATAAGGAGATGATTTATTTTATTAGGCCATAATAGCAGATCCAGTCAAAGGAGAACATTAAACCCTATATTTAATATGAGCTCTACAATGGGTCGCACACCTGCAACAGCTGCCACCTGTGGGCCCTACTGATGCTATGTGAAATAAAGAGAGGTTGAGCGATTGATGTCAGTGTTTTCCTGTATTGTTGGGGAAACATTTAGCTAGGGAGGATGGACATGTAGTGCTGGACTGAAAGCACTTTTTTTTCTGTCACCAAGGAAGACTATACCTGGGGTGTTTAGTTAGAATTTATTTTAAAAAAAGCAATTGGAGCTCACGCACTTGACAAAACTTTTCAAATGAATATTATTTGAGGGCTTTGCTGTCTTGAAGGCTACATTCAGAAATTGAAAAATAGACTTGCACCCTAGAAAGTTTTTGAATGTACATGAAAGGTTAGTTTTATGCTCTCTGAAAAAGTCTACTAATCTACAAAGAATGGTTATCCTAGAGGGCAATCAAAACGGTGTGTCCATAACACTGATAAGATTAAATCATTGAACTGTCAGGGCCTCAGTTGTAGACAATCAGGTATCTGTTGCTACTTTAAAATATCTCAGTAACCTAAAAAGATGTGCTCAAATTTTGTTTTATTTTATTATTATTGTTTTGGGTTTTTTGGTTTTTTGTTTTGTTTTGTTTTGTTTTTTCTGCAGTGTTGAGATTGAACCCAGGGTCTCGTGCATGATAGGAAAGTATTCAGACAAAGAACTCCTATTATCTAACTCCCAAGAAAGCTAATTTTCAGTTTGTATATTTGTGACAAATATATATTAAAGAAATTTTATGTGAGAAATATGAAATCATTTAACACCTTTATAGGCCAGCATGGGTAATTTGGAAAGATCCTGCCTGTCTTAGAAAGAGAGAAACAGAGAAAAAGACGTGCACGCACACACACACATGCACACACACACACACACACACACACACAGAGAAAGAGGGAATTAAAATAGGCAGGAGAGGGCCGGGGATTTAGCTCAGAGGTTTGGTAGCCTGCTTTGCAAGCGCAAGGACCTGAGTTTAATCCCCAGTACCAAAAAAATAAGGCTGGAGATACAGCTCAGCAGCAGCACACTGGACTCAATAATCCCCACTACTTGCTCCCAAAAGAATATGAGCATAGCTATTTTTGAAAGAATTTCATAAAACATCTTCCGAATCTTTTATTTGTGTGGATTCATCAAGCTTAAGACTCCCTAAGTTGTTTTGTAGTTTTGGGGTTGGATTCTTATGCCCAGAGCATTTTGTTCCTAGACCATGTCTGGGTGCACCTCCACTCTTTCTGACAAATGAAATGAAGCTTGATCACTTGCCCCACAAGACAATGAAATTGTCGTGTAATTGTCATGTGCTGATTCATCGTCACCTCTGTTTTGAACACAGCTGGCCATAAGCAAAGCAGAAATAGGTGCTGTACCATTTCTATATCTAAAACTAGGATGTAGAAAGAGTGTAAATAGGAAAGAATATAGAACCACGAATCGGTCAGGCACTGTTTCTGAAAAATAATGCTCCAGAGCAACATACAGCTCTGAAGATGGCACGCGACTTCCACTTGCTTTTTTTCAGTCCATGTTTGAAGTGCGTAATGATCGCATTCCTCATGGGGAGTTGTGACATGAACATAGCACATCTTCCTGATTCTTTCACCATTTCTCTCCTTTCCTTCCCTGCTTCATCCATCTCTTAGACTCCTTTCCTTTTGCAGAAGATCAAATGTATTCCTATCTGAACCTACCATTAACTTGTAAGGCATTAGTATATAGAATTCCATACAAGAAAACAAATTAGGACATTGAAAGCAGCCAGAGCCTATGCTCAGGCCAACCCTCTTTTTATTCTCATATTGCACTGGGCCTCAAACAAAGGATCTCTCCAGAGGAAATGAGTTTTTGAAAGGATCCAAAAGATTACACTATAGAGAGTAGATGTAGAGAGTATGTACACATGGGCAAATCAATCCATTATGAAAATTTAGAAAAGCAGGTAATAATTCTAGCTCATAAAAGAAAAGCTGTGAGGGGACAGCAGTGGTTTCCAAGGTTGTTCATCAGCTAGCAACTGCCTGCATCTACACAGGTGACCTCCCTTAGTACACGTTTGCTCATAGGCAGAACAGTTATGTCACTTGTCACTGAAAGATATGTTGGAGTGCCATATCTGTAGTCCAAGCTGCTCCAGAAGCCAAGTCAGGAGGATCACAAGTACCAGGGCAGCCTAAACAACAGTGCAACACCTGACTCAAAAGAAAGTGCTTAAAGAGCTGAAGATTTACCCCAATAGTAGAGCACTTGCCTAGCATGTGCCTGTGTGCTCAGGGAGAGGATTTGCTGCAAGGAACCATCAACCTTCCTTGGGTGGCTTATATGATATTCACAGCTAACACTCTTATTTACCTATAAATAAGGTAGGGCAGAGCCAAACATAGACCCTCCAAATTCCAGTTCTTTGCTTGATAAATGATTAGCTGAACTCTGCCCATCACTGGCCAAAAATCCCTGCTACCTGGACTCCACCAAACTTGAGCTTCTCTCATCTGAGACCCTGAACTTGACCCACCTTCACCAGCATACAGCACCTCCTGATGGCCCTTTCTGAGAAGAATCTGACTTTAGAAAAATCACATCCTGGCACTTGTCCTAACCCACCTCCACCTTTCATACTTCTTTCCACACCCAGTTCTTTCCAGCTGTGTTTCCTCCTCCCAGTATCGTAGAAGAACCCTTTCTGCCTCATCTTTGAGACTCTTATTGATCTAATGGTCTCATTGCAGCAGACCTCCTCCAACTTCTTACAAGAATCCTTCTGCATAACATCTCTGCTTCCCTAAGTCTCCATTTATTTTATATTTGGCAAAGATCATGAATCAGAATTCAACTGTAGAGTACCTTTGCATGGCCACACTACAATTTTTACTTCCAAGAATCATTTTAGGCCAAGTTTACTTTGTGTTTCCTTCCCTAGGTTAATTGACAATTGTTTTGTTATTTTGTTTTATTTGTTGATACAAAGTCTTGCTGTACAGCCTAGGCTGGCCTCAAACTAGGGATCCCCAGTCTCAACCCCCTAAAGTGCTGGGATTATAGGAGTCCGCCTCTGGCCTGGCTCAATCCACCTCTTTTGCATTGCAGAATACCTTTTAGCAAGGCACTGAACTCTTCCTTTAACAAAACAGCATATAAACAAAGAGAATTATTTAGTGTTAATTTCTTTAGGCTGGTATACTAGCTGGGAAAACTAGGTAGATATCTCAAAACTGCTGCTCAAACACAGAGCAGCTTCCTGGCTTTATTTTTAAAGCTCACAATTCATAAGTACTAGTAGCTGTAACTATATTGAAATATAACTATAAAGTACCTTCTGCAAGCAAATATTCAGTTATTTCTTATATGTTCTCTTACTTTATTTTAGGGCCAACCTTTCCAGCACTAACAGGAGCCCAAGCATCTGAATCTGCTGTCTAATCCCTCCTTACTAGCTGTGTCCCTAAAGTCTAGAGGAGTGATGGTGAACCTTTTACAACTTTCAGTGCCATAGGTTTGCCACCACTAATCTATGGCCTTGTTTCATTGTTCTAATGAGTAGTTCACAGCCAACCTAAGTTTTCAGGAGTGTTGGCATAACACTATTTTTGCCATAAAGATACATAAACATGGCCTTTTATTTCTACTGATAAATCCATTAATTTTAATTTTATGAGTTTATTGTATTAAACAATGAGTACTTAACAAGAAAAAATAACTCAAAGCATTGAATTTTTAAAATTTATTGAATGTTTATAAAAAAGCATCAAATTTTCAACATGGACTGTTTTTTGGTGTACAAAGTCTAAAAAAAGAACAACACAAATAAAATCTTATAAGAACTACAGTGAAAATACCAATAGCACTGTACAGAAAAAAATCCTTACTTCAGTTATCACACCAAAGACAATCTGCACCCATGACAACAGCATGCTCTATACGCACATGTTGCTTATACTGACAGCACATGTGTTTTGCTTTCTTGGCCTTTTTGTAGGACATACTTGACATCTCATTGGCCTTGCTGTTTTGTCAGTAGTTTCTTTTTTATTATACAGTATGTAGTTAACAGAAACAATAAAATAAGGTATTACATTCTTTTTTTCTTTTTTTTTAAATTGAGTTTATTGGTACATTTTAGGTATACAGTACAGTTACACTCATTATTGGGATCTTGTACCTTTACATGACAGGTCTTGGTTCTCATTTTTTCCCCTTGTCCCTGCCCTCCCTTCACCCTCCTCCCCTCCCCATTTACAAACACTTTATTTCCATTTTTTCATTTTCTCATATTTTTTTCTTTTTCCTTATTACCTTTGCCCTACCCTTCCCACTTTCCCTACACCTTTAGCCCTTTTCTTCCTATTTCATAATGTCATTTATCTCCTTAGGATCTTATGTACTATTATAGTTTTTCACACCAGAGAAATTATTTGGTATTTATACATGTGTGACTTATTTATTTCACTTAGGAGTATATCCTCAATATGTATCCATTGTCCTATGAATGAATCTAATTTCTCATTCTTTATGGCCGAGTAGTATTCCATTTTATAGAAAACACATCTTGTTTACCCAGTGGTATTAAATTCTTAACATGTGTTCTGTATTTAGAATAGACATGAACATTTTCACATCAGCTGTATACTTGCTTACAAAACCTAAAACACAACATCAGAAATAGATTCCTATATGGACTACAATGAAAATACCATTAGAACCCTACAACAACAACAAAAAAGCTTTACTTCAATTGTCACTCCCAAGGCAGTCTTCACACATGACAACTGCATGTTCCATACAAGTGTCACTTACATTGATAGCACATAGGTTTTGTCTTCCTGTCCTTACTTGTAGGGCACAGTTGACATCTTTTTGGTTTTCCTGTTGTTATAGTAGGTCTTTGAGATGCTGTGCCTGCCTGTTCACCTGTCAGCTTACCAGTGCACTCCATAATATTTTGTGTAGTTCCATGGACAGAAAGATTTTGTTTTTCCTCTTCTGTAAATGATCTCTTATGAGTTCCAGTCCCAGTCCTCCGAGAAAATTTCTCTGATATTTTTCACTTGCTATTCTTTTGGTAAACTATCAAACTATTTATGCCATCCATGTTTAGGATCAAGTAAAATGCGATCATTGGCCAATGCTTTGTGCTTCAAGTGACATGATAGTTGCTGCATAACTCATCAACAACATCTACTCCACCCTTGGATTCATTGTACAAAGTTTCCATCTCCAGCTTCCATTCTGTATAGGTTTCCCTATAAATATTTCATTCTTGGTGCAATGTTGACATGAGCAGTGCCAGTTTTTTTTTCTCTGCCACATACAAGGCCAATGTAAATCTTTTTGAAATCCAGAGATTGTACTATACAGTTCTCTGTTTTGAAGTTAACATTTTATTTGAAATTTCTGCTTTGTTAGTGCTTACAGTTCTTGTGTTGGTCAACTTGTGCTCTGTTAGCAAATGTGGCATCAATTGGAAACTGGTAAACCAATGGTCAAATGCCATATTCTGATACATTTAGGAGATAGGAGAATAAGTCTGTTCACAACATCATTTGGTTTATTAATATATGAATAAGGACCTGATGGCTGAATCCTAGGTTAAATGTCTAAATTGAAAGCATAATAAGTCTTTATGTCTATAAAGGTATAAATTTTTATGCCATAGTTTTACTTTTTCACTTTTCTATGTCTTTTACATTCCTGCCATTACCATGAGAAATCCCTGCTAAGTACAGCAGACCTATGAATGTTTTCAGTTCAGTTAGTGAGGTGTCATAATAAATACATCATTAAATATGGCTATTGGTGATTACAGAATGTTTTACTTGTATTTCAGCCTTTGTGTATTTCACAGCACTTTGTAGTATTTCATCTGTTACAATTACCAACATAGCAAGAGTACATGGAAAGAATAAAGAACTTCTTCTCAGGAAGGTAATAGCTCTGGGGATCTTGGTCATCCACTAAGGTGACTGATGTTTATCTAGACTTTATTAGACCAGGTGTTATCACTTATCTCATCCCTTGGGAAGTATGTAGGCCTGGTCATTTTGTCTTTATCTTGAGGCCTGGCCTCCAACTGATGTGTCTCTGGCCATGGTTATAGTGTTTTCACCTTTTGTCCTGACTTTCTGAAGGCTCAGCTGTGTCTGACTGCCTATAATATTTACCTAACTTAGCTGTTTATAATAAAACAAATAGGTTGGATGAGCTGATCCCAATTCTGTATGTCATGATGCTATTAATATTAATTGCTAAAAAAATGAAAAAAAAAAAGAATCACTGAAGTCCTGGGAGCCCTGAAGACATCATTCATTCATGTGTTAATTTTAAAAAATCTGAGTACCTAAATAGTACAAGGCTCTGTTCAGACTCTAGGCTTCAAACAAGGCAGAACATCCAATCCAGGTGATGACAGGCCAGTAAAATAAAAATGTGAATTATGGATGGATCTTAGTTGGTAAAGCACTGCCTAGCACATGTGAAACCCTGGGTTTGATCCTCAGTAAAACAAGACCCCCCCAAAATATATATAAAATCTAAATATATATAATATATAAATAAAATATGATAATAAATATATGCGCTTCTACATAGAAAAATAAAACGAACAAGGGAAAAGAGAAGGATGAGAGACTCTCTATTAAGTAAGGTAGTTATGGAAGGTCTTTCCAGGAGGAAGTATTTGGTACAGGTCAGATTTTACTTATAATTTACTTGTAACTCACAATTAAATTGCTTATGACAAATATAGGATTTTTAAAATTCATCAGCATCTTTTCTGGCTGTCTCTGTTTAATCATATGGAAACCAGTGTTCCCAAGGCATTTCAGTGGCCCAGCAAGCAAGCCTTCTGAAAAGACAGCTAGATTGAGTGACTGATTTTTATTTATTTATTCATTTGTTTTTCTGTAGTGCTGGAGGTTGAACCCAAGCCCTTTGTACTGAGCTACAGCCCTTCAGTCTCACTAAGTTGCCCAGGCTGGACTCAAAAGGCAATCTTCCTGCCTCAGCCTCCCAGAATGTTGGGATTGCTAGATTTTTTTTTTTAATGTAAGGCCATATTTGAGTTGATCTTTGCCACCTTTAAAATTAAAACAACCATTGTAATTCAGATCCAGGAAGACACTGCATCAGTAATTCTGTAAACACGCTTTCCTTGAAACCATCATTTGAAGCTCAGCCTTACAGTGGAATGTGGGAATTGCAGAGAAGAGGAGGGATGACTGTATGCCCCAAAGGCAGATTCTGGCAGGCTCGTGTCAAGCTTTCTCATTAAAAAGGGTCATGGGGAGGTTACAGCCCTGATTACACTTTCATTGGGGAGGTGCTGGTGGGCAATCAACAGCCCTTCCTAATAACATCCAGTTAATCACTCACTGGCCAACTGGACAATCAATGGCACCCTGGGTTCTTCCCCTCCTTCACCTCTGCTGGTCCAGCCTCCTTTCTTTGCTCCCTGCAGTGAGCAGGCGTCAGGCAGGAGACTTCTGAGGCTCCTGTCCCTTCCTGCTTAAAGACTGGCTCTTCAGGAGCAGAGTTATCTAGCCACAGGGGCAGAAAATGTTTTCTTCTCTACCTTACAATGAGGCCGCACCACCAAAGAGGAGCAAGAAGCAGAAGAGAAGGGGGAGAAGAGGAAAGTGATGGCCTTTCTGGGGGAAGACATTGTCACTGCAGCCAAAATGAGAGAGAAACTTGATTTTCAGAGCTACAAGACTGCAGAAAATACATCTACAACATTGTCCCTTTTCAAATTCGTAATCTTAGTTACAGACTCTTTTCACTTAAGGAAGTGGTGATTTACTTTTGTTAGTGTGGTTAAGCCCTACAAGTGGATGTCTTTATGTTCATGCTAAACTAACCCTTCTACACAGCCCACTAGACTGACCAGGTGTCCCTGGACTGAAGACTCAGGATTCCAGTGTTCTGGACTGGAATTTACAAGGTTAAATTCTATCCTTGGCCTTGTCTGACTCTTTGGTTGGCAGAGTGTTGCCAATAGGAAGAATTAAAGCCAGGGTCAAGAGAGACAGCCTTTTAGTTAGTGTGGCTGAAAGGTATCCATCCCTGAGGTAGGAGAGTTTCTTCCCACTTGAACTTCATGGCTCAGTTGCTCTCTCATGTCACCAGGCCTAGAAATTTCCTGAAAGAGACTAAATCTTAGGCCAGGAGGCAGTCCACTTTAACAAACAAATTGTGAAGCTGTGGGTCCCCATGGTGTGGTGGTGGTGGCAGTCGGGATGGGAGCGAAAATCAGAGAGAGGAGAAGGTATGTGATATCCATGTTGATCCCAGCTTTCTACTTCATGGCTCTTTTCCCACTTTGGAAGAAAGAGAGATGACAGCCAGAAAATGGGAAGGAAAACAGTGTGGGACAAATGAGGACATGGATAAACATACCGCTGATTTGAGGGTGTTCAAGAAGACCAAATTCTCTAGATTTTGGGACAGTTTTGCCACACAAAGATAGTACCCACCTCTGTTCATGATTATCATGTTGATAGTTATTTGAAATGAGTGTGAAAACTGGCTTTCCCCATTGGGGACAGCATAGCTCATGACATCAAACTGAGAATGGAAATACACATAAACAAGGGGTAAAGAAATGGAAGAGTCCCCTTGGCTAAGCAGATACATGGCCAGGGCAGCCGCCCAGGGAACTGGCATCATCTGCATTGTCTTAAGTGAATTTCCTTCCCTGCATCCTGTGATTATGGCTACCATAATTTCATTAGAGTGCATATTGAATTTTTATTCGCATAAATTTCCTTAGGCCTCCATTTCCTCTGAGCGTCCTAACTGGTAATTCAGTTTGCTTCTGAGCTGCTGCCCACGAGACCCCTCACCGTGAAACAGTGATTCCTCAATGTGTGCACTCCTTAGAGCAGAAGGAAATAGTGCCCTTACTATCTGTCTTTGCAGACAAAAAATGAGGTAGGCTGAGAAATGGGGAGGATCATACTCTCTACCCATCACCATTCGGTTCAGGGTTAAATTTCTTGCCCTGTAAGAGAAGTAGGAAGATCTGGGCACTTGTGAAGGGAACCGAATCCAGGCAGCAGAAGGGCCTTGGCCTTTGAGCATTCTCAGTTGAGGACCATTAGGACAACTGCTTCTTGCACGTTGCTTTCACTGTAGAAAGGGTTCGAATCCCTTGGGGTCACAGGCAGATGTTCCATTTCCTGTTTTCTTTTTGTACAGTACAGCTCTCTAGGCAGGGGAAAGGCAAGCCACAGAGACTGGGCTGGCTATAATTCAGACTGGGATGGATGAGGTTGTTGTCACTTGATTCCTTGAAGTCTAATTCATCTAGAAATAATTCATTTCTTTTGAGTGATCACTGCTCAAACCCTTTCTGAATTCCATTAGGCATATGGTCCTGGAAGTGACCGCTGGCTCCCACAGCTCATCAAACCTCCACAGTCATTTCCTTACAGAAGGCCAGCATATGAGGTGTGATCTAAAACTATGGTGAGTGTTTAAATTTTTAAAAATTTATCCCAATAAAAGACACTTTGCTATTAATGCCCCACTCAAAATATTCCCGCTTCCTTTGAACACATTTATCCCATCATTCTTGACATTTCTGAAGCAGCTCTGGAGTCCTCTTTCCTGAGTGTCATAGCTGCCTCTGTGTCCTGGATAGACTCAGAGCATCGACCTTTCGTGGTCATTTTGATTCTGGGGAAGAGCCAGAAGTCTTGTGCTAGATCTGGTGAAAAAGGTATATATGAGGATGCCCTGTAATGTTTTTCTGAGGCTGCCCTCCCACTGCGATGGCACTCGGCAGCAGCATTCAACATATTTTGACCATGGCTTATAAAGACATTCAGGAAAGAGGACTTCGAGAAAATGGCTTCAGAAGGTGGCTTCAGAAAGTGGCAAGAATAAAGGCATAAGTGTATTCAATGTGAGCGGATAGTTTTAAGGGAGACTGATGGTAATGTGTCCTTTACTGTAATACACTTAAAATTTAAGCATTCATCTTGTGTTTTGATTACACCTTGCAAATGACCCAACTCTGGCCAAATGTCTAAGGAGCACGGGTGATTGCCTAGAAAACTAGTGCTCCATGCTAATGACCTGTAGCCTAAATTCAACTCTTGGCTGGGAAGATCAGCTTGACAGCTGCAGACCTCACCTCTTTGGAAGACTTCCTCACACACAGGTGCTGTCACAGGAAGACAGGAACTGAAGAGTGGTCACACTTTCTCTGCCTCAGGGTGATTCAGGACTCAACACCAGCTGAGGTTGGAGCTATGCCAACATATACTGAGCCTGAGTTTTTTAATGACATCTATGATTTTTCCAACTAAACTCACCCCCTCAAATTGTGAGACATGTTACAGAAATCCACATATCTTAGTCCACAGAGTTCCTTTTGTTTTGTGAGGGATTTGGGGTTTGGGTGATGGTATACGAGAACAGGTCAAAACACATTTTTTAACCAACATGTTAAAAATATTTTCCTCAATCTTTAGGGTAAAATAAAAGTTTACTTGGGTGCTACTAAGTGACCAGAACTTTAAGGAAAGTCTAGACAGATGTTCCTCAGGCTACACTCCTAAGTGTTCACGTTTGTTAGGCTCACTCATGGAACTTAAGTGAATGAACCATGGGAATATTTGTGAAATATGTACAGAAGAGGGAAACTGCCCCAGGTCAATGGGACATTTGCTGATTTAAATTTTGCACTAGCTCATTTAAATTTTAAAAATCATATTGCATTAAAATGTCTTAGGGAAAGTATTATTTATATATATATATATATATATATATATAAATTCATAATTTAGACTTAATCTATCATCAGTGTTCTCTTGTTACATCTGTGGAGGAAAAACAAGAGTGACTTTCTAGAGTTGTGCAAAGATAGCCAAGGGTCCTCTGAAGGCAGAAATGCTGCTTCATTTGAATTGCTATAGCACAGCCCATAGTGGCTTGACAATATGTGCCATATATAGACTGTTGCTTGCAATGTTGGTTTTTAATATCTACATGGTTCCTGAGCTGATTTAAACAAAAATAAGTGAGGATTTCGATAAAGGCAGTGGCAGCTCATTATTTTTATTTTATTGATCTATGTTTTGTATGCCAGGGATTGAACTCAGGACCTTGTGCTTCCCAGGCAAGCATGGTGCTGCTGAGCAACATCCCCAGCCTGGGCTACATCCTCGTCTGGCAGCTCATTAATGTGTTATGCCAAGAAACTCTAGCCCAGTGTTGCTGAAGCCCAGCACCCAGGGCCAGGGATGGCTCATCTTGGAGGTTCACATTAGAAGTGGTTAGTACTGGAGACAGCACCACTGCTAGGACATTTATTGTCAACAGAGTTCTGTCTTCTGACACTTCTTGAATTGTAATGTTTTGCCGCCTTTAAATAAACAGCAATAGACCAGGCCTGATGGCTCATCCTATAATCCCAGTACACTGGGAGGCTGAGGCAAGAGGATGGCGAGTTTGAGTCTAGCCTGGGCAACTTAGTGAGGCTCTGCTTCAAAAAGGGCTAGGAGGTAGGCAGATCAGTGTGGAGGACCCAAGTACTGCAAAACTTTTTTTTTAGGTTAAAAAATTTAAAAATAGGAATGGGACAAAATAAAAGCTGTATTCTATGCCTTGTTTTTAATCTCATTAATTGGTATATAACTTGTTTATTTCTAATTGAAGAAAAAGTACCCACTGTAAGGTTGCTACTTTCTAGGACATCTCTTTGCTGTGACACATTCCTGGAATGCTCTGCTTTGGGAGGCCAAGAGAAATACCGAAACCATAGGGCTTGGTGAAGAGAATCTCTGTTCAAACTATATAATCCACTTAGGAACATGATTGAGAAATTAAAAAAGGATTAGAAGCAAGAGCATTGTCACTAAATACAGTTGAGGGACAGTCAGAAGTCCTTCTGCTAAGCTGAGTGTGATGGCCTATACCTGTAATACCAGCACTCCGGGAGGCTGAGGCAAGAGGATCCCAATTCAAGTTGTCCAGGGGACTTAGCAAGAGCCTGTCTGAAAATTTTTTAAAAATTAAAAATGTTTGAGGATGTAACTCAATGGGCTCAATTCCCAGTACTGACAAATAAAACAAAATCCTTCTGTTAGAGCAAAAGTTATATATTGAATTATGATGAATCATAAATTTGATTAAGTACATTATGAAATATTTTAAACATATTAGGGCTGAAATAATGTAAAAAGGATGGGGAACGCACATGATGACTGCTTGATGTTTTATTTTAAATGTTAAAAGCATAAATTTATTTATTTCGGCTCACTTACCTTCAATACACAAGTCTGCTCTCAAGGAAAGACATAAGAGCCAATTGTTACAGTTCCCTTGCAAAGTAACAAAGGTCTCTAGCCTCTGATGATAATTGCTTTGGAGCAATATACCAATTACAGGCCATAAGGGGTTTTTATTCATTTAATGTCTGTGATTATGATGATTATGATGTCTCCGTGGATTTCATTTCCCTACCTTTGGCCCCATAGCATACAGCATCAAGTTTGATGATGGTGCCACTGGTACATGACAAGTGAAGCCTCAGTTCATGCAGAGAGGATGGAATATCCTCAGCATATTGGCACCAGGACTGAGGCAAGAATTCCTCATTTTCACGCCTTTGCTGGGGTGCTGGTCCAGGATTCTTACTCCTTAGAGGTCTTGAGAACCATAAGATTCCCTATGCAGGTGCTACAGATTCATGGCCATACTAGGAGATAAGCTTGGTGAAGTATTCACTGAGAGCAATACCCACCCCAGAAAAGCGAGACAGTAGATGTCACGAAGGCAACCAGCTGCTCCTGCATGCAGTCCAGGGTGCCTTCTGGGGCTCCTTGACATTTACTTTATTTCCCTTCTTGATATCATTGTATTTGACATCTTTCTCCCAATGGCAGATTAAAACCAAGACAAGCAAATTCTTCACAAGCTTTCTACTCTAGGGGTGGAGAGTTGGAAGGCTAAAGTCAGTGAACTCCCTGTTCAGCTCAGAATAAGTAACCTTGGCAGGGCCCGGGGTTCAGGGACAGTGACTGCTGACATTACCCTGAACTTGCTGGAGGAGGAATCATTCAGCATAATTTCTAGGAGACAGTGATGGCTTAGACCACAGTCTTAAATTCCTCAGTTACAGAATTTACTGTAGATGCCATTGGCCAGGAGGGCCCACCACTTGGTGTGCAGGTGCCGTTACTGACATTTTTCAAAAAAATTTTGTAAGGTTGGGGGTTGAACACCAGGCCTTCTCACTGAGCTGCATCCCCAACCCCCTCCTTATTTTTTTGAGACAGAGTCTCCCTAGATTGCTGAATTGCCCATCCTGGGCTTCAGCTGAAACCATCTCTCCTGTCTCATCCTCCCAGGGTGCTGGGATCACAAGTGTGTGCTACCATGCCCAGCACTGACAGTCTTGAAGGAATTGTCACTCTCATAGTTCTCTCCGGTTCCAAACATAGTGACATCAACACAGAATGTGGGGATGATGATCCTTTGGTTTCACTTTTCAAGTGGGTGTTGGCTGTGTGGAAGATGATGAGGATCACGGTGGACTGTAGGGTGTGTCCAGCGTTGCATCCCTCTATTTGATACCCGAGGGCTCTTGCTCCTAAAAATGCAGTCAGGAGTCTTCCTGACTGTACCTCCTGTTGTCCACCTGGACAGTGCCATTGAACTTGCCATGGAGAGAATCACTTTTGCACATCTAGTCCACTTTATGAAGTCAAGGAAAGAGTCACTGACTGCTGCAAAGTCCACTGTGGAAGCAGCCCAGAACCTGGGAACCAAGACAGGCAAACCCTTTGAATCCAACATTCACCATCATGATAGGAGTGAGCTGAATGGCACCACGCAAAAGGTGAGGCTTCTGTCAGTATAGGGAGTCACTCTGAGAGCTGTATGGTTTTTTTTTTTTTTCCTCATTGAGTTTATTGGTACATTTTAGGGATACAGCACAGTTACTTTCATCATTGGGATCTTGCACCTTTACATGACAGGTCTTGTTTCTCATTTTTTCCCCTTGTCCCTGCCCTCCCTTCACCCCCATCTCCCCTCCTCATTTACAAACACTTTATTTCCATTTTTTCATTTTCTCATATTTTTTCTTTCCCTTATTACCTTTCCCCTACCCCTCCCACTTTCCCTACACCTTTAGCCCCTTTCTTCCTATTTCACATTGTCAATTATATCATCAAGATCTTATGTACTATTATAGTTTATTCACACCAGGGAAACTATTTGGTATTTACATGTGTGACTTATTTATGTCACTTAGTATATCCTCAATATGTATCCATTGTCCTATGAATGAATCTAATTTCTCATTCTTTATGGCTGAGTAGTATTCCATTTTATAGAAAAACCACATCTTCTTTATCCAGGCTCCAACTGATGGGCAAATGGACTGTTTCCAAGTTTTAGCTATTACAAACTATGCTGCTATAAACATAGGTGTGCCTATATCACTGTGATATGATTCTTTGAATTCTTTTTTTTTTTTTTTGGTACTGGGGATTGAACTCAGATCTTTGCGCTTGCAAGGCAGGCCACCAAATCACTGAGCTAAATCCCCGGCCCCTCTTTGAATTCTTTTGGAAAGATATCCAGCAGAGGGATGGCTGGGTTAAATGGAACCTCTAGTCCCAGCTCTTTGAGGTATCTCCATATTGATTTCTATAGTGGTTGCACCAGTCTGCACTTGTGTGGGTTTTAAACTTGAAAATGAAAACAATATAGTTTAGGTCAAATACAAGCAGAGGTTTGGATTGCTAGAGTTACAGATTATTCAAATCATTTTTCTTCCTGAATTTCAGATAGCAAGTGGCATGAGTTTTATCTCAGAGAATTTATCTAAAAGTTTAACCTCAATCTATTGAACTTTAGATTTCAAAAAAATGGAATTAAGAGACTGAGATAGCTGCATATTTACTACTTACTCTCACCTATGTTTATTGTAGTGGCTGAGAGATTTTTTTTTTGAATCATCACTTAAACCAGACACAATTTTGTAAAGATGAGTAACTATAGGTAACTGCATGATTATAAAAGTGCAACTGCAATTCTAAAAGTTCTTAGTTTGCAAGATGAATTTTTTTTAGTTGGCATACTTACATCTTGTACTGAATACATTTTATAAAATATAACTAACAACCAGATCATGATTTCACAAATGTTTCACTGAAATAGAGAGAGTCAATTTGAAGATCAGTGTTATAGAAACAGTAACTTGGGTGGGTGGCCCATGGATGAGGCAGAATCTGAAAGGTGGCCTGGGAACAACTGTACCTTGTGAAACACCTGGCCTGAATGCTCTGGGGGTGCAGGAGACGTCTCCAGACACAGCTTGGTTGGAGACCCACAGGAAGGGTCCCACTGGAGATCCATGCATTTTCCATTTAAAATTCCACGGAGCCAATCTTAAAAGTACTGTATGAAAGAGCTAGTCCTTTAGGCTGTGCCTGTCAAAGACCACAGGTGATGCTCATCTACTAGGAGAAGGTGACTGGCAAATTTCTGTCATTTGAATGGAAAACCCAAACAGCACACAGGTGTGTCATGCAAATTAGATCTCCTCGTTACCCCAGATCTGCATTCTAAATCCCAGAGAATTCACCATCCAATTTCTTATGTAGCTACACACTTCCTTATAAATGCATTTTTTAAATGCAAAAAGGATCAATTTTCCTCTACCAAACTCTTGCTTCTTTCACTCAACAGTATATCTCATAATTTATTTTTAACAGTTGTGTAATTTACTTAACCAATGTCCTATCATGGATATTTAGAGCTGTTTGCAGGTTGCTGCTGGTTGTGTCTGAAGGAGATAAGCCTGTGCAAGATTTTAGGTTTTGAACATGCTCCATGTGTCTGAGAACGAAAGACACTCTTGCCTCCATGTGGGCCACTGCCCCATTTATTGGTAGGATGGTGGGAAAAGTACTTGGCAATTTTCTAACCAGATGTGACATCTTAATCTCTCAGCCCCAGGGGCAGTCAAGAGGCCTCAACTGATTGAGCTCCAGATGGATCTAATGGATTAAGAAGCAGAATTTGGGTTCTTTAAGGATACATGTGTGTTCTCATGTAATATATCTCCTACTTAGAAGCAGTAGTAAGTTTGTCAGATGCTAGAAGGTGGGAATCATAAAAACAGCATGATTTGTAAATTGAAGTGTAGCTCCTTTGTGTATGTGACGTTGTTGGTGGTGAGATAACTTGTTTGTATGTCAGTTTCCTCATCTGTAAACTAAGGATGGTGGAACATGAAAAAAATGAACATGAAAATAATATCTGAGAAAGTACACTCTAAAAAAAAAAACCTACACAAATGTTATTATTTAACCCAACTCCTTCCCCGTAATGAAAAAGAGATTCAGATGGTTTGGAATGACTTTTCCAATGTATACCTGTCTTTGAATTAATTATCAACCTTGAAACCTTATTTATCTTAACATTTTCAGGCAAGCTGATAATCCTATCTACTCAGGAGACTCCACAGGAAGACTGAAAATTGGAGGCCAGCCCAGATGTTTAACAAGACTTCGCCTCAACAAATAAACAATAAAATAATAATAATAATAATAATACGTAATAATAATGAATGGCTGTGATATAGCTTAGGACTCCCTAGTTTAAAAAAATAAATAAATCAGAAGCAAATCTGAACTTGATTAAAATGGAAGAAGAAAATGTAGTTTTAATTATTTCCATTTTATTTTATCATTTGCCATTTGTGCTTTAGTTATTTTACCTATTTTTATAAGACTTAGAAATATATATAAAGACCTGATTTCTGTAAGGTAACATAAAGATCTGTAATGTAAAGCATTTGCTCTATTACTTCTTTGTCTCAGGTTTCAGACATGAGTAAAGTTTTATTAGTTTGAAATTGCAATTGTTTTTCTCAGTGATTCACAAACACACAAGCCCATACAGCCAAAGGGCTCTGAATATGAAAAGTAAAATTACAAATAATGCCAGAAGCCTGAGTGGACATTCACCATTTGAAAACAACTTTTCCTAGCATATGGTAAGCCATAGCCTCTAGAATGTTCTTAAATGGCTATCACAAAGAAGTGCTTTTAATTCATTCCCTGAGGCCAAAGAGGAAGCCACAGAGCATTGCATATTCTAGGGAGGAAAAAAAAGATGGAACACAGAGTAAACAAGAATGTGGGCTACTGCACTACATGGGCTACTGTTTAAGTCTCTCCTTTGTAAAATCACTCATTGTAAAGCCTGTTCAGCTCAAATTGCTTTCACAGTGACTCCCACACTCATGGCTGAATAGGTAGCTTTCCAGCTGGTCTCTGGGGACTGTGTGCATCCTCAGTACCCTGTGGAGCCGGGGTTCAGGCAAAAGAAATTAATAGCAATAGTCCCAGTTGCTTAGTTCTTCTGAAATCATTATCTGCAGGCATTGTCAGTAACATTTTGAAATAAGAACTTTTGAGGACTCAATGTATCTAGGTTATGAATGGTTTTTCTTCCTTTTGTTATTGGACTGCAATTCACATAGAATGAGCATCACCCTTTCAAAGCATATAATTTAGTAAATCCATAAGACTGTGCAATCATCACCAAAGTCTAGTTCTGGAACATTTTTATCAACCCTATAAAAACACACCGCACTCATTATTGGTTATCCCTCATTCCTCTTTCCCAGCTCTGTGCAATAACTAACATTTCTTTTCCTATGGATTTGCCTCTTCTGAATATTTTGTGTGAGTGGAATCCTACCAGCTGTGCTCTTGGGCATCTGATTTCTCTCACTTAGTATATGATTTTCAGGGTTCACCTGCAGTACCTACCAATGCTTCGTTTCTTTTTATGGCCACATAAAATGCAATTTTCAGGCTATGCTACATTTCGTTTCTCCATTTATCAGTTGGTGGATATCAGGTTGATGAAAGGTTTTGGCTGTTTTGAGAACATTCAGGGTTAATTTTCTGTGAGGACATTAGTTTTTCTTCTCCTGAGTATATACTTAAGAGTGGAATGCTTGGGTATGCTTCATTATTCAAATCAAGTCATCTATGAGTATGAACCAAGAAGAGAAGTTATAGTCTTTAGGTTAAATCTCTCTAAATCTGTTCTCTGGTCACCAACAGTTAAAAATAATAATATTAATATAACTAGTTCCTTTTTGGACATAATCAACTCCATGTGAGACCAGCCATCCAGCACAGTGCTAAGTTGGAGGCTATTCTATCATATAAGATGCATTTCATACCAACAGAATTGGTTCACTAGGAAGCCTTTCTTCTGCCTCCCATCAGCAGTAGACTATCAAGAAAACTGGATTTTCTACCCACCTATATATTTCATTTACCCTGCAATAAGAATAAAAGCAAGAAAATTGACTAATCCCTCTTCACAAAAATCAACCCTGTGCCATCTCTCAGCATTGTGCAGGGTGACCCAGCCTGTTTGCTGAGGGCATTAATGATCTAGAGTGCCTTCCTGTGTTGCATCCTCATGGATTTTTGCTTTTATGGTCAAGCCTTTGGGGCCTCAGCCCGGAGCATGATGGATGATTGGACTTAATTGGGTCCCTTTAGGTAGGAGGGCCCTTCAACAATGCAGGGCAAAGTCCTTCGGGAGGGCAAGCCCAACCAAGTTAATCATTATACACTTTACCTGGGAATTAAATGGGGAAATACTATAGTTCTCTTCTGTCTTGGAAAATTTTAAAGAGACTTTATTTTCTAGGGCACTTTTAAGTTCACAACAAAATTGAGAATAAAGTGCGTCTCCCTGTACCCTCTGCCTACCTTCTGCACAAGCTTCCCTTCTATCAACATCCCACACCAGAATGATACATTTGTTACAAGTGATGACAGTACCTTGACATATCATTGTTGGCCAAAGTTCACCCTTGGTGTTAAACATACCCTGGGTTTAGACAAATGTATAATTCCATGCCTCTATCATTATAGTATCACCGAGAATGGTTTCATTGCCATAAAAATCTTCTGTACTTGGCCCATCTCTCCTTCTAATCACCAACAACCACTGATCTTTGTCCTGTCTCCACAGTTTGCCTTTTCTGGAATATTCTCTTGCTGGAATCACACAGCACATAGCCTTTTCAAATTGGCTTCTTCCACTTAGTACCATGTACTGAAGTTTCCTTCATGCTTTTCATGGCTTGATAGCTCATTTCTTATTAGTGTTGAATAATTTTCCATTTATATATCCATTATATCCATTCACCTTCCGAAGAACATCGTGGCTGCTTCCAAATTGTGGCAATGTTGACTGAAGTTTCTATACACATCTATGTGCAGGTTTTTTGCTTGGGGTGGACTAAATTTTCAACTCATTAGGGTAAATACCAAGAAGGTGAATTTCTGTATTGCATGGTAAGCGTATACTTGCTTTTGTAAGAAACTGCCAAGTTGGCTTCCAAAGTGACTATTTTGCTTTCAATCAGAAAGGAATAAGGATTTCCTCCCTGTCTTTGGGTATTGTCAGTGTTTTGGATTTTGGCCAGTCTAGTAAGTGTGTAGCAGTATCTTATTTTAATGTGAAATTTCCTAGTAACATACAATGTTTGACATTTATAGTAATGTTTTTAATATCTTAGACCAAATTCTTTTTCAGTTCTGTCAGACCCAGTGCTCTCTTTTTATAAAGCATGATAATGCCCTTTTATTGAACCAACAAAACGCAAAGAACCTAATGTTCTTTCTGCTAATGTTTCAGTGCATCTGTGTGTGAGAACCAAAATGTTGTCTATCTTGTTCTTCATAGTGCTTCTCAAAGCAGCACCATGCCTGATCCAGAGTAGATCACTCACTAAATATTTACAAAATATAGCGAGTTGAATGGTGGCCTTCAGAAAGATATGCTCACATCCTAATCCCTAGAAGCAACATCGCCAAAAAAAAAAAGCATTCCTGCAGATGTAATTAAGGATCTTGAATGAGATCATCCTGGGTTATCCAGGTAGGCAAATCCAGTGACAACCATTTTCATAAGAAAGGGGAAGAGAGAAAATCAAGACAGAAGAGGAGGTAGCGTTATGTCCATAGAGGCAGAGACTGAAGCAGTGTGACCACACATCAAGGAGTTCCTAGAGTCACCAAAAGATGGAAGAGGCAAAGGAAGGAGTCTGCCCCAGGGCCTCCATGGTAAGTGTGGCCCTAATGACCCCTTGGTTTCAGACCTGTAGCCTCCAGGCCCCAGCCAAGCATTCACCTACTTTCCATCTCTGTGGAGTTGCCTATTCTCAACATTTGCATAAGGCAATCATATAGTATGTGGCTTTTTTGTGTCTGGATTTCCAAACTTAGCATAGCAAACCCTTCACTTATGTTCTAAATATGTTATAATACTCCTTTTACATTCCTGAAATAAAATTTGTAGATAATATATGCTATTTATCTATCTATCCAATTTTTTTTTGAGTTAGTAGGGATTGAATCCAGGGTTTTTCTTTTTTTTTTATTGAGTTTATTGGTACAATCTAGGTCTACAATACTGTTGCATTCATTACTGGGATCCTGTACCTTCACATGACAGGTCTTGGTTCTCATTTCAGGGTATTTCCTCTGAGCTACATCCCCAGCCCTCTTCAATTATTTTTAAAAATTTGAGACAGGGTTTCCCTAAATCACTAAGATTCCCAGGGTAAGCTCAAACTTGTGATTTTCCCATTTCAGCCTCTGAAAGTGCTGGGATTATAGATGTGGGGACCCGCACCCAACACCCATAAATAACATGTTTTATCATAAAAGTAACTTCTACAGTAGGTAATTGCTGGGACATGTCTACCCTGGTGTATTTCATGGGGCAGAGACACTCTACCCTACTTGTCTGTTGCCATCACCATGTGTGTGCCAGCCACAGGAGGGAGGGCATAATTTGTTGTGGTGATGTCCCAGGCGGTATTTGCATCGATGACCCGATTGCCCCAAATGGTGAATGATTTTTAGAAAATTCAGACTTTTTTTTTAGCTTTAATTGAGTTTATTGGTACATTTTAGGGATACAGTACAGTTACATTCATTGTTGGGATCTTGTACCTCTACATGACAAGTCTTGGTTCTCATTTTTTCCCCTTGTCCCTGCCCTCCCTTCACCCGCTCCTCCCCTCCCCATCTATAAACACTTTATTTCCATCTTTCCATTATCTCACATTTTTTTCTTTTTTTTAAAGTGAAAATAGAGGCTGTCAATTCAGAGGATTCCCAAGCGGGTCACAGAAATAGCAGTTGCCATAGAGTAGTGCTGTCCTGTGAATCGGAAGGCCAGTGGCATTCCTGGTCTCCCCTCCTCTTCATGTCAGTGGAGCCTGAAATCACAGAGGTCCCAGGTGACCAGAAGCTCAGCTCTTTCTTGCCTAAAAGCACTCCACACACCTCATCACCACTGGGGCCATGGTCTCTCAGTTTCTGTTCCCTCTTTTATTCATGTAATTTCTCCCTCACTGTCTTCGCTCTTTACTCATAAGCCTGTTCGACATTCTTTCATTAAAAAAAAAAAGGCAAAAAGGAAACCATTTTTCAAGTCTCTCTTGGACTCTACTTCTGCTGAGCTGAGTCACACCTGTATTTCTCACCTGCAATTTTGCATCATTTTTTTAGCAGATCTCCTTCCAGCCAGTCCTGAGGTCCTTGTCCCAACAGCTCCCTCGGCACTGAAGGGACCTATTGGACCTGCAGACCAGGTGGGACTGTGCCTCTGCTCAGATCTCTAAGCAGGCAGAAGGTCCTGTCTCCCAGCGTGGTGACGCCTCACCAAGCCCAGTCCAGATATCTGTCCCTTGTTGCTCAAGTTTCACAGAAACTTTTTTCTTCCTCTTTTCCTCCTTCCCTCCCTCTCTTCCTTTCTTTTTGTAATATGAGAATCAAACCCAGCACCTTCACACCAAGCTACATCCCCAGACATTTTTTAATCTGGATACAGGATCTCACTAAATTGTCCAGGTGGAACTAAAACTCCATCTTTTGATCCTCCTGCCCCAGCCTCCCTCAATGCAGAGATTATAAGTGTGTGCCATTGTGCCTGGTGAAATTTCAGGAAACCTTTGAGCAATTCTTTGAAATATGATTGAGATATAATAAATTGTGCATATTTAACAACTTTATTGAGGTCTGATTTACATATTACACAATTAACCCTCTTCTAATACATAATTCTATAACTTGTAGTGAATTCATGAGGCTTGGCACAGTTTGGCCTATTTTGACTTGTGCATCGATCCTGAAAGCATTACCATGATCAAGATGATATCAGTCCTGTGTTCTCAAGCTCATCTACGATTTCCTCTCCCCTCCCTAGCAACCACTGGTTTGCTTTCTGTCACTATAGAGTAATTTGCATTTTCAAGGTTTTTATATAAATAGAATCATTTGATCTGGGCTGTTTGTCTTTTGTTTAAATCTGGCTTCTATACTTAACACAATTATTTTGAGATTCATTTACGCTATAAACCTATACAATAGTTCCTTCTTTTTTGTTCCTGAGTAGTATTCAAATGTGTGATTATACCACAGTCTGTTCATCTGCTCACCCACTGGCCCATTTCCAGCTCGAGACAATTACAGAAAGGATGTTATGAATGTTCATGTCTGAGCCTTTGTGTGACGCATGCTTTCATTCCCTGTAAATACACGCCACAGGGAATGGAGTGGCTGGATCCTACGATAAAAGTGTGCTTCACTTTTAAAGAAAGTGCTGAGCTGTTTCTCAGAGTCGTTTCAGTTTTGTGCTTCCTCCAGGACTGTACAAGACAGCCAGGGGCTCCATACCCTCTCTGCCACCTAATGTGGTCAGATTAACTCATCTTCAGCATCCTACTAGATGTGTGGTGGTGCGACTCAGTTTCAGCTCCAGCAATTCTTATCTCCTTGTCTTAACTTCCTATACACAGCTCCCACCATCACTTTGAGCTATCACCTTCTCCGTTCTTGCAAAGTGGGTGCTTCTAATCTTTGTTAAGCCGTCAACCCTAATGCTCAGCCCCAGGGTCCCCATCCCTCCATGTTCAACTACAGTCTTTCTCTACGAAAACATTCTCCTAAGTAGTATGTTAGTCAGCTTGCATTACAGTACAAAAATACTGCAGAAAGTCAACTTGAAAAGAGGAAAGTTCAGTTTGGCTCGCAGTTCTAGAGGGTTCAGGCCATGGTCAACTGGCCCTGTTGCTTTCGAGCCTGTGGTGACACTGTACATTGTGTTGAGAGCACACGGTAAAGGAAGCTACTCATTTTAGGGTGGCTGGGAAGCAAAGAGAGCAAGAAGGGGCTAGGGTCCCAGTATCCTCCCCAAGGAAGAGCCCCTCCAACTTCCTTTTACTGGGCCCCATTTCCTAATGGTTCCACTTCCTATTAGTGCCAGGGATGGGCACTCAAGCATTCGATATATGAGCCTTTGGGGACATTCAAGACCCATGGAATTCTGTGGACTATTTTTTCCAAAACTTTCCCCTCTCTCTCTCTCTCTCTCTCTCTCTCTCTCTCTCTCTCTCTCTCTTTCTCTCTCTCTCTTTTTAATGATGAAATGCTCTCTGTTTTTGTGGCTGTTCCTCCTTGTCAAGCACAGGAACCAAACACAAAGGGTGGTACAGTCCATGTACCCTGTCCTCAATGGTTATGGCAGAGACAGGACTCAGCATTCTAGGAGAGGGGCTTTTCCTCAGGACTTGAAAAATATAGCTCTGTTTTCTCTTAAAGAGCACTATTGGTATAATAATTGTTATTAGAAATTTAATAATCAGAAACACTGTAACTGTGGCAATATTTTTAAGTGAAATGAACAATTATTCCGACTCTCAAAAACATCCTTCGAACACAGGTGAAATCAAAATGAAGTCAAAGAAACTCATGAAATTTCGAGCTATCAGTCTTCACTTAAGAGTTTAGGTCTTTGAGGTTTTATGCACTTTTGAGTGAACTAGAATTCGTCATTGTGTCTGGTATAATTTGTCCGTGTTGGGGTGCAGGAAGGGGCAGAGCTAAGAAATATTTTTCAAGCAGAGATGCTAGGGAGTCAGCGGTATCTGTGCGTCTTTCAGCTCCCAAGATAATAGTACAGGATGTGGTTTTGCACATTCAAAGGAGGGAGGTGCAAACCCAGCTGAGCTGGTCTCCAGGAGAGCAGCCCCTGGTAATAAGAGGGTGGTAAAGAGGCTAAACCGCAGCGATGACATCCCAGTCATTGTCAGCGCGGCTTTACAGCCTGTGGATTTGGCCTGCTGCGCACAGGCAGTGGCGGCTGGTTTTTAGCCCAGGCCAAAGAGGCGACAGGACACAAAAACCCTGGCAGCACAGCCCAGGGGGATCCCGCCCGCGTGTGCTGGAATTAACTAGGAGAGTTGAAAGGAAGCACCAGGATGTGGGAATTCCTAAGGCAATCTGGCTGACTAATCCAAATGATTTGGAAGTAGTCCTGCATAGCGTGGGTTTTGTTCCAAATCAAGGTAACTCCATCCATCACAAGCTAAATAAAGCCCCGGCGAGATCAATACAGCATGGCAAGATGAGAAGGGTTATTAAAGCTACAACAAAGTGCCCCGTGCAAGGGCGCCTGGCGAGGCGCGCGCGCTCACATCCTCCCCGTGCACGCGCACCACCTGTGATTGGGGGACTCGGGGGGCGGAGGTGGCAAGAGGAAGTGACGGGACGGAGAGGACCACAGTGTGTTATGCGCGGACACAAATACACCGAAATGAAACCCATCCTGTGTAACTAATGAGCGCTAATAAAAAATAAACAACTGAAAGAGCCCCCCGATGGCAGGGTGCTGAATTGCACAGGTAAACAAGTCGCTCTTCTCCCTTTCACCACAGGTCCTGAAAAGGATCCTGGCAAGCTTTTTGACAAAATACTCAAGTTCGCTGTTAATAGTCTCATTCATTTTTGGAGAGCCTGAACGTCACATCTTGATTTCTCTCTGGGGTGGTGTTGGAGAGAAAGGTGGAAATTTGTTTTCTCACTAATGGCCTCGTAGAAAAATTATTTGCCAGCCTCCCGATGAAACTGTCTGTATTGGAGGTTTGAAAGTGCCCGTGCAATGTATTTTATGGACGCTTGCTTTCCAAGCAAAGTTAAATTCAGCCTAGTTTGCTGCCTTCATCAGAAGTCACAGAGGCATTCAAAAAATACTTACCTAATTGTTGCAATAAGAACAGTCACCCCCGAGGTTTGAAATAGAAGACAGGGCTGCCTGGTTGGAGTCTTCACAGTCTAGCACCGTCCGGGACCTGCAGTCTATCACCACCGGAGAGGCGGGCACCAGGTGATTTAAAGGCACCGAAGCCCAGCTGCCTAGGTTCATCCCACTTCCCTCCCCTGGGTGCCTCCCACTGGGTGTCTGTGGACCAGCGTGTGATGGTTTTATGCCTGGAAAAGGGCTCCATACTCTCTCTACAGGTAATAGTGGATTAGGTGGGTCCATGCCCATGCAGTCCTTAGAACAGTACTTGACAAGGATCCGAGCTAAGTGAGTGTTTGTCAAGTACATGATTATAATAAACCACATATGCATTACTGTCCTATTCTGGTTGCTCAGGTGTTCTGTGGAATCCAGAAAGCTTGCTGCCTTTTTCTTTCTTTCTTTTCCTTTCCCTTCCTTTTCTCCTCCCTCCCTTTGTTTCTTTCATTCTTTCATTCCTTTTTTCTTTCCACTACTGTAGATTGAACCCAGACTGAACCTTCACACTGACTTACATCTCCAGCAATTTAAAAAAAAATTTTTTTTTTTTTTGAGACTGGGTCTCAGTAGATCACAAAGTTGCCCAGGCTGGGCTTGAACTTTCCATCCTCCTGTCTCAGCCTCCCACAGTGCTGGATTACAGGCATGCTTCACCACACCCCGCTGACCTGCTCTCTCTTTACGGACTAACGCACTACCCTACAAGACTTTCCCAATAAGTAGCTAGTCAGGAAGAAAGAAGTCTTCGACTAACAAACTGGGAAACCCCAAAGTAAATGAGCAATATTTTGAAATTCACTTATTTTCCTTTGTTTTTTGCAGCTGGTGATGTATGTCGGTCAGGTGGCCAAAGACATTTTGAAGTGGCCCCGCCCCTCCTCCCCTCCCGTTGTGAAACTGGAAAAGAGAGTAATGGCTGAGTTCGGAATGCCGTCCACCCACGCCATGGCAGCGACCGCCATTTCCTGCACGCTGCTGATCTCCACCATGGACAGGTACCAGGTAAGGCAGTGGCCTTCCTCTTCTGCATGCACTGCTCCGTACAGCGAAGCTGAGAGAAGAGGTACAACTCAGAGGTTCCTCTTAAAGCCGCTCGGAGGGACCTTGCAGCTCACGGTGAGGTAAGGGCTACGGGGAGGTGAAGCCTCTTGATCCTCACGAAGAAAGTGACCACGTAACTTAGCACTAGTACCAGGCCGTGCTGGGACGGAAAGTGGGCACCATTAATCACCACACCAGAACAACTGGGGATGCCCAGGTGACTGACATGGGTCCCCACCTTCCCCCAGGGAGCCTCTTTACCCTGAGCTGCTGCTGAGAGAGCGGAATCTGTGCTCTCACTCTGTTCACAGCAGACACAAAGGGTTTATGAGCCTCGAGAGTGATCCTGCAGGGCACAGATCATTCCTCCAAATCCCCCTGCCAGACTCCCCAGGGCCGGGGGCAGAAAAGAATCTGTGCCCCAAATTACCCTCCAAGGATGCCTCTGTCCTGCTTCGGGCTCAGCTGTCAGCAGTGATGGCCCCAAATTGTTTCAGAACTGTCTAAATGAGGGGAGATTAGCAACCAGTGGCAAGAGAATTTCACTTACTATCTGCTTAGATGCTGATCGTAACACAACTTTTTAAAGCTGTGTTACTACTTCAATGAGGGTTTTTTTTTTTTTTTACTTTCTTTCTTTTTTCCTGGTTGTTTTCTTCTTTTGAGACATACTGCTTTAATTGTGTGCTTAATTGCATTTATTTTGCCTTTTAGCTGTTGGAAGTTGTACGTATCTCTAAATCCATCAGTCTTATAGGTAAATGGTGGTATTGTTTTGCCCAAGAATCAAGGAGCCCCGTATTCTGTGCTTGGCAGAGATGGGCCTGAGCCTGGGGTGATGGGACGAGGTCAGGACCAGTGCGGGGCCTCTCTTCTCCCTCTTAGGGTTCTAGCTGGCCCCCTGGAGTGACCTCCATTCTCTAATGGACAGGGACTCTTACAAGGATTATATCTGACCCGATACAGTCATGACAATGTAAGTCATGACAGTGACTTACTTCTGTGCCCTGCTAGGATTAAAGAGGGTTGGAGCTCTCAGCACCATCAGAATCCTCATAACGCCGGCTGCTGGGCTCTGTGGTCCCCACTGTCCCGCCAGACGTGGTGGATTGAGCACCACCCAGGCTCCAAGGGTTGCTCTCTAGTACCAGAGAGATCTGCAAGAGTGCTGTTACTCTGGGGAGAAAGCACTGAGGGGCAGCAGGCTAGAGGGGTGGAAAAGTAACAATGGCGGTGATGACAACAGCCGCTGTCTAAACTCTCCTTTTTACAATCAGTCCCGCCTGCAGTATCCAGTGTTTGCAGGCCTCGTGGGGAGTCGGTACATGGGAATAACGCATCTTGATCCCCATCTTCATCCCTTTTCCCTCCTCTCCCTCCCCTCCATTTCTTAATCCCCTTCCCCTTTGAGGAAGACCTGTCTCCCCACTTCCTACTGTCTGAACCACTCATTCCTCCTTAAAATAGTCTTTTGGGTCACATGACACACTGGTTTTCATAAGGTTTGCATTGTGAATTCCTTTTCTGTTTGATTTTTAATGATAAATATGCAGTCTGCCAAAAAAAGTATACATCAAAAAACATATACATATTTTAATACTAAATTCATTGAGACATCATGAGACTAATGCAATACTTTTGACCTCTACAATGACAAATGGTGGCCATTAGCTTCCAGGCATTTATTAGTACGGCAAACTGCGTGTGTATACCTTTTTTTGGCAGATTCTGTATTTAGCTACTTATGTTATTTTTGAATACACAGCTCTATATAACGTATTTATTTGAGCCAAATGCCCAAAATTTAACTGCAGAATATATTAATTCATTAATTTTTAACACATTTTGATTAAAATCTGAGATTCAGTCAATGACAAATCTCAAGAGAAGCTGGGTGTGGTGGCACATGCCTGTAATCCCAGCTACTTGAGAAGCTGAGGCAGGAGGATCACAAGTTTGAGGCCAGCCTGGGCAATTTAGCAAGACCCTGTCTTAAAATTAAAAAAAAAAAAAAAATTAAGAAAAAACATGCAACCAGATGTCATACTCACATCTTACCTGGGAAACAACACACCAGACTTGGAGATGTGGCTTCCAGTTCTAACTCTGTCACTGTCTGTGCGGCCAGTCACTGCCCTCTCTGAGCCCCGGCTCCTGCTATCAGGATCAAGTGGAATGAGTGTGGGGAAAAGCCACCTGTGATAAAGTTCAATACTAATGTAATTAATTATTGTGCTTTGGGGAGCTGATAATAGAACGCATTTCACAGGATCGTGTGAAGATCAAGTGGCAGAGGGACAGTAGAGCACTTTTCATGGTATAGACAGGCCGTGCTGTTTTCTGTGTTCTCACCACTGCGGAACACTTCAGAAGTAGTGGCTCATAGTAGCCCCCCAAGCAGAGGGACTGTATCTCCACATCGTGCTTATGAGCAGAATATGAGTGTCCCTTCTGATGCTCAGCATCAGCCAGAGTCCTCCAGCTGCGGTCTCTGCCCAGCAGCAGGGTGCCGAGGTCTGCGGAGTCTGGACTATTGCTTTAGCGTCTGTGCCCACATTTTCCCTTCAGAAGGAGAGGTTATTCAGTGAGACTTTTATTTATTTATTTTTTTTTTATTTTTTGGTTATTTGAGACAGAGTCTCACTATGTAGTTGAGAATGACCTAGAACTCAATGTGTAGCCCAGGCTGGTCTCGAACTCCCAGCAATCCTCCTGCCTCAGCCTCCCAAGTGCTGGGATTACAGGATCAGTGAGACTTTTACACTCTAGCACTGGCCATCTACACTGTTTCTTCAAAGTGTTTATTTTTTGAGTTCTAACTAAAGAATAGATAAAATAAGAATCATTTACTACAGCACACCTGCCAGGACAGGGGTGGTGGGAGAAGCCTTAGATCCAAGCTCTGCTTGTTGCTCACCTGTTCGTAAGCTGGGGAGCTTCCTCACACAGCTGTGTTCCTAGGCCCCTTGCCCTTCACTTTCTTCTGTTCCTTCATGTTTAAAATGTCTTCAGATACTCTTAAGTGATATAAATGCAACACACATGTGCAGATGCCGAATAGTTTCTCTACTGTGAGAAACTGAATGTGTAAAAAGGGACCAAAAGGTATCACAGATAATGTGAAATGGGGAGAAAAGGGACAAAAAGGAAGGGGAAGTGGGAGGGGTAGGGGAAAAGAAAGAAGCGAATGGAATTAATATGAGAAAATGGAAAAAATGGAAGCAAAGTCTTTGCAGATAGGGAGGGAAGGGTTGAAGGGAGGGCAGGGGAATGGGGAAAAAATAAGAAGAACCAAGATGGATTATGTAAAGGTACAAATTTCCCCCGAGTGTCATTATATTATATACATGAAATGTACCAATTAAGTTTAAAAATGTCTTCAGATAGTAGATTGTAAGATGCAGACTAGGAATGAGAGTGTAATAAATCCTTTTCCCACCTCCGGGCCCCATCGTATGTGTCAGCGCGTGATCTGATTTCCTTGTTGTCTCTTCTCCCCGCAGTACCCTTTTGTTTTGGGACTGGTGATGGCTGTGGCGTTTTCTACCATGGTGTGTCTCAGCAGGCTCTACACCGGGATGCACACGGTCCTGGTAAGGCTGTGCGGGCGGGGCGGGGGTGGTGGCGATTGAGTGCTCATACTTCCTCATATTCCTAATTTGTGAAGTCATTTGCACGTGTAACTATATCCCCCACCACACACACACCCCCGGTCAGGGAGTGAAGCGATTGCATCAGGGTGCAACAGTAACGCATGGTGAAGAAACCATCAAGGAGGTAGCGCTAAGTAGATCCTGAAGACTTTGCCGATGGCTGGAATGACAGAGGGGATCCAGGTAATTTCTTTCTGTGTCGGCTAACCGTGGAGGCAAGCAACTCAGGACACTCAGCGTCGAGGGTGTGAGTGACGGGAAGAAGTCCTCACTACGGTCCTCAGGAAGGCCGGCGGGGGCGGAGATCTCTACGTCTTTGCAGGCCAAGCTCCGCTGCTCGGGGGAGCTCAGGCACGTGGAGCCCCTTCTCTCAGTGCTGTTTTTGTCTGGAGGTGGTGGAGGGAACAGGGAGACATATCTCTGTTTAAAGGTCCTTCACCCGTTCTTTTACTATCTTAGGAGTTTTTTTCCGGGGCTGTTAAAGTGGGCACGGTTAAAATTCCTTGAAAACACAAATGTCCCGTTCATTACCCAGGTGCAGACAAGCCCTGAAGTATAAGGCCCATCTCGGTTCCTCACAGGGGCCCTCACCGTCTTCACACAAGAAAGAAACGGGCCCCGGGGCACTGAGTTCATTTTACTGGGGAGCTCCAAGATTCACACCAGCCAAGGAGCTCTGGGGAGGCCATCCCCCCGGGACCTGCTCGTGTCGCTCTCACCAGGGTGCCAACTGTGGGTGTGGGTGATTGTGGAAAGGTAGAGGGCGGTTACCGCGAGTAGAGTCAAGGACCCTGCAGACCACAACTGCAGCAGGAGAGGCCTCGGGAGACACAGAAAAGGCACTAAACCTAATGAATGCCCAGAACTCAGTAATTGAGGTCAATAATTTCAATACAACTTTTCCTATTTTTGTTAGCATGTGTGATACACAATAACTGCATTCCTCTTGGGGAATTCATACATATACATTCACATCTTAATCATTTTTACTTTCCCTTCTCCTCTGCCCTCCTGTCTCTCTTCACCTCCAGATCCCTTCCCATCTCATCACAGTCAACCTCCCTGTTTCCTATCATCTGTCTCTTATTATGCTCTTTAAATTATTTATCTTCTGGGTTTCTTATAAAAGAAAAACCATGCAATATTTAAGCTTGTGTGTCTGATTTATCTCACTTACTAGTACGGTCTCAAAATGCATCGGTTTTCTTATTCACCCAATTTTTCCTTCTTCGTGGTTGAGTAGTACTCCATTGTATACACATACCATATTTCTTTTGACCATTAGAATACAAAGTAATACATTTTTTTTAAAAAATCAAAATTCCAAAAAATTTCATGTTGAACAAAATAAGGCAAGATCTGACCGTGAATTTTCATAGCCTAACTCACATAATCCAGGGCCCAACTTGGGTACTATTTGGGTAAAATGGGATCCCGGATCTTGGAAATAGGAAAGGAGAAAAAAGAGTGGGTTTTGCTATTCTACACGCCAAGGTGTGTCCTTGCTGTGCCTATTCCATCCCCTGGTGAGGAGGGCATTTGCTACTCACTGTACCACATTACAAATTCTCTCCAAGTACATCTGCAGACTTCAATGTGGAATTTGGTAGAACTTTCTTGAGTGATTTGACGTGTCTTTTATCTGGCGTTACTTTATAATTTTTATACTTTTTCATAAAAATGATCTTGGACGCCCAGGTAAAGTTAAAACCAAAGTAAACACAAGAATTTGAAGCTACAGAAGTGAATAAAAGAGCACGCAAAATCCATCTCAATTAAAAAAATGGCTACATTTTTCTTTTTCTTTTTAAAGTGGGTTATGGAGATTGAGAAGCATATATTTGTGGAAAGTAAAGTCTCTTGTCTGGATGCAAGGAATCATTACAACCTTTCTCTCTCTTTTTCTGTTTTGTTTTTGTTTGCTATTGGGAAATGAACCCGGGACCTTCTTGTTGTCCTGCGAGAGCCTGCTCATGGAACAAGGTTCAGGAGCTCGGACTGGGAGGGTAAGGTGCCGAATCACCAGGCAGACTCCCGGGAGGTTTCTGGAAAGCTTCCGCTTTATTCAGGAAATGCACAAGCTTGTATAGGGAACCGTGGGGGAGGAGCATGGGAGGAGCATTTAACATTTGGTGATATCTTATTGGAGGCACAGTGGAGTGATTTTTCTTGGACAAGGTGAAGGAGTCACAACTACGGGAGGAGGTGTAGCATGTTGGACCCAGCATGTACGCACTTAGGCGAGTTAGCTCAGCCTTAGCAACGCCTTTGAGTTAGCTCAGGAGACAGGAGTGCAGCGCACCTGGCCCAGCCAGGCTTGAACTTCTCCCACACCTTCTCACTGAACTACATCCTCAACTCCTATTTATTTATTTAGGCACGGTCTCACTATGTCACTAAATTGTACCAACTGGGCTGGAGGTGATGATCCTCCTGTCTCAGCTTCCCTGAGCGCAGATGATGGGCCTGCACCACTACAGTGGGGTATAGACAGATTAGAGCATCTGTCCCAGAAGAAATTGGCACACAGCAACTCTTCCTCCCACCCCCACCCCATCCCATTCCACTGTCAGGGACAGAGGCTTCTTTCACACTCATGGTTTTCAGGATTTTGGATCCTACCTTATGTTTAGGCCCCAGTGTGAGTCAGGCTACAGCCCCAGATCATGGCCCAGGACACCTTGGTACATAATTTCTAGTAGCAGGAGGGAATGGTTGGTTTTAACAGTGAATGGGAGGTAAATTCTAGATTCGTGGTCCTCTTTGTTCAACAACTTGTCAACTCCTGTAGCGCTAGGTTTAGCACCAGATCTTGGAGATGCCAAAGCATCAGAGACCTCTGCAGCACGCTCTGATCTCCTGCTCAGTACTATGGTACAAAACTGAGAAAAAAAAAACCCTAAAACACAGAACTAAAGAAACAGAGAAACTGGGGATACAGGACGACCAATGCTGCTACAAACAGCAAAGGTGCTGGTCAGTCCATGCCACTGATTTTCATGGGTAATCAGATTGCAGTGAAGGGAAGTTCAGTCATGCAGTTGCTATGGATACCAGTGCAAGCAAAGCTTGTAAAGGACAAGACAAGCATTCTTGAATTAGGAACAGAGTAGACAAAACATGGGAGTATAGTTACAACCTTGCCATTCTAGTTAGGGTTTGAATATGAGCATGGAATTTTGGGTGCGAGTGACTTTGACCTTGGCACATAGGCTTTCTCCAGATTCGCTTCTCAAAACAAGCCAATTGTGGGGTTGACTCTTTACAGACAGCACTGCTTACACACCTCGGGCATAATCAATATTTCCCCTACATCAAAGAAGACTAACCTGCTCCACCCTCCTGGGTCTCCGCATCTATGGGGGGAGGTAGAGGTATATGCTGCTGATAACCCATACAGTGAATGCCATAATCATAGTGGAACAGCTTGGCTGAGCCAAGTAAGGGTAACATGTCTCTTTCCCACATCCCTTGCAGGCTCCAGGAATTGCCAGGCGTAGTGCTCTCGGCCCTGGCTGGATTTTTGATCCCATTGGAAGCTTTTAAAAATATTGGGAGATTTTGTATATCCATGTTCATAGCAGCATTATTCACCTTACCCCAAAACTAAAAGCAATGCAAGTGTTCATCAACAGATGAGTAGATAGACACAATGTGATATGTGTGTGTAGTGGAATATAATGCAGCCCTAAAAGAAAGAAAATTATGATACGTGTCACAACGTGGATAGCCATCAAAGATGTGTTAACAGAAATGAGCAAATCTTATATGATTCTATAGTTACATTAACAGGTGGTATTTAATCCCAGCACTTTGTAAACTGAGGCAGAATAGTAAGTTAAACCCCAGCCTGGACAACTTAGCAGATTGTTTCTGTCTCAAAATAAAAAATAAAAATGAAAAACAGCTGGGGATGCGGCTCAGTACAAAAGCCCTGGGTTCAGTCCCTAATACTATAAAAAAGCAGGGGGAGTTAGCAGAATGGTAGATATCAGACTGTGGTGCTTCCTCCCAGAGCCCACCGCAGTACTGCAAACTACAAAATGGTTAAGGTGGTCAGTTTTATGCCATGTATATTGTCTTGCTCACTTTCTTGTCACTGGAGTGTAAGACCAAACACCCACAACTTGAAGGAGGAGAAGTTTACTTGGCTCCAGTTATAGAAATGTCAGTCCTTGTATGGTGGGAGATGAGGGAAGGGCTTGGGCGGAGGGAAGCTGCTCACCTCATGGCCGCCAGGAAGCCGAGTGAGGGGAGGCATGGCAAAGGGCAATGAACCCTCCCGGGTCACGGCCACGGTGCCAGCTTCTTCTGACCTGACCCCACCTTCTCACAGCAAGTCAGCCAGAATGCTGTCATAGTCTGATCCCCTTCCAAACCACAACATGTATTTTACTGTTAATAAAGCATGCTCTTTATTTATAATAAAATATAATTTTTTTAAAATTTAAAACTTGGGCTGGGGAGTCCCGCTGTGTGGGATGTGCTGGCAGCTTCCTGGTTGAGTTGCCTGTGCAGACAGGGCTGAGCACCTTGGGTGGGACTGACGTCTGTAATCCTCTAGCCTGAGGCAGGGCATGCAGCTGAACAACACCAGGTTAGAAGGCGGTGGCAGGAAGGTGAGAATTGCAGCATAGGGACCCACAGTGTCTGGGTCAGGGACTCATTAGCCTGTGATTCTCTTGGGTTCTCTCTGTTGTGCCCCTGAGAAGACTGAGTGAGGAGTGTTTCCCTGAGAGATCTCTAATTGGTAAAGACTCCAGTGCTGTACAAATGCCGCCCCAGGGGTTTAGGCCAGGCAGGAGTCAGCCTGTTTGGACAGAGCTGTGACTGGCAGCAGGTTTAAGGTTAGAGTTGGCGGGTGGGAGTGGCAGTTCTCCAAACTAAAGCGCCACTGGTTAAGAGAAGAGGATGGAAAAAAGCCCAGCGATGCACTGTCTCCTGCTACATCGTGGCATTTTCCAACCCTTTCCAAGGATCAAAAGCTGGACATGAAATTATGTTTGTATTTGTGGGAGAAGGAGGCAATAGATGAAGGAGGCTGGTCACACTGTATTTGTGATGCCCTGAATCATTCATCCACACAGTGCCAATTGTAAATCCTTCACCGGATAAAGCAATCATCCCAAATATATTAACAATAAAATTAGCCAGAACGTGCATTGTTAGGTTCATGGATATGAGAACTCCGAACAAATAGTGAGTGGTTTGTTCCCCCCATTATTTTGATGTGAACTAGCTGAAAGGTTGCTCTGCTTTATTGTCTCCAAATTGTTTGATCTGTGAATAATTGTGTAAATATTAGGTTTTATTTGCTTACTTGTGTATATTTTTCCCTAAGTATTGCTTTAGTTTTGGTTGGAGCTGGAGAACATTGAAAAGGCTTTTCAAATATCAAATTATCTGCAAACCATACAAAACTCTGTTCTGGCTTTGGACGACAGCATTTTTTGGTTTGTTTTTCAAGCTGTTTGAAACCACTTAAAAAAAAAAAAAGAACCTTACTTTATAGTGCTTTGCTCAACATGAGGAAAGAGCTCACTGTAATATAAATTATACCCTCGCAAGCATTACTTTCTGTTATACCCTACTGGGCGAGTTTGTTACTGAGATAAAAGGGGACTTATTTGTGTTTCTCAGCATCAATCACCACGTTATTATGTCCATTGTTTTCTCTTTACCCTGGAGACAAAATATTTTTACCCTTTCATAAAAATAGAGAATTATTTCTGGTTTCAAAAGTAATAAGCACCCATGGCAAAACATTCAAACTCTCTCATTTTAAAAGATTTTTTAAAAACAAAATAAATCATTACTACTTAACAGGAGAAGTTGTGACAGGCATGGTCAGGGTGCTGCGAAGGGAGGCTGAAGGCATTTCATGTTTCTGTATGCATTGGATTAAAATTAGGGCTTAGCACAATTCCTAGGGAGCACTGCCTGTCGTGTGTATTCCAGACAGCAAGCACACACGAATTAAATTTTTACCTCCTGTCCCAGTACCATCCAAATAACTACAGCTGTGGGGTAGATTTGGTGTGTTGTGGAAGAGTGGGACCAGCAGGCTCGTGCGTGCTTTAAGCCTAGGAAAGGACGCATATGTGTGTGTGTGTGTGTGTGTGTGTGTGTGTGTGTGCGGGGACTTTTGATCCTAGTGGCTGCAGTGAGTAGGAGAGGCCTCTGGTGACCGACTGAGAGCCCAGAGCAGCTGTCACTGGGGGTCAGGTAGCTCATCTCAGTGAGAAAGATTCAGGGTTGTCCTCTCACCCCCATGTTGTCCAAGACAGAGCTCGGGTAAGTGGTTACTGTCTGGGTGATGTTGGGAATGGGCCCACTTTTCCCACATGAATAAAAACATTCAGGGGCAGAGCCCAGATGTGGGCTCCAGCATTCCCGTGCATTGTAATTTGGTTGCTAGGTGGGCCCCAGGTGCTGGTACTGTAAGGAAGAAAAAGGGATTTGATGAGCTTTCCATGAGGCTCACCTGAGAATATTTCTTTCTTGTAATAGGCCCTTGCTTTTTGGATTATCTAGTGTGCCGTAGTTTTATGGAAGGTGAAGTTTTTCTGCAAGCTTATCGATGCCTCTACATGGAAAAAAAATACAGCTTTCAAAATTTGTGAAGTTAACTTTTGGAAAAACAAACTTGACCTTTCATTTATTCACACCATTTTTAAATTAAACAGACAAGAATTAAGCTGTATTCAGTCTCAACCAGAAGCAATGTTTAAATCATTTTTTAAAAAAGATTCACATCTTTGGCTCCTTGGGAAAAACATATTCTTCCCAAATTCTTCGCTTGTAGCTGCTGTCATTGTGCGTTTACAATGTAACTGGCGTGTGTTGCACTTGCACTTGGTTTTCATTTGCAACCTTCGAAGTTGTTGCTGTTTTGTCATTTTGCCACACTGGAGCGTCAGAAGGAAAAGGAGGTAAAATGATTTACCATGATTTCTTTTTTCTTTTGTTTATTTGTTTTTTGTCTTTGAGCACCAGAGATCGAATTCAGGACCTTGTGCTTACCAGGCAGGCATTGATCTGCTGAGCTAAATCCCTGGCCCTAAATTTTTTTTTTTTTTTTTTTTTTTTTTTTTTTTTTTTTTTTTTTTTTTTTTTTTTGTACCAGGGATCAAACTCAGGGCCTTGGGCTTGCAAGGCAGGGTCAGAACCACTGAGCTAAATCCCCAGCATGATTTCTTAACTAAACCTTGGAACCTGAGAATAAAGCCAGGTGTGTGTGTGTGGGGGGATGTTCAATTTGGTTTTTGAAACAAAGTTCCACTGTATAGTCCAGAATGGCCATGAACTTGCTATACAGCCCAAGATGGTCTCAAACCCAAGGTCTTCCTTGCTGTGATTACAGATGTGCACAGGCCCACTGTAAAGTCCCTCTCTCTCTCTCTCTCTCTCTCTGTCTCTCTCCTTGTTTTAGAGACAGAGTCTCACCATGCAGCTCAAATTGCAGTTCAGACAGGCCTCAAACTCGAGGTAATCCTCCTGCCTCAGCCTCCCAAGTGCTGGGATTACAGATGTGGACCACCACACCTAGATTTAAAGCCTTCTTTCTAAACCCAATTCCATTATAAGGAAAAATTTCAGTCTGCTTTAATAAAGTATTCAGTTTCCTGAGAAAGCATCTGTGCTCTTTAGAAGAACCCTACATAGTAAAGGTCAGGATTGCAAAGCAGGAAAAATTGCATGTCAAAAGTGAGGCCACTTTGCCATAGCCAGAAGCTCCCTGTATTCATGCTGCCTCAAGACCCATTTGGGAACATCAGAAAGAAGATAGCACTGCATATGTGTATAAACTTAAAATGGAGGAAAACACCTTTCTAGGCATGACAGTAATGTATAATCGCAAAAAGAAAAGAATTGACTGCATGTATTTTAAAAACTTCTGTATAAAACAAAATTGCAAGTTGTCCCTGAAAGCATAAATGTAACACGGCTGGGGATTTAGCTCAGTGGTTCCGCTGCCTGCCTCACAAGCACAAGGTCCTGAGTTTGATCCCTGGTACCAAATAAATAAATAAATAAATAAATAAATAAATAAATGTTAAAAAAAAAAAAATAAAAAGGGTAAAAAAAAGAAAAAAAAAAAAAAAAAAAAAAAAAAAAAAAAAAAAAAATCTACCAATAACCAAGAAGTTTCTAGAAAAAAGAAAAGAAAGAAATTTAAATGTTCAATAATAACCAGAATCACCTGCATTTACAGGGATGTAATAGAAATATAAACAAAAGTGAACCATTTGAGTTTTGTTTTGTTTTGTTTTATACTACGGATGGAACTCGGGACCCTTGAGCTAAATCACTGGCCCAAGACATTCATTTTTAATTGTTGCCTGTGAAATTGGTAAAAATAAATAGTGGTCTGGGTGTATAGATAAGTAGTAGAGCATTTGCTTAACAAGTATGAAGTCTGGGTTCCGTCCCCAGAACCACAGTGAATGGATGAATGAATGAATGACAGTCAGTGTTAACACAGAGTTGAGTAAAGGGATATTCTCATAAGGGAACTTTTTTTGTCTTTGTCTTCAGTGCTAGGGACTGAGCCCAGAGAGAGCATCACACATGCTGGGATAATAACTTCCACTGAAGGGCACAACAGCCCTTTTCCTTTTACTTTGAGACAGGATCTCATTGAGTTGCACAAGATGACCTAAAACTTGTGATCCTCTTGCTTCAGCTTCTGGAGTAGCCAGGATTACAGGCATGCGCCGTCACACCTAGCTCATATAGAGATCTTTTCACGCAGTATGTACCCAAAACAGTAAAATGTATGATGCATACATTTTGACCTAAGAATTTTTTTTTCTAAAAGCTTGCCCTAAAAAATAATTCCACAAATCATAGAGACATTTGAATACAGTTGTGTTATTTAAAACAGCGCAACATGGGAAAAAACTTCAGGCGTGGCAGTTAGGATTCGCCCAGCTACTCAAATAGTATATCAAGATGTTCAGCTACCACATATTATGTAATCAGATATTTATTTATGTAGGATTTTTTATTACTAATCTCTAAAAACTAGAAACAACCCAGATGCCCTTCAACTGGTGAGTAATAAACAAACTACGGTTATAACTCAGCAATAATAAAAAGAAAACTCTTGGATGGGTCCTAGCACAGTGGTTTGCGCCTGCCTGGGAAGCGTAAGGTCCTGGGTTCAATCTCGGCTACCGAAAAAAAAAAATAAATAAATAAATAAAAAATAAAAGGAGAACTCTTGCCCACCACAGCCACACTGGGGATGCTGTCTGCTGTTTGATCCATCTCATTGACGTCTGGAGAGACAAAACTTCAGGGATGGAGAAAAGACCCGTGGTTGTCAGGCGTGGGGTGTGTGGGTGGGAGGCTCCTCTGTAAGGGCGCAAGAGAGTTTTTGGTGCGATGAGGCAGCTGATTCTGGCTGCTACCTGGCAGTGCCTTTGTCAAAACTCGTGGAACTGCGAGCCAGAAGCAGTGAATTTGGACGTATATAAATTTAATGCTTGTATCATAAAACAGTAGTCCTGTGAGATTTTCTGATGAGAAAAAAAATATATTCCTTGGGCAGTTTGTGACAAGTCTTCTGCGACCTTCTCAAAGCAAGACAATTTTGTATAAAGGTTCGTAAATGTTTCTGAAGTTAGAGAAACGGGTTTAATAATATGGAGCCGACACTGTACACTGGAGTAGAAAATAGAGCCCGCAGATGTTTTCATCTCTCCGGGCTCACCGTGCAGGGACTGGGAGGTTGGTGAGTGGGAGGCCACGGCTGTGGCTGCTCCCGCAGGACCAGCCTCGCTGCTTTCCTGCCTCCCACCTCACTGAGGGGAGGAGCAGACCCTGGCTGAATCCTGATTCCCCTCCACTTCGAGAAATGGAGAAATGCGAGCGCCAGGGTCCAGATGCTGGAGCCCTTAGTCCCACTGCTGTAACTTGGGTTCCCGTGGCTGCGAACAGCAGGATAGGTGGCGTCCCTTGCTCCAGGGCCCGTGGAGGAACCTAATTCCCAGAGGCACTGAAGAGTGTAGGGCTTTATCCTTCCACCCTCTCTACTTCAGCCTGGAGGTGTGAACTGATGCCTGTCGGTGACGACCACTCCTTCTCAATTTGGGACCCTTTCCTATTGTCTGCTATTTTCTCTTTGTTGTCCTAAGGGAATCTTTGCTTTCAGTAATTTCTTAGAACTGAACTTCATAGGGAAAATGGCATGAACACTTTGTCAACAACGACAAAGGCAAGACTATGGATTTCCTGATCTTTATTTCTTTTAATGTTAAAAAAATATTTCTGTTTCAGTCTGTAGATTAAAGGATACTTAAGAAAATTTTCAAAGTCCCTTAGGTCACACCGCGTTGAAGTACACATCAGCGAGCTGCGAGATAGGCATATGGTTGGAATATTCATGTCCCTTGGTCCCAATAAATTGTGAGTCCTGGAGGGTAAGAATCTTACTTTCTTCACTTTGGTGTGCCCCACAGTTCCTAGCAAGTTACCTGGCAGAAAATGAACAGTAAACATGAAGTGGATTGCAACCAATATTATCCATCATCTCTTGCCAAGCCTATTTTTCTCCCCTCATTGCTTTGCACTTTACTGAGTCAGATTTGACAAGACGCATCCACTTGTCTAAATGCTGCAATTACCACCGGAGGCCAGGCCAGATCACATGTCTAGGTTTCTTCAACATTTCTTGGTTTTGCCTTTGAGAATAAACTGTAACTTATGAAAAATGTGATCTGAAGTATTTTGCAGGACCAGATACCATGCAGGCATGGATGCTGGCTTTTGTACCTCTAATACTCCAACAGCGGGGTGCAGCAGGCACAGAGATGTCTGAGAAGTGGTCCTGCAGGGGGAGGGGGAGTAGCGTAAGACTCTGGGAGCTCTCTGAGGGGCCGTTCTTAGGAGGCAGGGCACACTGGTAATAATTCCTCAAGACTGGCTGCTCTATGCTTTGCTCATCTCATCTGGTAAATGAGACAACGATTTAGCCAGAGATGGAATAGGAAGTTCTTCAGTCCCTAGTGGCTGAGAATTTTATGATTACAGATCCTGCTCCCCAGCTCTTAGGTCTAGTGCCCGGAGATTAAGAAGCAATGTTCAAAGCCAAGTGTGGTGGTGCATGCCTGTACTCCCAGCGCTAGGGAAGCTGAGGCAGGAGGATCACCACAAGTTAAGGCCACCTTGGGCTACATACTACATAGCAAAATCCTGTCTCAAAGAAAAAAAAAAGAGCAATATTAGAGATTTACATGCACAAGACAAGAAATGTGGGATCTAATTCTAATTCCAGAGTCCCCACTTTTGGGGTTCAAAATAAGAAAATTTTAAACTAAAAACTTTTTATGTGTAGCACTCATAGAGAAAAACACACAAATAATAAAAGTGCAGGTGAATTAATTCTCAACAAAGTAAGACCTCATGGTGACCTCACATTAGGACACATAGCATTGACAACAGCTCAGAAGTCCTCTTACGCCCTCTGTGCTGCAACCCCCCAAGAGAGCCTTCTCTCCACGTCTCTGGCTCCATAGATTAGCTGAGCTCCACACACCGCACATGCACTCATGTAGTGTGATTTCTTCTGCTTTGAGCTTCTTTGACTCCCTATTATGTTTGTAGAATCTACCCACATTGTTGTATGTACCTGTAGATCATTAACTTCCGGGTGTATAATATTCCATCACGTGACTATGCACACCTCTTCTGTCGATGAATACTGTATTGTTTCCAGTTTGAGCCTATTGTATGACGCTGCTCTGATCTTTATGGTACACGCCCTTTAGAGCAAATGTGTATGTCTTACTCTTGAGTAGGACTGTAAAGGTAATAAGGCATGCCTGTGTTCAGCTTTAGTTTCTACCTTTGTGTTTTCCACTCTTGCCAGGAGTGTATAGAATTTCTGGTCAGCCCTTTCATCTTAGCCATTCTAAGAGGTGACCTTAGTACCTCATTTGACTTCAGTTTATGTGAATAATGACATCCGGCCCCTTTTCATATGTTTATTGACCATGTAGACATCCTCTCTTGTGGGCTACTTGGTGGTCTCATGCCTACTTTTTTTTTTTTTATTGGATTACTTGTCTTTTCTTTACTGATTCTTCAGTGTATCGCTGATCAGATATATGTGTTGTGAATTTCTTTTGCCACTTTGTGGGTTACTTTCTCATTTAATGTTTTTGTTTTGTTTTATTTTGCTTGTTTGCTTGTTTTATTTTATTCATGGTGCTGGGGGTCAAACCCAGGGCCTTTACACTGAACTACATCCCTCGTCCTTTTTTTATTTTTTATTTTGAGAGTGATCCTTGCTAGATCACTAAGTTGCCCAGGGCAGGAAATAGTGCCTCACTCTCCCACGGTGCTAGGATTACAGGCTCACTCCACCGTGTTACTGGTATTGTTTGGTGAACAGAAGCTTCTAATTTTAAGATGTTTTTCGTTTGTTTGTTTGGTACCGGGGATTGAACTCAGGTCCTTGTGCTTGCAAGGCAGGCCACCGAACCGCTGAGCTAAATCCCCAGCCCTCGCTTCTAATTTTAATACAGTCTGATTCATCAATCTTCACATTTTGGTTAAAACCTGTTGCATCTTATTTTAAATATTTTTGCCTACCACAAGGTCAGGAAGATATTCCTTTATATCTGAGAAGTGTTATTATTTTTTATATCTGCCATCTACTTGAAATGAATTGAGTGATTTCATCTTTATATGCAAATACCCAATTTATGAGGCATCATTTATTGAAAGGATGATCCTCTATCCGTGTACTGTAGTAACAACTTTGTCACAAGTCAAGTGACCATTTCTCTCTAAGTACGTACTCTGTATTCCTTTTCCCTTAGTGCCCTTGTCCATCTTTCATGCCAATGTCGCTGTCATATTTACGGAAACTTTGCATTGATGTCAGGTAGTAAATGCCCTCTAACTTTGTTGTCCTCTAAAATTATCTTTCCTATTCTTGTCTTTTGTATTTCCATATAAGTTTTGGAATCAGCTTGTAGTGTTCTCCAATGCTGGATTTTTATTGGATTAACTCCAACGTGTGGACCTGTTTGGGAAAACCAGCATCCTTTGCAGAACTGAGTGTTCCAGTACAAGGGCATAGTGCATGGTAGTGTTTAGTTTTCTGTGCATAGCTCTTGCAAGCACCATACTGCAGATGTCGTCCTAAGTATTTGCCCTACTAAGTGCCATTCTAAGTGATTTAAATATACTAAGGACTTCATAGGGTTGGTAACAGCAATACTAGGAGGGAGATCCTAGGTCCATTTTTACAAATGAGGCAGAGGGGGTAAGCAAACTGACCAAAGTTATATAGTTGACAAGAGACTGACCTGAGATTGAAAACAGGCAGTCAGACTTCAGAATCCATGGTTCGTTTTGCTTTTTTGGTGCCAGGGTTTATACACAGAGTCTCACACATGCTAAGCACATGCTCTACCACTGAGCTTCACAGCCAGCCCCTCCATGCTTTTAATTATAATTCTATGTACTATGTCTCTCGATGTTTATGGATGCATTTAATAGAAAACATACTAAAAGTCCATCAGTCGGACCGAGTTAAATGAAATATGGTATTTCCACAAAGTGGAATATTACGCAGCCCCTAAAATAGTTCTGGGGCTAGAGCTCAGTGGTAGAATATTTCTCTGGCACAGACAAGGCCCTGGGTTCAAGCCTCAGGACCATGCACATACACACGTGATTCTGTTTACATAAAAAGATGTATTGTATTCTTAATGAAGAAAGCATGTTCTAGAACAGCTAGTGCTGCCATTGTTTGTAATACTGTGGGGGGTTAGTAATGGAGAAAGAGCTTTAAATACACTTTTTTCAGACATAATGTTTATTTTCCTCAGTTATATAGTTATGGTTTAAAAATTTAAATTAAATTCATTTTTAAATCGATACTGAAGAGCATTTTTAATAATGAGTTTGACTTGTTATGACAAAAGCAACAAAGCTGTTTTAATGGATAGAAACTGTCTTATTCCCTAAGTGCTTTTTTTTGTTTTCTGTTTTTGTTTAGTTTAGTTTAGCTTTGTTTTTGTGATACTGGGGCTTTCACACTGAGCTACATCCACAGCCCATTATTATTATTATATTATTATTATTATTAGTAGTAGTAGTAGTATTAAATACTGTGACAAGGTCTTGCTAAATTGATAAACTTCCCAAGCTGGGTTCTGACTTGTGATCCTCCTGCTTCAGCCTCCCATGTAGCTGGGATTATAAATGTGCATTACCACGCCTGGCTCCAAGTGTATTTCTTGAAAAGTAACCACCAATTAAAAAGAAAAGCATAATGGCTATTGAATCATTGAATAACTAATTATTCAAGCTCTATTGTTATTTACATATGGAATTTTAAAAGAGAAGGGAGATTTTAGATTTTGATAGAAAATTACTCTTCTTTCATTCATTAGGATTTATTTCCTTGCTCTGTGTCATTTTCTTTTCTTACACAGTGCAATGCACAATGTGGGTTTTTAGCCATCAAATAAATACATGGGCTCCAAAGAGCTTGTCTTTGGTCCTTTCATTGTTTGGAAATCAACTTTAAAACTTGAAAACTATTGATTTACCAAACTCTTCTTTGTCTTTGTAACCCTACCTCTCCGACCTGAAAAAGGAAGGAGACAGTTTTCAGTAGAATTAACTCCCGTCCTATCCTTCTCCGCGGTGCTGTCACAGAATGAGCCGTCCGCCTTAAGATGTGTGCGGAGTCGCTCTAAGCCGAGTCGCTTATGGAGAGGAATAGCAGAATCCAGCCCGGGCACAAAGGGGCAAAAGGACAGTTTCCCCAGCACCACCATCAGACTGCCTGAGAACTGGTCTCAGCACCCGGTGGGTGCTGTTGGGGATCTTATGAACACCAGCCAGGCACAGCAGGTGGCTGTAGAAGAGCGAAGTTGAGGGCTTGTTGTGTCCATGTTCTGAAAATCAACTAAAGGTCCAGAGCTTAACTTTGATCTCCGACACTTCCGGGGGTTATTGTTTATGTCTTACTATGGGAACACTCTTTAAACCTGCTCCCTGGGTGAGCAGATTGAAGGTGCCATCTATTTAGAGCACACGGGGCTTCCTGAAAGTGCTGTAATTGATTTGATTTTTTAAAGTACTGGTAGCGCCTGCTTTGCCAGTACAAGGTCCCGAGTTTGATCCCCCCCCAAAAAAAATATATATATGGAAGTTTTTATTCTTTTAAATGTGCTACAAGAAAAGCTCACCAGAAGCTCAGACGTGTCACACTTTGCTGGAAGACCCCACACCCGCCTGTGCGATTAGCAAGGCCCGATGGACTTCTGATATTCAAGGGTGTGACCTCCCAGGCCTCAGCATGACGCGGAACTTGTTAGAAATGTGGACTCTCAGGCCCCATCCCGACTTCCCAAATCAGTGTCAGCATTTAAAGAGTTCCCTGGTGGGTTTAAATGCAAGGTACAGTGTGAAAAGCACTCCAGCCATCTACACACACATCCCAGCAAATATAGTAACAATACCAATCAAATCTCAACCTGCAGGGGCGTGCTTCACAATCTGTTCCACTGAACATGACTCTCTCCTGTCCTCGGCTTGCTCAGAGGCCCCTCTGCCCACCCGTACTTGAGAACCACGGCCTACAGGCTAGATGGTTTCTTTTGTGTCTTCTAGCAGATTGCCCTTCCCTACACCTGTCATTCTTGAAAGCTGCTTACCAGTTGTCAGAGAGGGTGTTAGAACCTGCCTCAAGCTGGGGTGTTCTAGCGTCATTATCCTACAACCTGCCAAGTCCTGCCACTCATTGCAGTTAGAATCGGTCATATGAATGTGAATTATGGGTGGAGAAATTGTGTTCTTTCATTAAAAAATCTGCTGTTTGGACTTGTTAGATGCTGTAAAGCCATGAGAAGCAAGCGATTATTTTGTAAATCATGCTGAATAAGGAATAAAGTATAAACACATATACAATACCCAAATCTCTTTCTAATTAAGATTTGCATTATGAAAAGTATACAACAATACCTTATTATATCATCACCTTAAGCAACATAGTATCTTCCTTGTTTACATGTCTAGCACACCAGTGCCATTTAAAGGGACTATCCAAAGGAAAACAAGACTAAAACTGCCATTGTATTTTACATGAGATATGCATATTAAATCATCTAAGACAATTTTCTTTATAAATATTCAGTCATCTGAAAAAAACACTCATGATCGACCTCCAGGAGTATAATCTTTAACTGGTAAAATCATAACTCTTCCAAATATAAAATGAATATGTGTCAAAGATTTTATTCCACTCGTTAATTAATGAAAGTGTCAATATTAAATTTCATGAAGGAACCAGAGCATCCCTACAGCTAGTTTAACAAGGAACTAGTCCATCACTATTTCTGGGGTCTCTACAAACAGGCTCTGCATTCTGCAGGACAACAGAGGGTATCTCTTTCACTGAAAGACAGTTTTGTTTTGTCTCTGCCTGGACAAAACTCACCAAACTATCACATCACTGCACTAAGTCTGAGATTTTAGTCACTAATAAGTAGTGAATTGAATAAATACGTTTCCTTTTATAATTTTTAGGTGGTCTTTGCCCCCATATGATATTGAAATGAGGTTTTGCTTTGTGTCCATTTGTATAGAATTTCTCTGAACGCACTTACCGTTTTCTGTCCAAATGGGAACATAATTTCTACTGAAGCTGTGCTGACTTTCCAGGGGGGTGTTTGTTCTGGAAGTACAGAAGGTGAGAGCGGGTAGCCATAAGTTTCTACTGCCTCACCTGAGTATCCCCGGGGTTCAGTGAGTTTTCAGAGGGTTTTTTGACAGCCTTGTCTTCATCTCAGTGGCTTTCCATGCCAGGTGACCCTTAGTCCTAGACTGTGACAATACCGTGACATCTAAGGGGGCTCTGGAGACAGCTGTGCCATGAGAAGGAGGAGCTTCATTGACGGTGGCCACAAAAGGGATCCCATTCTGTCCCTCTACCACGTGGCAAGGCAACTGGCTTGCTTCCTTTGACGGAGCTCTGTGTGCTTCCATAGAAAATTAATATTTTGTGACTTATGCATTTGCTCTTCCTCCGCCTATACAAATGCTAATTACATAACTGGTAGGTTTCTCCCTGTAATCGTTGATATTCATATTCATGAACAGTGTTGCCTCCCTCTTGCCATTTGGCTGCTATTGAATCTCATCAGCATTATTCTCAGAAATCAAATTAATTCTGAGCTCACCTAGAAAAGAATCGATATTCTAAGTATGTCAACTAGGAAGCACTGACTGATCTATAAATGCAGTTATTTTGTAGAATAACTGCAGGGTTTGGGTTTCCTAGGGCTGTTTTAATGTCAGTGTCTGTTTGCATGCAAAGCATTCATGGCATCTGCAGAGAAGTGGGTCTTGGCTTTTACTCCCGCTCCTGGCTTCAGCTCACTCTGTGAAGGCAGCCAAGGGCGGACAAGGCCCTTCACACTCTCAGCAGGGGACCTGGCAGAGGGGAAGATGCCAGAATCATAGCGTTCTCCACACAAATAGCTCCAAGACCTGAATGCATTCTTTCCTAACAATTGAATGAATGGGTTTGTTCTGTCCCCTTCTTTTTAGCCAGCTAACCTTGCGTTGTGCTGGGCTGTTCAATAGCATTCTTCAGTGAAGATGTTTGGAGATAGAATGTAAATTTGTCGAGGTAAAACTGCATACGGGAATATGATGTGGGGTCAAAATTCACAAATTTAGGGAGTTCTCAGGGTTAGGGCGTGCTGTTAAAATTTCTAGAGACATTTACCAAAAAGAGGAGTGTTTTTGTTTGACCAAGAATAAAAACACTCTATTTATGTGTTTATACAAGCATTCACTAAAATGTGTTCTGATGCATGGGATAGCTTTATTAGCATTCTTTTCTGGACATTTTGGATGGTCTCTCCCCATCGTTTCCTGTAATGAGATGAAGTTCAAACTTTTATCTGAATACAAAATTTCATAACTGAAGATGAGAATAAGTGTAAGAATCAAAGGGATTTAAATAATTCTGCATTTTAATTTTAGAAAATGCTAGCTTTGTGCTGTTTTTTTTTTTAATCCAAATGCTTTTAAAGGCTGCATTTAAGCCTTGGATAGTAACTGAGCTAAAAGTTTATTATATTTCGAATGATGAGATCCTTGGGGTAGCTGGATAGCACTTGCAGAGTATCTTCTATGCCTTTATTTTTATACTTACTAGGCCAGGAAAAGTGACGTGTTGATTATCATGTACATTCTTGAAGGCGTCTCATTTTTTGTCATGATGAGAAAATTAAAGAAATCACTCCTATGTTAGTCTATTTTTAAAACATTCTGGCTTTAATATTTTGATTTTTCCCCTTGATTTTATTTTTATTATAATAAAAATAATAAGCATTAACTGTAGAACATTTGGAAAATACTTCCTAGCATAGAGAAGATAATCACCTGTATTATCTCAACATCTTCTAATCTTTTTATTTTCTCCTGACATTTCAGCCATACATACATGTATATATTTATATAAAATTAGGATCAATCTTTATATTCTACTTACTACATCTCATTTATGGTTACTTTGAAGCCATCAAAAATAAAATGAGGAGGTGGGGATTTAGCTCAGTGGTGTCGTGCCTGCCTTGCAAAAGCAAGGTCCTGAGTTCGATCTCCGGTATTGGGAAAAAATAAATAAAATGAGGTTGTAGACTTTTCTCCCTAGTATTGAAGATCAAACCCAGAGCCTCACAAATGCTAAGCAAGCACTCTGCTGCTGAGCTACATCCCTAGCTTTTTCACAGTTTGATTTTGGGGCAGAATCTCACTGAGTTGTCCAGCCTGGGCTCAAGCTTGTAATCTTCCTGTCTCAGCCTCCCAGGTAACTAGGATTACAGGTTGGGCCACCATGCTTGGCTAGAAATGCATCTTTTCAAATGGGAAATGTTCCTGCTGCAATATTAAATAAGAAAACAGTATGCATTTTATGTCACTCTTGCCTTTAGTAGCTTGATGACTTGATTGACCCCTTTCCAGGTTTCTTATTTCTATGATGCATGTTCCATTTCTCTGCTGCTTTTGCTTTCTTGGGTCCTTTGATGTTTATGTAAAGGAGCAAGTGTTCCTTTTGGGACTTAACTGATGGAAGTTGAAATAACCCAAGGATCATCTCTACAGGGAAACATTTGGGAGCAGTTTTACTATCTTTTGATTATTTTCTTAAAATCAATTCCTAGGATGGAGATACTGGCTCTCAGTGTACTTTGTATTTTAATTATCTTCTTTGGCGAGGATTTAGATTTGTTTCATTTTGTTGGTAAAGGATATTTATTCAGCCACTTTTGCCCCAGGTCTTTTCCTTGCTATGGTTTCCACATCATGATCTTTACCCTTTCTTTATATTTTTTCTCTATATTTCATCTCCTCCCCGAAACCACGTACATTCCACTCTCGCTTTCTCTGCACTGCACCCCTTGAATCCACCTGTGCAGGTTAAGATCCTCCTCCCACTTTACCTTTGTTTCCTGTCATTATGTCATCTGCCATCTGTCATTGTCACTAATCTATGCCATTGTGAACTATTTCCCCTTCTCCCAACGTACTGTGCCAGACACAGGGCAACTCCAAAGAAGCCACCTCCTATGTTTGGATTTGCAAAAATCCAAACAGCAGGCCCAGTTTAAAGATGGACACTGTGTGAGTTTTTATAGTTTCTGTGAATTTAGGAACTTAAAAAAAAAAACTTATTGTAAGAAGTTGTTTTCAAATTTTTGAACATTTTTGATCCTTATATTTAGGTTGGTGTTGAATAATTTTATAACAAGAAATTTAGAGCCCTCACGTTAGAAATCTCATTAGCTATGCTTTATGTATTTTCCTTGCAGAAATAACTAAATCACTTTTATAGAAATATCACCTTTTATGGGTGAAAATCCAAGTATGTGGTTGGAAGGGGGAAAAAAACTACACCAACAGTGATGTTGATTAAAATTATTTTTTGCCACAAAGGTTGGAGCTTAAATGCTGTAGACCAAAATAGTCTGGTCTCTTGATGGATTGAAGATGAACAAAATTAGTTTATAAAGAATATTCCAACCAGATGTCAGGAAATTTGGAAACTGCAATTACAAGGAAGACAGAGGGAATATTTTTATTTCTACATTGAAACAAGGGGCACTAAATGTCATAGGTATTCCAGGTAAGAGAAAGGTACCTGTGTTACTTTTCTCTATCAGTGTAACTGAACACCTGCTGCACTACATGTCAGGCACCAGGCTAAGAGATCTGAGGAATAATGCAAGATATACAAATCCTGGCCTGACAATCAGACTCAGACTATACTCAACTCGGAGCAACTTATGCCCATAACTTCAAAGACAAAATAAGGGAGGGGCTTTTTGATTTGATACTAATTGATTATGTTCACACTCCCCCATTCAGGGAGATGTGGAGGGAAAGAGTTATTTCCAACTGTAGAGATATATGAAGATGTCTTAGAAACATGTAGCTTTTGAGCAGAGCCTTAGAGAGGAACTGAAATGAATGTGAACGTGCCAGGGAGAGATGGTAAAATTGTGCCATATTTAAAATAATGAAAAATGATGGTGATATGATGATGACGATGATAAATTGTAGGAGTTTTGGGAAAACAAGTAGATCTCATTGAGTGGAGTGGAAAGTTCAAATAGAAAAACTGTGTGAGAAAATTAAGCCTTTATCATTGAGAAGGGCATTAATCCAGCTAGCAGTAGACTTACTGCATCTGAATTTCCCTTGGGTGTTAAAGTGCACACTCCTGGGCCACATTTTGGATCAGAATCAAGGCAGAACACTGAGTCTGTATTTCTACAGTTTATCAGGGTGATTCCAATAAATGCTAAACTTTGAGAATATTTGCTATCAGGGGGATGGCCAGTGAAAGCTTTGGGGCAGGGGAATGGTGGGCAGGAGTTGAAATGAGGGTCTGGACTCTGGCAGGCAAAGTGAGCATCCAGAGTGATGGCAGATCGAGAGAGCTTGAGAGTGAAAGAGGAGTCGTTGGGACACAGTACCTGGTGACTGGGGTTTAGGGAGAGGAGTGATCAGATGTCACTATGAAGACCAAGCTTCTGTGGCCGGTGAGACTGGGATGTCATTATCAGAAATATATACAATGAATTCTCTTAACATCTGCAAAATCTCTATTTTACGGGTGTAAATAGAAATTCCTCCACAAAATATTTCCAGAATTTTCCAGGTGAATCTCCTATGTGCTCATGAACCACTGCTTTACAAGGGAGTAGTCAGAAAATATGATGAAAGATTAAAAATGTTTAAGTACTTTTCACAATACAAGATACACTGCCATTAATCTCTGTCCTGACACTCCCCTTGACCTTGCACACACTTTCGCCATTGTTTCTGCCATTTCATGAAGCAGTCGTGGAAGCCCCTTTTCCTGGGTGTCTTTACGAAGTGTAAATGCGTTAATTAGCAGAAATGTGGTGAATGCTGCTGCTGCGTGCCATCCAGTGGAAAGGCAGGCTTGTAAAAACTTTACAGTGCGTCCTCATCCACATATTCACCAGATCTGGCACCATATGACTTCTGCTCTTCCCCAAAGTCAAAGCAGCCACGAAAGGTCAGTGTTTTAAATCAGTTCAGGACGATGAGGCAGCCATGACAGCACAACTAAAGACACTCAGGAAAGAGGACCTCTAGACTTGCTTCCGAAAGTGGCAAGAACGATGGGACAAGTGTGTTTGAAGTGAGGGGAAGGATTCTGAGGGGGGTTCATAGAAATGTGCTTTTAATAGTTTTTTAAAAAACTTTCAATATTCAGTGTGCATTTTGATCATGCTGCATTTCTCCAGGGTCAAGTTCCAGAGTAAGATTGCTAGATCAAAGGATAAATAAATAAATGTGTAGTTTTTAAAGCTATTGATAAGTTTCACCCCATAATGTATACCTATTTTGAAGACATGTGATTAATGAGCATGCAGTTCCACAACATGGTAAAACTTCAAAATTTCTGTCAGCAGGGACAGGTGAGTAGATTCTCAGCAGAGTTTGTGTGGGAAGTTGTGGGGAGAGAGTGGGTGTGCTGTACCTGCCCGGTGCCTCCTGACCTAACCACAACTAGTACTCAACAATGTTATTCAATTATTCAGTTGTGGCAAAAGAGACCACCAAATCTTAAATTTTCATGTTTCTTAGAAATGTGTGTTTAATTAATTGATTGACTGGCTGATTTTTTTTTTTTTTTCATGAGCGCTCACTATGTTGCCCAGGCTGGATTCAAACTCCTAGGCTCAAATGAACCTCCCACCATAGCCTCCCAAGTAACTGGAACTACGGAAACGTACCATGGGGCCGGATTTTAATTTTATTTTTAATTAGCAGTCAAATGGACCTTACTTTTGGCATGAAGTTCTATTAATTGTCACACATACAGTTTATAATCACCCCTGCAGTACAGAATAGTTGCATCACCTAACAAGTGCCTCACAGTCAACCCCACAGAGGATGAGGTAGGAGGATCACAAGTGAGATCCTATCTTAGGAAGTGGGGGGCTGGAGATGTGGCTCAGTGCCAAGGCCCTGGGTTCAATCCCCAGTACCACACACAACCACCACTAAGCAGCCCTGCCTCGTGCCATCCCTTTGTAGTATCGCCTCAGCTTAAGACTCTCCATCATGGGTCTCTTCTCTACCCCTGTGGTACTGTCTTTTAGAGTAGGTCATATATGTAGAACTGTACAGTATTAGTCTTTGGAGCTTGGCTTTTGCACTCAGCATAATTTCCTGGAGATTTCATCCTGGTAGTTTTATCCACATCAGTGGTTTGTTGCTTTTTATTGCTGAGAAGTGTTCCATTGCACAAATGTACCACACTTTATTTACTCACTCACCCTCTGAATGGCATTGGAGTCATTTCCAGTTTGAGGTAATTATTTCTTTCTTTCTTTAAAATTTTTTTATTTATTTATTTTTTGGTACCCAGGATCGAACTCAGGACCTTGCACTTGCGAAGCAGGTGATGGAACCACTGAGATAAATCCCTGGCCCCTAGAGTAATTATTAATAGAACTTCTATTAATAGAAACATACATATACAATTTTTATGGAAACACAAGTTTTAAGTTCCTCTGTATAGTTTAAGCTTTACATTTCATGACAAGTTGTATGTAGAGTTATTTTCAAATGTTTGAGACATTTATATTTCCTTTTCTATAAATTCATTTCCTCTATTGTTTGGGGGAGGGAATTTGCATGTGACTTTTATTTTAGAAAAGTGACCTTGGAGAGCAGATAGGTAGTATTCAAATAAAAATTATGCAGAACTAGACTTCGGAGAGATACTCAAATACATATGTGAAAGAGTCACACTGATGGGGAATGGAGAGATGAAGACATGGACATGCAGAAACTCTTCCAGAGAGAAAACACACAGGGCTGGACAACAGAATCTATGGGCATGCCCATGTTTAAGATGTAAAAAGCACAAGAGGTAAAGGAAGAAAGCAAAAGTGAGACTTTTTCAAGGTCTTGGAAGAAACAGGATGGAACACAATAAGATATATAAAAGCTAAATGTCAAAGGTTTGCTAAGTAAAGGATTTAATTCTACAGGGCGCAGTGTTTAGAGGAAGAGAAAATTTCTGTCCAATAATTCTAAATAAAAGCCATACAATTCATTCTGATTGGACTAGCCAGGTCACATGACCACCCTGTACTATTCACTGTGACTGGAGGATAAAGAGCATAGATTGGCCTAGCCAAGTCATGTGCTCCAATGCCATAGTTTCCCAGAACATCATGAACCTCATGGATACGCACAGGAAATGAGTGGAAGACATAGATGCTGAACAAATAACCAAGAAGTATATAGAAAATGGCCACGGAGAGTGATGTAGCCTCTAATTCTAGGAGCTTAGACAAAAGCTCTGTGTCAAGTTGAGAAACTGGAGGTAATGTGTGGAAAATTCAAAGAATTAGGCTTAGTGACCAGGCAACTTTAAAGAAAAAAATTTTGCCTTTTTCCAAAAACTGAGGCAACATCAATGCATATTCATATCATAAAAGAAGAAACCACAGGAAGGGAGACTACGGAGACTGTGAAGGCCAAGTGGTTAAATCATGAGAAGGGTGAAGGAGGAAGCAAAAGGTGGCGAAGCCCCAACTGTCTCACAGAGGATGTGAGAGGCATAGGACTTCCTCTAAGAGGCAGTCTCCCTTATCAATTCTCACTCCTCTTCCAACCATTCTCCTCCCTGCAGTCAGAAGGATCTCTTACAAGTGAAACTAGCCATGTTGTTATCCATTGAGAGCTTCCCCTTGTTCCCAGGATGCACTGCTTATGAAGTGGATCAGACGTCTGGCCTCTGTGTAAAGTGCCTCCTGCCTATGTTCATTAGTTCTCCAATCTTAATGGACCAATGAGACCCACACCATGGCCTCTTTCCCTTTTACATAACAGTAGCCATCTGTCACTCCATAGGTGAGCACTATATTTACTTAATTCATATTGGATCCTGTAGCTCTGTGTCTGGCACACAGCAGGCAGTCATATATGATTATAGGAAGAATGGGTGGATGCGCACTAATGTGTGAGATTTGCTGCAATCTTGATGATTACTTCTAAGATCTAATTCCCATCATTGTTTATCCAAGTCAAATATCATTATATTAGATGTAGGCCCAAGAAATGATGAAGTTACTAGGAAAAAAGACCAAATCTTAGAATAGAAATATAGATATAGATTAGTGTGCATATATATATATATATTAATCAGTATACATATTAATATTAGTATATATATTAATTAGTATATACAGAGAGAGAGAGAGAATTGAGGAAAATATGCCAAAATGTAGCCAGCATGTTTTACTCTAGGTACTGGATCTATGTTTCTTCTTAAATTTCTCAGAGTTTTCCAGATTTTCTACAAAGCATGTCTATTAGTTTTTGGTGTTTTCTAGATTTTCCAAAGCATTGGGGAACATGTTTGAAGTGTTTCAGCTGTAAACTTTCAAAATAATCTGCATGGAGCTCTGTAACACCACTGCAGCAAGTCCTTAATTCGCCGACTTAATCGCATTTGTCTATTAACAACATGCGGCCTTTACCTTATATAAATTTTATGACAAGAAAGCTAAAGGAAGAAGGTGCATGACACTGAGGCGTTAAAAATATTTTCAGCAGTAAAGCAAGGGAGAAAAAGGACGAAAGAGAAACACATTCCAAGATGTTCTGAAGAGTGGGATTAATTAAATAAGGCATGGTACATCTGCTTAATGACAGTATGCACACTGGCTGGGCTGGGGGTGTGGCTCGTTGGTAAAGCACTTGCCTGGCACACACAAAGCCCTGGGTTCAATCCCAGCTGAGCAAGAGAGGAAAAAAGAAAGAAAGAAAGAAAGAAAGAAAGAAAGAAAGCAAGCAAGCAAGCA
>NW_022900928.1:122121754-122123963 GCF_012274545.1 Fukomys damarensis
GGGAAAAAAAAAAAAAAAAAAAAAAAAAAGCAAGGTTATACACACTGCTTGAAATCCTAATCCCAAAGACAGTGCCAAGCCTGGCAAGGTAGAATTTTGGAATGCCTAATCCAAAGTGACTTCTCAAGCCACCCTGCATATTATACATCATGCCTACATCTTATTAAATATCCTCTAAGGAACAATGCTGTGCTTGTTGCATTTATGTGCTTCCCCTTCAAGCTAATCCCCCTCCAGCCAACCTGCAGCCCCGACCCCACTGCTCTAAAAGGACAGTGCCACCTCTATAAGGACTATGACAAGACTTGTGAGTATTGACATACTTATAAGATCTAGGTGATAAACAAGAATGAAAGGCCATGAGATTGTAGCCATTCATTAAAAAAGAAATACAGGAATTTATCTGAAAACAGAGGCAAAACTGGAAGAACATATGTAACACGAATAACATGATTTTACTATGTGCATGTTTTATTTGCATTTCAAAATTTTACCATGCTACACTTTCTTTGAACATGTTCTGCAAAATAAAACAAAGCAGCAGTTGTATTTCAAATATCAAATTCACCATATTTGACTCAGAATAATAGATGGAAACAAGGAAACACTCATTGGCTCCCACATTTGTCTTCTGTCCCTGCAGGATGTGTTGGGTGGTGTCCTGATCACAGCGCTCCTCATTGTCCTCACCTACCCTGCCTGGACCCTCATTGACTGCCTGGACTCAGCCAGCCCCCTCTTCCTTGTGGGCATCATCATTGTGCCTTTTATCTTGTGCTACAATTACCCTGTATCTGAATACTACAGCCCAACCAGGGCCGACACCACTACAATTATGGCTGCTGGGACTGGAATGATCGTAGGACTCTGGATCAACCACTTCTTCCAACTCGTATCCAAGCCCACTGAACCTCTTCCTGTAATTCAGAACATCCCTCCCCTCATCACCAACAAGTTAGTTTTGAGTCTGACCAAATTTACAGTGGGAATTGTGTTGATCCTCTTGGTTCGTCAACTTGTACAAAACCTTTCGCTGCAAGTACTGTTCTCATGGTTCAAGGTGGTCACCAGGAACAAGGAGGCCAGGAGGAGACTGGAGATTGAAGTGCCTTACAAGTTTGTCACCTACACGTCCGTTGGCATCTGTGCTACAACCTTTGTGCCGATGCTACACAAGTCCTTGGGATTACTCTGAGCCTCGGTAGTTGGATGTAAGAGCCAAGGAAGCTATTGGGTGTGCAATATCAACAGCTCGTTTCTCTTTCAACAAAAACTTAAGTCACACTTCTGTTTTGCTGAAATCAAACAGTTAATGCTGCTGTGCAACGAATGCCGGCATTAGTCTGTAGCCATTGCATTGTAGTTGAAGCCAGGCTGAAACCTACCCGGAGTTCTCTAAAGGTACCCTTCCCTTTCTATGACATCACCTTTGAACTAGTCCTGGGCACACAGAAAGTGTGGCCTGGCTCTAGGATGACAGTAATCCCCCCTGGGCTCTGGAGAGCCAACAAGAGAAGGAGCAAGGTGGAGGTAGAACATTCATTGCTTTGCCCAGGACTGCCTCATTTCCAAAATTACAGCTTTGGTATGGGAGAAAGGGTTGTACCATATACACCTGCATTCTTTGGACAGAGTGACTTCCTAGTGTTACAGCGAAACTAGACCATGCCTGTGGGGTGGCCAGACCACTTGGAAGAAAGCTTCCTGTGAGGAGATGACGGCAAGGGCAGAACTGTGAGGCCATGTGAGGAGCCCGTTTCCCTAGCCCTGCTCTCCATCTGCCTTGGTCACACATTTGTAGGATCTCCAGTTCTACTCCCACAACTTCTGACCCACAAAGTGCCACCTTGACACTGGTGGATGGATCTGAGACTTCCTGAGGCTCCTGTTCTCTCCCACGTCAGCCTTCAAGGTCTTCAGTCGCTGAGGCTTTCGTGTGACCTTACAACTGGCATCTGCCTGTGAAATGGAGCAACAGAAGCATGGACCCATTTGGTCCTTTGGGGTTCTGACCAAGAGGAGATGGGCCTCCACGACATGGCCTGGTCCCAGCAAGGCCTCCTTGACATTCTCCATGTTTCTGTTAACTTCTATTAATTTTCTTTTCTCCTCTCCTAGGTAGACTGAGAGGGTTCCCTCTCTGTCTTCCCACCTCTTATCTCCTGGCAGCTTTAAGGGTCATTAATGCAAAAAAAAAAAAAAAAAAAAA